>NC_137792.1:89316105-89776284 GCF_963383645.1 Muscardinus avellanarius | reverse complement strand
TAATCGGCATCAATGAAATAATAGGAGACATCAATCCTCACTTTGTATAATGGATAAAATGTCCAAACAAAATCATCAAGGGACAAACAGGAATTACGATATAAACTCAGCCTATCTGACCATTAGAACCATTTAGTCTAACAGCAAGTGAATACACATTCTTCTCTAGCACATAGAAAACATTTTTCATTACAGATGTTGGGCCACCAACAAAGTTTTAACAATTGTATGAAGACTGAAATCATAACAATCATAACAAGTATCTTTTTTGACCACAATGGAATGAAGCTACAAATAATAAAAGGAACACTGGAAAATTCACAAATATATAGAGTTTAAACAGCACATTCTTGAATTAAAAATGGTAAAAAATAAATCCAAAGGAAAATTAGAAAATGTCTCAAGACAAAAAATATAACACATCACAAAAAATATGAGACAAAGAAACAGTGGCAGGAATTTTATACGGACACATGCCTACATTGAAAATGTAGGGAGATCTAAACAACCAAAATTTATATTTTCAGAACCTAAAAAAAATAAACATATTAGAGTTTCCACTTCACATCCTCACCAGCATTTGTTGTTGTTTGTGTATTGAAAGATTGCCATTCTAGTTGGAGTTAGGTGAAATCTCAGGATAGTTTTGATTTCCATCTCTGAATTTATGCATTTATTGGCCATTTGAATTTCTTCTCTCATGAAGTTCACTTCACTTGCCAATTTTTTTTTTGGTGGTACTGGGGTTCCTGAAAACCCTTCTACATCAGAGCTACACTGCAAGACCTATTTTTATACTTTTTAAATTTGAAAACAGGGTCTCTTAAGCTAGCACAGCTGGCTTTGAACCTGAGAAATCCGCCTCCCAAGTGTGGGGATTACCAGCATGTGCCACCACGCCCAGCTCTTGCTCACTTTTTTTGATTCGGTTTTTGGTTTTCTTAGTGCTGAGTTTCTTGAGTTTTCAAATTAGTGCAATAACTTTGGAAAACAATATGGATGATCTTCAGAAGAATGGGAACAAACTTACCATATGATCCTGCAATACCACTTCTGGGTGTCTAACCAAAAGAATGGAAACCAAACTACCAAATTAATGCATGTGTATTTATGTTTATAGCTGAACAATTCACAATTGCCAAACTATGAAACCAGACAAGATGTCCATTAACAGATGAATGGATTGCAAAACTATGGGATATCTATACAATGAAATTTCACTCAGCCATAAGGAAAAAAGACAATTATGTCATTTACAAGGAAATGAATGGAACTGGAGAACATTATGCTAAATGAGATTAGTCAGTCAAAAAATAAGAAATCTAGGCCAGGCGTGGTGGCACACGCTTGTAATCCCCGCACTTGGGAGGCAGAGACAGGAGGATCGCGCAGGTTCGAAGCCAGCCGCGCATGCTGGCTTAGGCGACCCTGTTTCCAAATAAAAATGTAAAAATAGGTCTGGGAGTGTAGCCCAGAGGTAGAAGGGCTTCCAGGAACCCCAGTACCACCAGAAAAAAATTAATAAAAAATAAGAAATCTATTGCTCTCTATAATATGCAAAAGCTTGGGAGAAACTGGGTCAAAGGAGGAACTCTAGATGAAGGAGATTCTATAGATGAGCAAATTAGGTGACCTAACAGATGGGAAGAGAGGAAAGGTAAATTCTCTAATTTACATGACATGCATTAACAAACATATCAAACTAATCACTTAGCTAAACATGAGAAGGAGGGAGTGGGAGAAAATGGGGCAGGAATTGGGTAAGAGCAATTGGGTGATGTGTATATGTATGCCTCCACCATCTTTTGCCCCATTAAGATATATGACTACATTGCACCAAAACAAAATTAAAAAAAAAAGAAACTGAAAAAACAAAATAAATCCAAAGTTAGCAGAAGGAAGGGAAATGAAAAAGATTAGAACAAAAATAAAAGTAATAGAAAACAGAAAAAATAGTGAAACTAATATTGTTTTGCTTATTCTAATTTTAATTAACAGAATAAAATTATGCATATATCTTATGTATGACATGATGTTTTAATACATGTATATCATAATATATTTTTGAGTATATTAAATGTATATGACATCACATACTTAATTTTGTAGGGAGAACTCTTAAAAATCTATTATCTTAACAATTTTCAAATATAAAATATTTTAATTTCAGTCATCATGGTTCACAATAGATTTCTTGAAGGTAGTCCAGGCAACTTAAGTTTTGTGTTTTTAAAAACATCTCCAATTACCCCAGACCTCTGGTACCCACCATTTGGTTCTCTGTGTCTATAAATTTGACTTTTTTAGACTCCACATTCAGGAGGTGTTTGCCTTTCTGTGTCTGACTGACTTGTCTTAACATAATGTCTCCCAATTTAATCTATTTTATTACAAATGATACTTTTGATCATTTTAAATTATGAATACAAACAACAAATGCTGGAGAAGACATGGAGAAGTGGGAACTCTAAAACATTGTTGGTGGGATTGCAAATTAGTGCAAACACTTTGGAAAAGAGTATGGAGGATCCTCAGAAGAATGGGAATGAATTTATCATTTGACCCAGCAATACCACTTCTTGGTATCTACCCAAAAGAAAGGAAACCAAACTACCAACCTAATGCATGCATATCTATGTTCACAGCTGCACAATTCACCACTGCCAAACTCTGGAACCATCCAAGATGTCCATCAACAGATGAATGGATTACAAACCTGTGGGATATGCACACAATGAAAATTCACTTAGCCATATAGAAAAACTCAATTACATCATTTACAGGAAATTGGATGGAACTGGAGGACATTATGCTAAGTGAGATTAGTCATTACAAAAAATAAGAAAGCAGATGCTTTCCCTAATATGTGAGAGTTAGGGAGAAATGGGTAATAGGAGGAACTCTAGATGAAGGAGATACTATAGATGAGCAAAAAAGGTGACCAAACTGAGGGAATGGGAGGGGGAAGAGGGAAATTTTCTAAAGCATATGATGTACTTTAAGAAACATATCAAAGTCAATCACTAAGCCAAGCATGAGCAGGAGGGAGGAGGAGAGAAGGGGGTGGGAAATGGGTAAGGGCTAATTGGGTTATGTGTGCATGTATTTCTCCACCATCTTGTATCCCATTAAGATGTATAACTACAATGCACCAATAAAAAGTTAAATGTATGAATATCATTCCATTCTATATGTGTATATTTTCTTTATCTAATATATTCATAAGTTGACTCCATATATCAGCCACTGTGAATAATGCTATAACAAACATAGAAGTATAGATATATCTTTGATTTACTGATTTTACATCTGTTGGTATATACCCAGTGGTGGGATTCTTGGAGTATATAGAAGCTCTATTTTTAATTTTTTGAGAAGCCTCCATCCTTTTTTCCATAAAAGCAGCATTATTTACATTCCTGCGTGTTCCCTTTTCTCCACATTATTGCCAGAACTTATTATCATTTGAATTTTGGGTAATAGCCATTTTAAAGGATCTAAGGGGAATATCCCACATAGTTTTTATTGCATTTATATGATGGATAGGATGTGGAATACTATTCCTTATGTCTTTTGTGCATTTTTATGTTTTTTAAAAATGTTAATTTGCCCATTTTTAATTGAGTGAAATATTTTCTTAGTAGTGAGTTGTTTGCATTTCGTATGTATTTGGATATTATCCCATTATCAGATATGTGGTTTGTGAGTATTTTATCCCATTCTGTAGATTGTTTCTTCACTCTGTTGATTTTCCCCTTTGATGTACACAAGGTTTTATTGTGATGTAGTGCCATTGCTTAAATTTGCTTTTAATTTCCGGGGCTTTTGGGATCATATTTAAGAAGATGTTGAAGGGTCAGTGCCATGGAGCTTTAGTCCCATAATTTCTTCTAGTTTTATTACAATTTTAGGATATACATTTATACAATTAAATTGTTTTCCAATGTTTTTGTTGATTTTTGTATAGTGCATGAGATGGGTTCTAATTTTGTTCTTCAGCATGAGCATATCCAGCTTTCTCATCAGCACTTATTGAAGAGATTGTCCTTTTCTTATTATGTGTTATTTGCACCTTTCTGGAAAAGTAATTGACTGTAAAGTTGTGTATTTGCTATTTTGCTTTTCTTTTTAAATTATTTTAACTCAAAACATAAAAAACTATACATATTTATGGGATAATGTGATGGTTGTATATGTGTATATTTTGGGTAATTTTAAATGTACCTATCGCCAAGTATATATAATTTTTATATTAAAACACTAAAATCCTTTATTCTATCTCGAAATGTATAGCACATTATTGTTATCTATAGCCACTCTACTATACAATAATATGCCAGAATATTTTCTTCTTTTTGAATTTATTGATGCATTGTAATCATACATCATTATGAGACAAAGAATGGTTGAGGCACACATAAACACATCATACAAATGCACTTTCCCAATTCCCATGCCATTCCCTCTTCCTTCCCTATTCTTGAGGTGGGCTTAGTGACTGACTTTGATGTGTTTGTGGATGTACAACATGTGTGTTAGACCATTTTATTCTATTTTTTTTTGGTGGTACTGGGGTTCCTGGAAGCCCTTCTACCTCTGGGCTACACTCCCAGACCTATTTTCTTTATTTTTCAAACAGGGTCTCTTAAGCCAGCGCGGCTGGCCTCGAGCCTCTTGCCTCTGCCTCCCAAGCACAAGGATTACAAGCGTGCGCCACCACGACCAGCATTTTTTTTTTCTAATTTTAAATTAGTATTCATCAATATTTCCTCAACTCAGGTGGGCATGGTAGCACATGCTTGTAATCCCAGCATTCGGGAGGCTGAGATGGAGGATCCCTGCTCACAAACAGCCTCAGCTACTTAGGTCCTCCACAACTCAGTGAGACCCTGTTTTAAAATAAAGAATAAAAAAATAGGGCAGGTGGGTTTCAGAAGGTAGAATGGCCCTGGGTTCCATCCATCCCCAGGTGTTATATATATATTTTCCCCCTCAGCTCTTCCTTTTCCATATCCTGCCTAGCCTTTGATAACAACTATTCTTTTCTCAACTTATATGAGATCATTTTTATATTCCCATGAAACATATTATAATCTTGATATTTATTTCTGCTATGTTTGCATGTGATATTTATCTTTTTTTGTGCATAGTTTATTTTCTATATATAATCTAAATTTCCATGTTATATAAAATGATGTTTTTATGGATGAATAGTATTCCATTGCGTACATATACTACCTTTTCTTTTCTCTTTCTCTCTTTCTTTCTCTTTCTTTCTTTCTTTCTTTCTTTCTTTCATTTCTTCCTTTCTTTCTTTCTTTCTTTCTTTCTTTCTTTCTTTCTTTCTTTCTTTCTTTCTTTCTTTCTTGTTTCTTTCTGCAGTACTGGGCATGGAACCCAGGGGCATTCTACCTCTAAGCTATACTCCCAGCTCTATTCTTTATTATATTTTTTAAAACAGGATCTCACTGAGTTGAAAAGGGCCTCACTATGTAGCTGAGGCTGTACCCTTACCACAATCCTCCTCTCACAGCCTCCCAAGTACTGGGATTACAAGTATGATCCACCATTCCGAGATCATATACCACATTTTTTATATATTCATCAATTGATGAACACAGGTTGTTTCTATTTCTTGGCTGTTGTGAACAGTGCTACAATAAACATGGATGGGAGTTCAGAAGTCTCTTAGACATATTGATTAAATTTCCTGTGTGTGTGTGTGTGTGTGTGTGTGTGTATCCCATAGTAGAATTTATGGATTATAAGATACTTCTATTTTTAATTTTTGAGGAACTCCAATCTGTTTTCATAATGGTTGTACAATATAAATCATCCCCTAAAATGTACAAGAATTACCTTTTCTCTACATTGTTTTTAGCACTTGTCATTTGTCTTTTTGGTGATAGTCATAGTTACTGAGGTGAGGAAATATTTCATTATAGTTTTGATTTGCATTTCCATTATGATTTGTGATAGTAAGTTTTTCCTATACCTGGTGACCATTTCTTCAAATAATGCCTATTTAGGTCTATTTTCCACTTTGTAAACATGTTATTTATTTTTTTTTTCTACTGAGCTTTTTAAATTCCCTACATATTCTGGACATTGACTACTAGTCACATGTAGAGATTGTAAATATGTTTTCTCATTCTGTACAATTTATCCTCATTTGAATGATTGTTACTTTTGCACTGCCGAAGCTTTTCAGCTTGATTAAATACGATATATCTATTTTTTCTTTTATTTACTGTGCTTTGGGGATCTTGTAAAAAATTTATACTATTTCAATGTTCTAAAGCTTTTCCCCTATATTTTCTTCTAGGAGTTTCATTAGTTTCAGATTTTACATTAAAACATTAATCCATTTTGAGTTGAGGTTTTTATTTGGTGAAAATTGGTGTGGTGTCACTCTTCTGCATGTTGGATATCTAATATTCCCAGAATTATCAAAAAACTGTCTTTGCTCTCTTGTAAGTTCTTAGTACTTTTGTTGAAAATCAGTTAGCCACAGATGTGCATTAATCAGCTTTTCATTGCTATAACTAAAATATCTGACAATAGCCACTTAAAGGAGGTTGGTTGATGGTTTCAGAGATTTCAGTTCATGATCAGATGTCTCTATTTCTCTGAGTCTGTGGTGAGACATAGCATCATGGAAGGGTGTGGCAGAGAAAAGCTGCTTAGCCTATGGTGGGTAGGAAGCAATACTACTTTGTAGTATATTATAGTTAGTGAACTGATTCATGACTAATTTTATTTGCTCAAGATGGCTTTGGCTAGCCAGGTGTGGTGGTGCATGCTTATATTTTCAGTACTTGGGAGTCTGAGACATGAAGATCACAGGGTTGCCGCCAGCCACAGCTCCTTTGTAATGCCTTCCACAACCTAGTGAGACCCTGTTTCCAACGAAAGAATAAAAATAAAATCAGTCTGGAGGTGTAGCTAGAGGTAGAAAGCCCCTGAGTTCAATCCTCAGTACCAGAAAAAGGATGACTTGACATGAATCATTTTTTTGGTTTGTATATTTGTATGTGTGTTACAATATAAATTTTAGAATTGCTTTTCTAATTGTCATGGGTATCTTAGTAAGGATTACATTGAATTAGTCATTTTGGTTAATATAGGCATTTTATTTTATTTTATTTTATTGAGATACTGGGGATGAAACCTGGAGGCATTCTATCTCCAAGCAACACCTCCAGCCCTATTTTTTTATTTTTTATTTTTTGAAACGGGGTCTCACTGAGTTGCAAAGGGCCTCATTAATTAACTGAGGCTGGCTTCAAACCTGTGAGATTCTCCTGTCTCAGCCTCCAAAGCGCTGGCTTTACAAGAGTGCACTACCACTCCTGGTTAATATAGACATTTTGAACAATATTATTCCAGTCCAAAAAATAGGATATATTTACACTGTTCTGTGTGTATTTCAATTTCTTTCTTTGATATTTTATGGTTTCATTGTTGAGATCTTTTACCATTTTGGTTGAAGTTATTCCTAGGTATCCTATTTTTTGTAGCTATTGTAAATGGGATTGCTGTCTTGATTTTATTTCATCTTATTTATTATTCATATATAGCAACTCTACTGCTTTTTATTTGCTTTTTAAATTCTACATATGTGCTAAATTACTTATCAGTTTTAATTGTGTTTTGATAGCATCTAGGATTTTCTGTATATAAAATTATTTCATCTGTGAACAATAATATTTTGAATTCCTTTTTTTCCTATTTGGATGTCTTTTTTGGTTTATTATTTTAACTAAAAACTATAGTACTTTATTGAATAAAGTGGCTAAGGTGAACATGTTAGTTTTATTCTATATCTTAAAAAGTTTCTGCCGTATTATATATAGCCATTATTATGTTAAGTTCCTTCTATGCCTAACTTTCTTCATTTTTAATCATGAAGAAATATGTTATTTTAATTGCTTTTAATTTATTTATTGAGACCATGTCTTTCACTCTTCATTCTGTTCATGTATACATTTTATTAATTTGTGTAGGGTGAATCATCTTTGATTCCCTTGGGATGAAACCCTTTTGATCATGGTGAATACTGTTTTTATATTTGTGGTACTTGGGATTGAATAAAGTGATATTTTGCCTCTGAACTATACCCCAAGACTTTTTTTTGAAACAAGGTCTTGATAAATTTCTTGATAAACCTGGGATAGTCTTTTCCCACTTCCTAAATACAAGGACTATAGATGTGGCCATTATGCCTTGGTGTGAGTAATCTTTTAGCGGACTGTTGGATTCCATTTTCTAGTGTTTTCTTGAAGATTTTTGTATATACCTTAGTGAAATATAGTGGATTATGTCCTTTTTGTCATTTCCTTTTCTGGTTATGGTACCATAGTAAAGATACTCTTGCTAAGTAATTTAAAATAATTTTTTCCTCTTCCAATTTTTGAATTTACATTTAAGGTGCAGCATTGGCTCTTGTTTAACTATTTGTTAAAACCCAGAAGTGAAGCCATTTGGTTGTAGGCATTTTTATGATGGGAGATTTTTATAAATGATTCAGTCTGTAAAGGTATTTTATTTTTTAATGATTCAATATCAGTAAGACACACATGTCCAGAAATTTGCTCATTCTAAGTCATCAAAATTTTTTTGTGTAGTTGTTTATATCTTCAGTGTTTTATTTCTGTGGTGTCATTTGTAATGTCACCATTTTACATCTGATTATACTTATTTATGTTATTTTTCCTTAATCTATATAAGGGTTTATCAATTTTATTTTATTTTTGAAGAACTGGCTAATTAAATATATATATATTTATTTAATATATATTGATGTGATATATTCAATGTATATTTCCAAACATGCATATGTTCTACAATGATAACATCCATCCACCTGTCTTCCAAACTCTCCTGCCTTCCCTGGAACTGTTCTAAAGATTGAATTTTTATCTCAGCTTTCACATATGAGACAGAACATTAGAGCAGCTCTTTCTGTGAGTGGCTTATTTTACTTAAACATACTGATTTCTAGCTCCATCAATTTATCTGTAAATAGCAGTATTTTATTTTTCTTCATGGCTCTATATTTAATTGTATACATATAACATTATATATAATTATGTAGTATATGAATAATGATATAAAATTTTATAATTACTATGTCATATGTAATATATGACATGAATATTTCATGTATTTAGCTAAAAATCAAATATCCACTTACATAGTTTTATACTATATCATTTGACCTTTGCATTTTATAGCTTCAAAAAGAGCTTATAAAATATTTTACACCTTTACATTCCCTCTCAAGTTACATTTTATTTTTTCTTAATATTTTATTAGTGCATTATATTCATACATCATATTGGGATAAAAACCTTTTGTGGACATATATGTACACATCACCCATTTAGCTCCTAACCAAATTCCACCCCATTACCTCCCCATCTCTCCTTCCCATGTTTGGCTTAGTGGTTGATTTCAATATGTTTAAGTACATTGTGTGTTTTAGAAAATTTCTTTCTTCCTCCCTCCCATCCCCTCATTTAGGTTGTCTTGTTTGCTCCTCTGTAGGATTTCTTTTTTCATCTAGAGTTCCTTCTATGACCCATTTCTCCTTAGCTTTCACATATTAAGGAAAACATTCAATTTCTTATTTTTTGTGATTGACTAATCTTGCTTAGCATTATATCCTCCAGTTTCATCCATATCCCTGAAAATAATGTAACTGAGTTTTTTTAATGGCTGAGTAAAATTCCATTGTGTATATATCCCACAGTTTTGTAATCCATTCATCTGTTGATGGACATCTTGGCTGGTTCCATAGTTTGGCTATGGTGAATTGTGCAGCTATGAACATAGATACACACGCTTTAGTTTGGTACTTTGCTTTACTTTCTTTTGGATAGATACCCAGAAGTGGTATTGCTGGATGAAATAGTATATTTGTTCCCATTCTTCTGAGGATTTTCCATACTGTTTTCCAAAGTGGTTGCACTAATTTGCAATCCCACCAACAATGCTTTAGAGTTCCCACTTCTCAACATCCTTGCCAGCATTTGTTGTTGGTGGTGTTTTGAATGATTGTCATTCTAGGTGGAGTTAGGTGAAATCTCAGGGTAATTTTGATGTGCATCTCTCTAATTGCCAATGATGTTCAACATTTTTTAAGGCATTTATTGGCCATTTGAATTTCTTCTTTCATGAAGTGTCTATTTAGGTCGCTTGCCCGTTTTTTGATTGGATGATTTATTTTTATTAGAGTTGAGTTTCCTGAGTACTCTGCATATTCTAGATATTAGTCTTCTATCGGAGGTGTGGTGGCAAAAATCTTCTCCCATTCTGTTGGCTCTTGGTTGAGGTTGTTGACAGTTTCCTTTGCTGAAAAGAAGGTTTTCAGTTTCATGCAATCCCACATATTGATTAGCCTTTCAATTTGTTGTGCCTTTGAGGTCTTGTTGAGAAAGTGTTTATCTGTGCCTATGTGTTGCAGTGTTGGACTTATGCCCTCTTCAAGGAGCTTCAAGGTCTGTGGTTTAATTTCCAAATCTTAGATCCATCTTGAATTGACTCTTGTGCAGGGTGAGAAAATGGGATTAATTTCCAATTTTCTTCATATGGTTAACCAGTTTTGCCAACACCATTTGTTGAAAAGGCTATCTTTTTTCCAGTATATGTTTTTGAGCCCTTTGTCAAAAAGCAATTGGCTGAAAGAGTGTGAACTTTTTTCTGGGTCGTCTTTTCTCCTCCATTGGTCTATGTATCTGTTTTTGTGCCAGTACCGTGCTGTTTTTATTACAATGGCTTTGTAGTATAGTTTAAAGTCAGGTATTGTGATTCCTCCTGCATGGTTTTTGTTGCTGAGAACTACTTTGGCTATTCTGGGCTTTTGGTAATTCCAAATAAATTTAAGGACTGATTTTTCTATGTCTGTGAAGAATGATCTTGGTAATTTAATGGGCATTGTGTTGAATCTGTAGATCAATTTTGGAAGGATGGTTATTTTAATGATATTTATTCTGCCTATCCATGAACATGGAAGATCTTTCCATTTCAATATCTTCTTCGATTTCTTTTTTCAATAGTTTACAATTTTCTTTGTAGAGATCTTTTACCTCGTTGGTTAAGTTTATTCCTAAGTATTTTATTTTTTTGTTGGAGATCCTGAGTGAAAGTGTTTTTTTAAATTTGTTTTTCAGTGGATTTATGGTTGTTGTACAGAAAAACTTCTGATTTTTAAGATTTATTTTGTTTCCAGACAATTTGCTGAATTTGTTGATCAGTTCTATAAGCCTTTTGGTTGACTGTGTTTGGTTTTCTAAATATAGTTTCATGTCATCTGCAAATAGTGAAAGGTCGAGTTCTTCTTTTCCTATTTGTACTCCTTTCATTTCCTTTTCTTGCCTTATTGCCCTGGCTAGAGTCTCTAGTACTATATTGAAGAGAAGTGGTGATAATGGACATCCTTGTCTTGTTCCTGTTTTTAGGGGGAATTCTTGAAGTTTTTTTCCCATTTAATATGATGTTGTAGTTGGGCTTATTTTAGATTCCCTTTATGATGTTGAAATATATTCCTTCTATTCCAATTATCTTCAGTGTTTTTTATCATAAATGGATGTTGGATTTTATCAAATGCTTTTTCAGCATCTATTGAAATGATCATGTGATTTTTTTCCTTGATTCTCTTTATATGATGAATTACATGGATTGATTTTCATATGTTTAACCAGCCTTGCATCCATGGGATGAACCCTACCTGGTCATGGTGTATGATTTTCTTGACGTGGTTTTGAATGCATGTTGCTAGTATTTTGTTGAATAGTTTTGCATTCAAGTTCATCACAAATATAGGCCTGGAGTATTCCTTCCTTGAACTGTCTTTATTCAGTTTTGATATTACAGTGATGTTGGCTTCATAGAATATATTTAGGAGAGTCGCACTTTTTATTTCACAAAATAGTTTGAAGAGTATTGGGTTTAGCTCTTCTATAAAAGTTTTATATAACTCACTTGGAAAACCATCTGTTCCTGTGCTTTTCTTTGATGGTAAGCTCTTTATTGCTGTTTTAATCTCTTTTATTGGTATTGGTTGGTTTAAGTGTTCTATATCTTCTTGACTCAGTTTAGGAAGGTTGTATTTATCTAGAAATTTGTCAATTTCCTCCAGATTTTCCATTTTGTTGGAATATAGTTTTTCAAAGTAGTTTCTGATATTCCTCTAGATTTCTACACTGTCAGTAGTAATGTCTCCTCTTTCATCTCTTCCTAATTTGGGTTGATTCTCTCTTGGTTACCTAATGGTTTATCTATCTCATTAATTTTTTGAGAAGCCAGCTTTTGGTTTTGTTGATTTTCTATATTTTTTTATTCTTTATTAATTTCTGCTCTTAAAGTAATAAATTCCCATGTTCCACTCACTTTGGGGTTAGATTGTTCATGTTTTTCAAGGGCTTTGAGTTTTGTCATTAGGTTATTTATTTGAAGATTTTCTGTTTTTCTTATGTGAGCATTCAGTGGTATAAATTTTTCTTTTAATACTGCCTTTAAAGTCTCCCATAGGTTTTGATATGTTGTATGTTTATTTTTGTTTGTTTCTAGAAATTTATTGATTTCACATCTTATGTCTTCTATCACCCATTCTTAATTCATGTTCAGTCTCCACATGTTTATGTTGTTTCTCTGGGTCTTCTTATAGTTGATTTCTAGTTTCATTCCATTATGGTCTGAAATGACACAGGGAAGTATGTAACATTTTTGTGCTCAATTTTTGTCCCAGGATGTGATCTATTTTGGAGAATGTTTTGTGAGCAGCTGGGAAAAATGTGAACTCCACTGTAGTTGGGTGGAATATTTTATATTTGTCCAAGAGGTCTATTTGATTAATGGTGTTCTTTAGTTCTGAGGAATCTTTACTGACCTTTTGTCTGGAAGATTGGTCTAATGTTATGAGAGGTGTATTGAAATCTCCCAGTATTATTGTATTTGGATTTATGTGTGACTTAATGTCACAAATAGATTTTTTTTTAAATGAAAGTAGCTGCATCTACATGTGGGGCATAGATGTTGATTATTTTTATTTCCTCTTGCTGGATTATTTTACCAGAAAATATGACCTTCTTTGTCTCTTCTAGTAAGTTTGGGTTTTAAGTCTAACTTGTCTGATATCATAGTTGCTACTCCTGCTTGATTTTGAGTTCCATTAGCATAAATTAACTTGATCCAGCCCTTTACCTTGAGTATGTTACTATCTTTACTTGTAAGGTGTATTTCTTGTAAGCAGCAAATGGACGGATTCTGGTTTTTAATCCATTTTGCCACTTTATGTGTTTTTTAATGGGGAATTGAGGCCATTTACATTCAGTGTGATTATTGAGAGATCATTTTTAATTCCTAACATATTAAGATTTTCTTTCTGTTTGAAATACTGTTTAATCTTCTATGCTTAATTGTCCACTGGATGGAAAATCTTGTTTCTCTGGTTCTGGTGTGTATTACCTACTTCTTTTTTGTACTTAATCTTCTTGAGTATTTTCTCTAGTGCTGGTTTTAAAGACAAATTCCTTCAGGTTCTGTTGGTCATGGAATCTTTTTATTTCCCCATCTAATATGATAGAATATTTTGCTGGGTAGGAAATATTTAGCTGGAAGTTGTTTTCTTTCAGAGAATGGAATATGTTACTCCAAGCCCTTCTGGCTTTCATGACTTGGTTTGGGAAGTCTGAAGTGATTCTAATTCATTTGCCTCTGAATGTCACTTGGAGTTTTGTTTTTGTTGCCTATAAGATTCTCTCCTTGGCTTCTGCATTGATCATTTTGACAATTATGTTGTGTGGTAAACCTTTTATCTGATCCTGTCTAAAGGGAGTTCTATAAGTTTCCTGGACTTGTGTTTCGACCTCTTGCTCTATGTTTGGAAAATTTTCTGTTGTTACTTCTTTGAAGAGATTATTGATCCATTTTGTTTCACCTTCTGTCTCTTCTATTCTGATTATTCTTAGGTTAGCTCTCTTAAAATGGGCCCATATTTCTTCAATGTCAAATTCCTGCTGTCAGATTTTTTTCTAAGTTATTAATTATGCATTCATTTTTGGAGTGATCATCTTCTAGGAGCGAGATTCTATTATCCATGTGGTCTAATCGATTGTCTGTAGTTTGAATTGATGTCCTTACTTCAATGAGTGCATTCTTTATTTCTTTTAAACTCTCTCTAAATTCTTTTGAATGTTCTGTATTATTTGTACAGTTATATTCCACCTTTGATCTTTTGGAGATCTCTGAATTTCTGTTTTATCAGGTTCTGATATTGTGGGGTTGTGGGCATTCATTGCTCCATTGTTCTTTCTCTTTCCCATGATTTCAGAAGTTTGTGCCTTCTCTGGGTTCTTCTCTGTGTCACCACAACTTCACTTTGTGTGTTCCGGATCTTGTGTTTGTGGCAATCTCAGCCCCCAATACTCCTTTACTGGGTTGTATCACAAAGTCTCAGACCCAGGGAGTTAATCAATGCTGTGTGAGTCTGTGGGGGTGCCGGGTTGGGCATTTTCTCATGGAAAGCTGCAACTAGGGTGTGGTATCACTGCCACCGCTACTCCTTCACTGGGTTGTACTGCAAAATCTCAGACCCAGTGAGATTATCAAAGCTGTGTAAGTCCCTGGGGGTGTCATGCTGAGATTTCTCCTTTAGTGTCCCAATTTCACTTACGGTTTTCGTGTGCACTCCTTTGGAGATCTCGTGGGCATGGTGATTTTGCTGCTGCTGTTGATGGCAATATAGCACCGCTGCCATGCCCTTGGCTGTGAGGCTGGCATATTTCTTTTCTTGTTTTGAGCTTCGTTCTTAGTCCATGGAGGGTGTGATGAGCTTGTCCACTGGGAGTTTTAGATGTTCTTTGTGCTGAAATAACTGCTGAATTACACCCGAATGATCCGTAGCTGCTCTCTTCAGCTCCTTTTTTTACCTTTCCTCTCTGGAGCCTGGTGCTGTAAGGCAAGATGACTTCAGCATGGCTCCGCCGCCACAATGGGGGCTGTTTTTTTTTCTTCTGGTCTCTGTTTTCTAGTCTTCTTTTTCTCTGTCCCTTGTATTTACAGTTTTTATTTGTCTGCTGATAGTGTTTTCTGGCTATAAAAAGTGCTGATTTTGTGGCAATAGAGATTGAGTATTAGGAGGACTTGTGAACACTGCTTTTCTCAGTCTCCATCTTCCCGGAAGATTCAAGATACATTTTAAAATACATATATATCATTACTATTGAGTACTGTATCATGGAATGATGGACACACAGAATAATGTTTCTTGCCCAACTTTAAAGAAAAAAAGATGGCATTAAGGATGCTAAGTTATAAAGACTTAACAAAACATATTCTTCTTATTTTAAGCTACACACAAAATATTTTCTGGCTAGAGCGAGAATCCAAAACATTACATTACTTAATACAATTTTGTTATTGATTATTATTTTAAGTAACAACAGATACATGAAAAACTTCTAATTGAAACAAAAGCCTCTGAGTTAAGAATTTTAAAACGTACATTAAAATTATATGACCAGCATGTGGTCAAAATAGTTCTGCAGTCATTTTCCTTTATGATTAAAGAAATCAAGATTTCTCATACTTTTAACTTTCCTTACTTTTAGTATCTAAAACTATTTTTGAGAGTCCATAACTCATTATCTCAGACTTGGAAATAATTAATCTGGGCCTAGAAACCTTAGTTTCCTTAGTTTCCTTCAAGAAGCCAGGTACTGTCCATCATCTCTTACCTTGGGCTTTAGTTCCTTTATTATAATGTGTATATAAATTATGTTATTATAATAAAAATATAAAAATTAATTATTTATAATGCTTATAATATCTATTATTTCCAGTTTTAGTAATGTTGAATGAAGTCACTGAAGTACATTAGATGTTTAAACATTTCTGCTTTCTTCCCAGGCTTTCTTTTTAAAAAAAATTTTTTTTTATTGGTGCACTGTATTCATACATCATAGTGGGATACAAACTTTTGTAGACACACATGCACACATCGCCCAATCAGCCCCCACCCGATCCCCACCCATTCTCTCTCCATCCTTCCCTCCCATGCTTGGCTTAGTGGTTGACATCTAGTATTATAGCAGTTTATTCAAAATTAAAAATGATAATCTCACATAACAGTTTCATTTGTCTGATACCAAGCTTTTGATGACTTAAAGATAACATTTCAATATTTCTTTTTACTTTCTTTCTTACCAGAGAATATTTTTTTCTATTTTTTTTAGGTGAAACTATCATATATTTATATATTTATTTTTCAGAAAAAAATCTATCCTAATATGGAATATGGACTCTAGATACCCAAAATGATCTTGAAAAAGAACAAAGCTAGAAGATATATATTTTCTGATTTCAAACCATATAAAGCTACAATAATTGAAACAGTGTAATACTATTCTAAAGGCAGATATATAAACCACTGGAGTTAAATAAAAGCCTAGAGCTAAATTCTTCCCTATATTGTCAAGTTATTTTTGACAAGGTTTCCATGAACATTTGGTGGTGGAAATAATAATCTTTTAACTAAATATTGTTGAGAAATAATAATTACATGGAAAAGAATAAAATTGGACCCTTACCTAATCCCATATACAAATATTAACTCAAAATAGATAAAATAACTAAATATAAATCTTAAGACTATAAACTTTTAGGAGAAAATCTAGGTCATAAATGCTCACAACATTGAAATTGGCAGTGATTTCTTGGATATGATTTCAATGGCACAGGCAACAGAAGAGTATACAAACTCCCTAAAAATAAAAAAAAAATTATATATCCAAAGACAATGTAAACAGAGTTAACAGTTACTAATAGAATGGGATAAAATATTTCCAAATGCTATATCTGAAGGTATATTAATATTCCAACTAGAAATCCTAAAAATTAACAACAATAAAGGCAACACCATTTAGAGATAGGTAAAAGACTAACATAAGTAATGAATCTCCAAAGATAACCAATCTTAGTTGTCTGTTGGATGAAAAATCTTGTTTCTCAGGTTCTGGTGTGTGTTACCTATTTCTTCTTTGTAGTTAATCTCTTTGAGTATTTTCTCTAGCGCTGGTTTTGAAGACATAAATTCCTTCAGTTTCTGTTTGTCATGGAAGCTTCTTATTTCTCCATCTAATTTGATAGAAAGTTTTGCTGGGTAGGAAATTTTTGGCTGGAAGTTGTTTTCTTTCAGAATTGGGAATATGTTACTCCAAGCCCTTCTGGCTCTCATGACTTGGTTTGGGAAGTCTGGAGTGATTCTAATTGGTTTGCCTCTGAATGTCACTTGGCCCTTTGTTTTTGTTGCCTTTAAGATTCTCTGCTTGGCTTCCACATTGGTCATTTTGACAATTATGTGGCATGGGGATCCTCTTCTCCGATCCTGTCTAAAGGGAGTTCTATAAGTTTCCTGGACCTGTGTATCGACCTCTTGCTCTATGTTTGGAAAATTTTCTGCTATTACTTACTTGAAGAGATTGTTGATCCCTTTGGTTTCACTTTCTTTTCCCTCCTCTATTCCAATTATTCTTAGGTTAGCTCTCTTAAAATGGGCCCATATTTCTTCAATATCAGATTCCTGCTGTCGGATATTTTTTTCTAGATTAGAAACTATGCATTCATTTTTGGATTGCTCATCTTCTAAGAGCAAGATTCTGTTCTCCATATGGTCTAATCGGTTGTTTGTGCTTTAAATTGAGGCCTTTACTTCATTAATTGCATCCTTTATCTCTTTTTGGCTCTCTCTGAGTTCTTTTTGAAGCACCTCTATTATTTCTACAGTTATTTTCCTGATTTGATCTTGTAGAAATCTCTGATTTTCTATTTTATCGGGTTCTGATGTTGTGGGGTTGTGGGCATTTATTGCTCCAGTATTATTCCTCTTTCCCATGATTTCGGAAGTTTGTGCCTTCTCTGGGTTCTTCCCTTGGGTCACTATGACTTCACTTAGGGTGTTCTGCATCTCGAGTCTGTAGTATCTTAGACCCCACTCCTCCTTTACTTGGTTGTATCACAGAGTCTCCGACCCAGAGAGTCGATAGAGGCTGCTTTAGACTATGGGGGTTGCCAGGTTGCACGTTCTCCTATGGTTTGATATCTCTGCCACCGCTCCTCCCCCACTGGGTCAAGTCTCAGGGAGTACAGTACTGGGATTTCTCCTCTGTGGCCCGCAATTTGACTCACTGTTCTTGAGTACGCAGATGTAACTGTTCTGGTCTTGGTGAATTTTCTGCTGCTGCCACCTGTGGCAATATGGCGCCGCTGCTACGCCCGTGGCCGTGAGGCTGGCGTATTTCTTCTTGGTTTTGATTTCCACTCTGAATTCCTGCAGCGTGTGCTGAGCTCAGCCACTGGGAGCTTTAGATGTTCCGTGCGCCAAGAAATCCCGCCTGGCTGTTCCTCAGTGTCTCACCTCAGCTTGCTGTAGCCGTCCGGTGAACTCACCGCTGCCACCGGCTGTATGGCGCTGCTGCCGCGTGCTCGGGCGTGAGGCCGGTGTATCTCCTCTGTGGCTCTGAGCTCTGTTCTCAGTCCGCTTTCTTTCTGGAGCCTGGTGATTTTTTGTTTCTCTGGTGATGGTGTTTTCTAGCGCTGTGAAAGGCGCTGATTTTGTGGTAATGGAGATTGGTTGTTAGCGGGGCTCTTAAGCCCTGCTTTTCTTCGTCGCCATCTTCCTGGAAGTCTCTTGCCAGTCTTTCTGTATTTCCCACCAATGATTTCTTCCTGCCACCACTAGATGAAGTGCTATAAACAGCATTGCTTATTGACGTCAAGGACTGGAACAATTGACAAGCATTCTGACTTATTAGCTATATTCTTTCCATGGAAATATATTAGAGATAATCAGGCCATTTAAGAGTATTAGATATTTTTTTCAAAATTTATAACACAGATGTTCATATTTTAACTCCACCAGCATTTTATAGAGCACACCAGTTCTAGTTTTAAAATAATTTTATTTTATTTTAAAGGACTATAGGAATTTGACCTGTACACAATATATTATTTATGCCGTGTTTTAGGAATACTTTATAAGAAGAAAACTAAATTTATCCAAGCCTGCAAGGCCTCTCATTCAGTTCACCTTCCCAGAAACATAAACATAAACATAGAGCATGTTTACCACCAGAGAAGTTCAGTTTCTCTGTAGGCTAAGTTCTAAATAGGTAGTAAGCCTGGCTGTTCTTTTTTCATTTATCATTTATAGCCCCTTCGAGAATAACCTCTTCCAATATATCACAATCTGTATTTTCTCATTACATAAAAAATTTCTCTCAAGTGTTATTATATTTTATTTCATCACATAAGTCTTCAGAAAATTTGCTTTGACCAAAATATTTCCTTGAGGATGTTAATTTTTTCCAAAGTATAAATCATTTTGAGAATTACCATGTGCTTGAATGAAGTAAATAGTACAGCAATCAAAATATCAAAATGTTTACTATAGAAAATGAGCAGAAGAAATATTGTCCAGATATAAAGAAAGAGAGCTATGGTATTAAGATGTCAGACTTTGGAGATTGTTTTATCATGCAGACAAGGAAATTAAAGAAAATAAGATGAAATTACTCACAAAAGTCACAGGGCAAATTTTTTGCTAAACCATGAAAAGAACACATGTCCTGTGAAATGTGTTTATCCTACCATATCACTTATTTTTAATACTCTTTGTTCATCTTAATTATTTGGGTAGCTTTTAAAAATAGAGATGTTGAAAAGAGGATTCAAAATGGCGACTGAGGGACACAGCACTTCTCAGTAGCTGAAACAAATAAAGTTCAACTACTTAGATAACAGTGTCTTAATCAACAAAATAAATACATCTCAGGAACCAAAACAGATCCAGGTACCTCAGCGGAAACTCTGAACTCAAAGAAGAAGAAGAACAAAGATCGGGCACCAGACCTACTGCAGATACAATTGGAACCCCCGCCGGCTGGCTGCTGGCGCGGGCTGCCTGCCCGCATGAACTGCACTCCCAAGAACTGCACTCCTGAGCCTTGACTGAAATCACCGTGGCAAGATAGTCTGAGACTGAAAATGGACATAGAACCTCATCTTAAGCAGTGAGCAGCACCCATGTCAGAATTCTGTGTGCTCACCAGCGACTGGATCACAACAGCACAGAGACTCCCACGGACGCCTGGACTGAGGAGCCAGGTAACTGAGTGTGCCCAGGGAAAGTGCGGGTACAAGCGTGCCCCGCAGGCCCAGCACTGGCCCGGGGCATCTGTCCCACACCTCAGAAACCAGCACTGTCCTCGTGCACCCTGTCTGCGCCCCGGAAAGCCACTAGTAGTCAGTGCCTGCTCCACTCCCACCCCTAAAGTGGAGCCTACCTTTGTGCCTAGCCCCCGCCCCCCACTGGAGCCCAGACACTCACCTTGCTGGAGGCCTGCTTTCCAGGCTGCGAAAGCTCTATGCACCCATGAGATCTCCTTGGACCCCAGCATCCACGGCCCACAGGAGGCAGAGATCATTGCTGGACACCTCGCAGAGCCTGTGCCCCCCGGACACTTGTGCACCTATCCCGCACTCCTGGCCCACCACTGGGAGTTCCCACCCACCCGGCAGCCTGATACTCAATTCTAGTCTAAAACACAGTCCAATGCACCGTGGAGGAGTATAGCAGCAGGCACTAGGCAGCTGCACCCACTCACACCTGGTTCCAGTAATAGCAGCACACCCAGCCTGCACTCTTGGAACTGGCAGAGCTCTGGCAGTAAGTGTGGGCATCCAGGAACCAGCAACCCTTTGCCCAGGGCACATCTTGGGACCACATCGGCTAGCCCAGTTAGAATTTCCAGAGACACAGGAAAATCCATTGAGACAAAATATCTGCACAGGACCTCAGTCTACTTTGGGCACCCTCCACTTCTTCTGTAGGGAAGCACAGGCCGGAGTCTAGGGTGGTGAGTGCAGAGGTGCTGACTACAGGTTGGAATTATGCAGAATCTCGGAATTGTACAGAATCTAATAACAGTGACACCAGACATCCTGACACATAAACCCAAAGCAGTTAAGGGAAAGAATGGTGTCCAAACACCCAGAGAGACCTAAAAAGATAAAAATAGAGTATAAAGAAAAATAAGAGACATTGGATTATATTCTGAAAACCACCGAAGCAATCAGATATGCAAATATTATATGGATCTGACCCCATATTCGTAAATAAGTAGGACTTTTTTTTTACTATTACTGTAGATGTTTTGTTTTGTTTTGCTTTTACAGTGCTTTTGTTTTTTTATGGCTATTGCTGTTTTACTTTTTCCCCATCATTCTTTTACTTTTACTTGTTTTTTTTTTATAATATTTGATAGTTTGCCTTGTTTTCTGATTTCACACAACTGCTAGTTCTTTTTATTTTATTCTTATCCTTTTTTCCTCTTTCTTCCTCTTTCCTTCCTTTTTTGTTCTCCTCCTTTGATTGGTTTTTCCTTTCTTTTTCTTTGATTACATAATAGTCTTGGTATCTTGTGTGGATTTTTTTTTCTGCTCCTTCCATTACTCCTCTTACAAACTTCCCCACACTAACCTATATACCTTCTCCCCCAAAACTTTTCCCCATAATATATCTCCTTATTTAATACTCAAAGTATTTCATATCTCCTTACTTACTCTACTAATGACAAGAATCCTACTAGTTAACTCTCTCTCATTCTCAGCAAGATATTACCTTATAATGCTTAAAGTCTTTCTCAACATAAACATATCTTCCACCTAATCTGACTCCTTTACCCATCACCCCAGCTCCTCCCACATCACCCACCCACAACACTGGAAAAGTTCTGCTGACTTGCCGATACCCCTAAACTCTTAATATTAAGATTGGACTAAGCATAATACTCACAAACGATGGGTAGAAATCAGAAAAATAGGACAGAGAATGTTATAAATATGAGAACCAGGAATTATGAAGAGACAGCAGAAATCACGAATACTAACCTACGAGAAATGCAAGAAGGGGAGTTCAGAATCTGGATGTACAATATGATGAAAGTATTTAAAACAAGGATAGAGGAGGTGAAAGGTGAGTTAGAAACACTAAAAAAGAATAAGAAAGAGATCTGGAAGGAAATGAAAGAGGCAATAAGTGAAATGAAGACAGCAATAGAAAGAAATTCTGGAAGATTTGATGAAATGGAAAACAGAATATCAATATTAGAAGACAGTACATTCCAAACCGAAAACACAGTCAGCGATATACAGAAATATTTACAGTAACAAAACCTAAAACATCCAGCAAATATGGGATATTATGAAGCGTCCTAATTTACGGATAATAGGCATTGAAGAAGGGATAGAGGTACAGACCAAGGGCATCTGTAATATCTTCAAGGAAATAATCTCAGAGAATTTTCCAAATATGGAAAGAGACTTGGACCTTCATGTCCAGGAGGCATACAGAACTCCACTGAGACAGGACCAAAGAAAGACCACTCCATGTCACATAATAACCAAAATGACCAATATAGAGGCCAAGGAAGGAATCTTAAAAGCAGTGAGAACAAAAGGATGGGTGACATACAGAGGCAAAACAATAAGAATCACCCCAGACTATACAACCCAGGTCATGAATGCTAGGAGAGACTGGTACGACGTGATTCAGACCCTGGAAGAAAATAACTTCCAACCCAAACTAATCTATCCAGCAAAATTACTATTCAAGATCAATGGTGAAACCAAAGTCTTTCAGGATAAACAGAATCTCAAAAAGTTCATGAATTCAAAGCCAACACTAGAGAAAATTCTTAAAGAAATAAACCATAAGGAAGAAAAAAGAAGCAGACTTCAGAATCAGAGAAGAGAGGAACTTAATAAATGGGCCATTTAAGTAAAGAAGAAAGATCAAATCACCCAAGAGTAGACAGAACACAAAATGGCAGAAAACAAAAATCATATTTCAATAATATCTCTTAATGTCAAAGGACTTAACTCACCAATCAAAAGACATAGACTGGCAATGCGGATTAGGAAACATAATCCAAATACATGCTGTCTGCAAGAAACTCACCTTATAGCCAAAGACATTCACAGACTAAAATTGAAAGGATGGAGAAAGATATACCATGCCAACGGTGACCAAAAAAGAGCAGGGGTAGCAACCCCTATATCTAACAAAACAGACTTTAAACTAAAACACATCAAAAGAGACAAATCAGGGCACTTCCTTTTATTAAAAGGAACAATACACCAAGAAGATATAATGATAGTAAATATTTATGCCCCAAATGTGGGTGCAACCACATTTGTAAAACAAACCCTTCTGGACATAAGATCCTAAGTAGACCCATATATAATAATTCTGGGAGACTTTAATACGCCTCTTACAACACTGGATTGATCTTCAAGGCAAAAGATGAGTAAAGACACTTTAGAACTAAAGGAAACCATAAACCAAATGGACCTAATAGACCTTTTCAGATTATTTAAACCAGGAACTACAGAATACACATTCTTCTCAGCAGTCCATGGAACCTTCTCCAAAATAGACCACATCCTAGGACACAAAGAAAATACCAGCAAATTCAAAAAATGTAATATAATTCCTTGCATCTTTTCAGACCACAATGGAATAAAAGTTGAAATCAACATCAGGAAACTCGAAAGAAAGTGTTCAAATTCATGGAGAATGAAGATACACTATTGAATGATGAATAGGTAAGAGCAGAAATTAAGGAAGAAATAAAGAAATTTATGGAAACAAACGAAAACAGAGATACAACCTACCAAAATCTATGGGACACCATGAAGGCAGTATTAAGAGGAAAGTTTATTGCATTGAGTGCCCACATAAGAAAGACAGAGAACCACCAAGTAAAGAAACTAATGACACAACTCAGGGACCTAGAAATTCTGCAACAGTCTATTCCCAAAGCCAGCAGAAGGCAAGAAATCATTAAAATTAGAGCAGAAATAAATGAAATAGAGAACAAAAAACAATTCAAAGAATCAATAAAAAAGTTGGTTCTTTGAAAAGATTAATAGAATTGATAAACCCCTGGCCAACCTAACCAAAAGAAAAAGAGAATCAACTCAAATTATCAAAACTAGAAATGAAAAAGGAGTTATCACTACAGATAGTGAGGAAATTCAAAAGATTATCAGAAACTACTTTAAAAATTTATACTCCAATATACAAGAAAACCTGGAAGAAATTGATAGATTTCTAAGCACAGTTAACCTTCCTACACTCAGCCAAGATGACACAGCAAGCCTAAACCAACCAATAACAACCAAAGAAATAGAAATGGCAATAAAAATTCTTCCACCAAAGACAAGCCCAGGCCCAGATGGGTTCCCAGCTGAATTCTACAAAACCTTCAGTGAACAACTAATACCAATACTTTATAACTTGTTCTGGGAAACTGAAAGAGATGGAACTCTCCCAAATTCCGTCTATGAGGCCAGTATCACATTAATCCCCAAACCAAATAAAGATACCTCAAGAAAGGAATACTACAGACCAATATCCTTAATGAACATAGATGCAAAAATTCTAAACAAAATACTAGCTATATGCATTCAAAATTATATCAAGAAAATAATACATCATGACCAAGTTGGTTGCATCCCAGAAAAACAAGGCTGGTTCAAAATAAGCAAATCAATACATGTTATTCACCACATAAATAGAACCAAGAACAAAAACCACATCATCATAGCAATACATGATGAAAAAGCATTTGACAAAATCCAACATCCATTTATGTTAAAAACACTGCAAAAATTGGGATAGAAGAAAGTACTTCAACATCATTAAGGCAATATACTGTAAACCCAAAGCCAACATTATATTGAATGGGGAAAAACTGCAAGAATTTCCGCTAAAGTCAGGAAGAAGACAAGGATGCCCACTATCACCACTCCTTTTCAATATTGTCCTTGAGACTCTTGCTGTAGCAATAAGACAAGAGAAGAAAATCAAAGGAATTCACATAGGAAGAGAGGAATTAAAATTATCCTTATTCGCATATGACATGATCCTTTATCTGGAAGACCCAAAGAACTCAACCAAAAGACTTCTGGAGTTGATTGACAAATTCAGCAAAGTCGCAGGAAACAAAATCAACCTAAAGAAATCAGTGGCTTTTCTTTATGCCAACAACAAATCCACAATGAAAGAAACAAAGAAAACATTTCCGTTCACTTTAACTTCCAAACCAATAAAATACCTAGGAATAAACCTAACCCAAGACGTAAAAGACCTCTACAACAAAAACTATAAAACATTAAAGAAAGAAATAGAAGATGACCTTGGAAGATGGAAAGATCTCCTGTGCTCTTGGATAGGCAGAATAAATATCATCAAAATAGACATTCTGCCAAAACTGATCTATAGATTCAATGCAATTCCCATTAAAATACCAGCGACATTTTTCAGAGACCTAGAAAAATCAATCATGAACTTTATATGGAGAATGAAAAGACCTAGAATAGCCAAAGCAATTCTCAACAATAAGAAACATGCAGGAGGCATTACAATCCCAGACTTCAAACTATACTATAGAGCAATAGTAGTAAAAACAGCATGGTACTGGCACAATAACAGATATACTGACCAGTGGATTAGAATAGAAGATACAGAAACAAACCCACACATCTTTAGTCAATTAATCTTTGACAAAGGGGCCAAATACATACACTGGAGAAAAGACAGCCTTTTCAACAAGTGGTGCTGGGAGAACTGGCTAACCATTTGTAAAAAGATGAATCTAAACCCCTATATCTCACCAAACACAGGAATCAACTCAAGATGGATCAAAGACTTAGAAATTAGACTTGAGACTGTGAAGTTAGTAGAGGAGAGCATACGTTCAATACTACATCATATTGGCACAGGCAGTAACTTTCTCAACAAAACCTCCAAAGCTCAGTAAATTAAAGCAAGAATAAACAAGTGGGATAGCATCAAATTTAAAAGTTTTTTCTCATCAAAGAAACTATCAATAACCTAAAGAGGAAGCCTACAGAATGGGAAAAGATCTTTACCAGCCACCATTCTGATAGGGGGTTAATATCCAGAATATGCAAAGAGCTCAAAAGACTCTACACTAGCAAAACAAACAACCCAATCAAGAAATGGGCAAATGAACTAAATAGATATTTCACAAAAGAAGAGATACAAAGGGCCAATAGATATATGAAAAGATGTTCTTCATCACTGGCCATCAGGGAGATGCAAATCAAAACTACACTGTGATTCCATCTAACCCCAGTCAGAGTGGCATGCATAAAGAAATCAAACAACAACAAATGCTGGCGAGGATGTGGGGAAAGAGGAACTCTTTTACACTGTTTGTGGGAGTGCAAACTAGTTCAGCCACTATGGAGATCTGTGTGGAGATTCCTAAGAAAGGTGGGAATAGATCCACCATATGATCCAGCTATACCACTCCTGGGTATCTTCCCAAAGGGGTTGAATTCAGAGAAATACAGCAACATATGCATACCTATGTTCATAGCAGCACAATTTGTAATAGCCACAATATGGAACCAACCCAGATCTCCATCAACAGATGAATGGATAGCAAAACTTTGGGAAATACACACAATGGAATTCTATTCAGCCATAAAGAACAAAATTATATCATTTGCAAGAATATGGAAAGCCCTGGAGAACATTATGTTAAGTGAGATCAGCCAATCACAGAAGGAGAAGGTACATATGTTTCCTCTACTATGCCCAAACTAGGAAACACAAAGGATACCAGTGGTACTCCAGATAATGGAGGGGAAATATCAGCAAAGTTTGAATGGAAAGATAGGAGAGGAGGAAGGCTTATCTTGATTAATGAGGGTCTACATCTGAATATGTGTAAAATTATGAATATGACATGGTTAACCTGGACAACAATTGGTGGGAGGGGGAAGGGAAAACGAGGGCGGGGGGAGAGGGCACCAAATATAGTTTAAATGAATACTATTTATGTTCAATAAATAAATAAATAAATAAATAAAAATACAGATGTCTGTTTTTCATAGCTAAAGATTTTTGTTTACTTCATTGGTGCTTGGACCAAGCATCTGTATTTTTAAGTAACTCACTCTTGTCTTGGATATTTCATCAAGAAATACAACTACTAAACTATATAATACTGCTTCTCTAACATTGTAGACATAAATTGTTGCCTTTGAAGCTACAATGGAGATTCTCATTCTCTTGAATAAATCTAACAAGACCTTCACTTGATGGAGTGTATTGGAGGAGCTATTGTACAAAAGGTGTGATTATGAAGAAATTTTGGGTGCTAGTCCCAAAACAAAGTAAACTGCCTTAATTTCAATATTAAAAGAATTCTAGCGACATTAATCTTCATATTTTTAGAAAATTATTAGTCATCTTTGGTAAAAATATTGTTTCAGAAAACCATAACTGACCCTTTTTCTCTCCTGTCTGACTTAGATGTCCTTCTTATGATTCATTATAGCAACCTGAATGAGTCATGACATTTACTCTACTGTGTTGCAGATTTTTTGCCTGTTTATCCTACTAGAATGTGAAAAATATGAGAGAATTTTATTATTGATGCTGATATTTCTAAAATTGACCTTTTTTTCTGCTAAAGAGTAGATGTTCAATAAATGCAGTTTAAATGAACTGAATTTAGATTACTATTAGGAAAAACTCAATGAGTTTATTAAAATAAGAGAAAAAGATTTTCAATCCAGAATAGAAATAATGGGAAAGAGTGACTCATGCCAAAAGAATAACATTATGGATGTCTCTTATATTTTTATAAGGAAGGGATGAGTATCATGTTCTTGTTATGACAATACTTGTTTTCTTTTTATCTTTCCAACTTTACCTATAAAGGACATTTTTTGAGACAGGTGTGGTGTTAAACGCTTGTAATCTTAGTACTTGGGAGGCTGAGACAGGAGGATCAAGGTTTGCAGACAGCCTCAGCTATTTAGTGGGGCATTCTGCAACTTAGTAGACTTTGTTTCAAAATAAAGAATATAAAATAATACTGGGTGTGTTGCTTGGAGGTAGAATGTCTCAGAGTTCCATCCCCTGTACCGCATTTTTATCTCTCCGGAGTACAATTCCATGGAAAAATAAATTCATTTAAAACCACCATTATCTAGAAACTTTTTAGCCTTGCTTAAAATGCTAAATCTCCAGTTCTTTGAAGAGTTTACATTTAGTAGATGATGAATAAATATTTACTGAACCAATAACAAATGAGTAACTATCATGCTGTTTTATTGTTACCAGACAGGTTCATTTACTCCCAATGCTTATTCTTGTTTATCATATCCCCAAACATATGCACATTTTGTATACCTAGTCATCACTAATCATAGACATACAAGTAGGTAAAGATCCCATTATATAAATAATACTTTTACTCTTCAGATATTACTAGTATTTGATTCTGCTGAGAAATAGAGAGGAGTTATTAAACTAAAACAATGCTTTCCTAAATATAAAATTTGTATGGCATACTATTAGAAACATTAAGGAGATCCTGTCTCCTGAGTGAGAATAGCACTGTCTAAAGCCCATTGAGCTTTACACTGGTATAATTAGATATTTCTCTACAACAGAATCAGGACTGTATCAACTGCTGGACTGACTTCTCCAGAGCAAACATTAGTAGCTGGGTTAACTCCTATCTAGCTATATCACTATACCTTTGTCCCAAACTAGTAATTGATTTATCCTCTCTTCACCTTTTGGGATTTTTCTCTACTGGCCCTTTGTTGTAAAGATTCCAAGTATGCTTTGCTCTTGACAAAAAGCCCACCAAGGACTAGTTAAGATATCAGACTCTGATTAAATTGATTGGAATTCTAAAGTATGGAACACGATTGGTATAAACCCTGCCTCTGTCAATATTGACTGAGAAACTAAAATTGGGTGATCCTACACTTATGTTTAGTTGGTAGGCTGGGGATGTTAGGATAAAGAGAAAAGGGCATTTTCTTAGTTTCTATTCTAAACTTTAAAAAGCTGAGTTATGAGGGCATTTTTTGTTTGTCAATTCACTCTTTGGGAAGCTGGGCCTAAGGCATAGCCTTTCATGTTTCTGAAAAGAGCATAGTTTAAAAGAGGGCAAGGTAAAAATTTGGTTTGGTATTTAAATTAGTACTGTAGATTTTAATTTTTCCCCAATATAAAAATAAACCAAACGTGTAACATTGGCATTATGACTTATCTAAGCTACCTAGAATCTTTTTCTGAGGTGAGACAGGGAAAAATTATGACTTGAATGTGTCCTCCATAATAATGCAAATCAAACTACAATGAGATATTAACCCACTTTATTTATAAATGGATATTAACAAATATTCAAAAATAATAAATTCTAGTGATAATGTGAAGAAAATACAACACTTTTGTGTGAATATAAATTAGTACTGCCGTGGAAAACAGTATAAAGTTTCCAAAAATTAAAAAAAAATTCTACATGATTCAACTATTCCACGTCTGAGTATATATTCGGAGGAAATGAAATCAATAGGTCAAAAATACATCTATTCTTCCATGCTTATTGTGCCAGTAGTCACAATAGCTAAGATATGGAAACAGCCTAGGTGCCCATTGACACATTAATGAATAAAGAAAATGTTGTATATATTCACAATGGAGTATTATTCAGTTATACAAAAGAATGAAATTCTGACAAATGCAGCAAACAGTAATGGAGGACATCATATTAAGTGAAATAAGTCAGACACAGTAAGAAACAAGTGCTGCAAATTATCTTTCACTGTGGAAACTAAAAAAACAAACAACCTAAAAACAATAGTGACTATTAGTATGGGGAAGAATTGGGAGGATGAAAAAAGGGAGATTATAATTTATCACTGCATGCTATATGTGTGTATGAAAATATCACTCTGAATCCAATTAATATGTACAATTAATACATTTTAATAAAGACATAATATAAATGTGTCCCCAAAATGCATGCTCTAGAAATTAAATCCTAACCAAGCCAAAGGTATTAATGCTGAAGACACAAGACTTAGACAATCGCCATTAAGTAGGAGTTTACATAATGGAAACCAAAATACAGTTAGAAGCAAATTTTAATATGCTAGAGCACAATAAGTGACTATTTTTCAGAATAACCCATTATATGTTTTATAAATATCTAAGAAAGATTTCACAGGCTGCAAACATAAGATAATTATAGGAGGATAGAAATGTTAATTATTTGATTTTTCTGTATATATTATATACATAAATTAAAACATCAGACTCTACTTCATAAATGAAATTAACAATCATTACACATGAATAAAAAAGCAAATAGTCCACTTAAAACATGAGCAAATGACTTGAGTATACATTTCTTCAAGAATGGATACCAAAAGGCTAAAATAAACCTTATGAAAATTGCTGAATGTCACTACCAATTAAGTAAATACAAATCAAAATCATGGTTCTGTATCACTCCACACTCTTTAGGAAGGCTAGAATTAAAAGGAAACACAATATGTATTAATCAGAATGTGAAATAAATGCAACCCTCATGTACTGCTGGGTGGAATGAGAATAATGCAGTCACTTTGGAAAAAAGTTTGGCAATCATTGAAAAACCCAAATATGGAGTTGCTATATGATCCAACATTTTCATTCCAAAGAAAGCTGAATTTTTATGTTCATATAAAGATTCTGTACACAAATACTGATAAAAGAATCATTTATAATAGCAAAAATTTTAAATTCTTAACATGTTTATCAAAAATGGATAAACATATAAAAGGCAGTTGCTAAGCCAAACATGAGAAGGAGGGAAGGAGGGGGGAATGTGGTGGGAAGTGAGGGAAGGCTGAATGAGTGATGTGTGTATATATGATTCTACCATCTTGTACCCAACTAATATGTATGATTACAATGCACCAATAAAAAGGGACAAATAAAATATGGCACATTCATAAAATGGTTTATTATTTAGGAATATCCCTGAGATAATGGAATAAAAATGTGATTTGGAAAGAAAAGTAATGAAATACTAAAATATGAATTAAAAATGAAGAGTACAATACTGAGCCATGCTCTGACATGAATAGGCCCTAAAAATATCTTTTATTTTTTACTCCTCAAACATTGATAATTTATTTATTTATTTATTTATTTATTTATTTTAAATTTTATTGGTGTATTGTAGTATATCTTAATGGAGTACAATATGGTAGAGACATACATACACACATCTCTCAATTAGCCCTTAACCAATTCCTGCCCCATTCACTCTCACTCCCTCCTTCTCATGTTTGGCTTAGTGATTGATATGATTGTTAATGTATATTATGAACCTTAGAGAATTTTTCGCTTTGCTCTTCTCATCCCCTCAGGTCACCTTATTTACTTATGTATAGTATCTTCTTCTTTGTCTAGAGGCCCTGCTATGACCCATTTTCTCCCTAGCTTTCGCATATTAAGAAAAACATCTGAGTTATTATTTTTTATGACAGACTAATCTCACTTAGCATAATTTCCTCTAGTTCCATCCATTACCCTGTAAATGAAGTAACTGTGATTTTCTTTATAATTGAGTAAAATTCCATTGTGTATATTACATCGTTTTTAATGCATTCATATGTTGATGGACATCTTGGCTGGTTCCAGAGTTTGCAATATTGAGTTGTGTGCCTATGAACATAGATATGCATGCATTAGTTTGGTAGTTTGGTTTCCAATCTTTTGGGGAGATACCCAGAAGTGGTATTGCTGGATCATATGGTAAGTTAATTCCCATTCTTCTAGGGATCCTCCATACGGTTTTCCAAAGTGGTTGCACTAATTTGCAGTCCCATCAACAATGTAGTAGAGTTCCCAATTCTCCACATCCTCACCAGCACCTGTTTTTGTTTGTGATATGAAAGACTGCCATTGTAGTTGGAGGTAGGTGAAATCTCAGAGTAGTTTTGATTTTCATCTCTTTGACTACTAAAGATTTTTAGCATTTTTATGCATTTATTGGCCATTTGAATTTCTGTCTTTGTGAAATGTCTATTTAGTTCACTTGCCCACTTTTTTGTAATTTTTTTATTGGTGCACTGTATTCATACATCATAATGGTATAAAGAAAATACTTTTGTAGACATACATGCACACATCGCCCAGTTAGCCCCCACCTGATCTCCACCTCGTTCCCTCCCCATCCCTCCTTCCCATGCTTGGCTTAGTGGTTGACATCTAGTTTTATAGCAATTTATCCAACACTTTTTGATTGGGTTGTTTTCTTAGTACTGAGTTTCTTGAGTTCTCTGTATCTCTGTATTTTCTAGATATTAGTACTCTAATGGAGGAGTAGGTGACAAAAATCTTCTCCCATTCTTTTTGCTTTTGGTTGAGGTTCTTGATAGTTTCCTTTGCTATACAGAAAGTCTTAAGTTTAATGCAACCCCCTGTATTGATTTGCCTTTTAATTTCTCTGCCTTCGGGTTCTTTTTGAGAAAGATTTTACCTGTGCCTATGTGTTGCAGTATTGGACCTATGCTCTCTTCCAGGAGCCTCAAAGTCTGTGATATAATTTCCAAGTCTTTAATCCATCTTAAATTTACTCTTATGCAGGGTAAGAAAGTGGGGTTTATTTCCAGTTTTTAGTGTATGGTTAAATAGCTTTGCCAAGAACATTTGTTGAACAGGCTATCTTTTTCCAATGTATATTTTTGGTCCCTTTGTCAAAAATCAATTGCATGTAAGTTTATGGATTTGTTTCTAACAGGTGCACTGAGCTCCCTAGAACTCGTGGCTCAGCTCCCAGCCCGGCGCTGCTGGGCTCCCTCCACAACATCCAGATCATTTTTCTTACAAGGTATGTTGTTAAGAGTTCCCAGCATGCACGGCTGAAGCAGACTTTAATCCCTTCTGGGATAATCCTCCAATAATCACTTTTTTTTTGCATGGCATGTGCCTCCTTGTTATCTTGCTTCTAGTTCCTCCATTATCCACTCTCTTTCCTGTATTCTAGGTAGGAAGTCATGCCTGGAAATGTCTCCTTAAGTTGTCCCAATCAGATATTAAACCAAAATCTGGTGTCCAGGGCTTCTCCGAGGAATGCATGTTCATTTTGGCAGCTGTGGTCACCACTGCGTAATCCTCTGGAATGATCTCTTTTATAAAGGTTTTATAAAATTCACTTGGGAATCCATCTTGTCCTCGACTTTGTATTGCTGGTAGGTTGTTTATTACTATTTTAATCTCTTTGATTGTTCTTGGTAAATTTAAATTTTCTATATCTACTTGACTCAGTTTAGGAAGGTTGTATTTATCAAAAAAGTTGTCAATTTCTTTCAGATTTTCCATTTGGTGGGAGTATAGTTTTTTAGAGTAGTTTCTGATAATCCTCTTTTAATCTCTTTTAATTTGGGTTGATTCTCACTCTTTTTGGTCAAGATGGCTATGGTTTATCTATCTTCTTTTTTTTGAGAAACCTACTTTTAGTTTTATTGATTTTTGTATTGTATTTTTATTCTCTGTTTCATAAACTTTTGCACTGATTTAAGAATTTTCTGCATTCTACTGGTTTTGGGGTTAGATTGTTCCTGATTTTTAAGGGCTTTGATTTGTGTCATTAGGTTATTTATTTGGTGATTTTCTATTCTTCTCATGTAGACAGTGCTAAGAATTTTCCTGAAGAACTGATTTTTCTAAGTAATATGCTATGTTTGTTTGGGGGGGTGATCATCTTCAAGGAGCGAGATTCTATTCTCCATGTAGTCTAATTGACTGTTTATAATTTGAATTGATGTCTTCACTTCAATAATTGCATCTTTTATTTCTTTCAGAGTCTCTCCCTAAATTATTTTCAGAAGTCCTGTATTATTTCTACAATTACATTCCTGATTTGACCTCGAAATATCTGCAATTCTGTGTTGTCAGGTTCTGTTATTGTGGGAGCTCATTGCTTCTTTGTTATTCCTTCTTGTCATGATTTCAGAAGTTTGTATCTGTTGCTTTTGATAGATTTCTCTTAGTCTCTAGGTATCAGATGGTATATTCAAGAGCAAGTTGTTTTATTTAACAGTAAAAGTTGAGTGAGGGGAAAAGTGAAGTTGCAAATGCAGGAATAGGGTAAAGACACATATAGGATCAAATAGAATGAGAATATGTGTCTGGTAATGTAGTAAATAGTAGATATTGGAGAGAGTAAATATTTAGTAGTATTCTAGTAACCAGTGTAGTTTTTAGTATAGTGGTATGAAGTGGATTTAATACAAGACAAAGGAGAGAAAAGAAGAGAGAAAAAATAAAAGGGATGGAAGAAAAGAGTAGGTATGTACAAGGGAAGAATCTTGGGAAAGGGGTTGGAATTAGAGCAATTAAACAAGCATACATACACTAAAACAAACAAAAAACAAAAGAATGCGATACTACAAATATATGAATATTCCGCAGACTGGCCTCTGCTGTTTCTATCCATGCAGACACTGAGTATCACTGGCATCTTTTCTGCTGCAAATATGGTTCTCTAATTCTCAATCTATGCAGATGACTGGTATCAGTGGGGTTGAATCTAGTGTTAAGTGTAGATTACCCTCCACACTTTCCACAGATATAAAGTCTCCATCTTTCCCTGCCTCTTTAGGTGGCAGATGACTCTGAGACCAAACTCAGTATAAGAGTCTCTTTTCTGCACATATAGAGCTGGGCCGGTCTAACTTCTTTCCATTCACCAGGATTGCTTGGTCTGTGGTGATTCCAGAGATATTACTAGTTGGATCTGTGTTAAACATAAGTATCCCCCTACAATTTCTACTGATGCCTGTCTGAGCCTCTGCCACATCCAACAGCAGACCCTACCCACACCTTTTCTGGGTTGAACCACAAAACCTTAGACCCAGGGAATTTATCACAGCTGCACAAGTCTCTGGGGCCACTGCTCTGGGTGTTCTCCTTTGGGGATGGCCACTTCACTTATCGTGTTGCTGGTCACAGGTCTGGATCTCTGGAGGGTATTGTGAGCTTGGCCTCCAGTGCTAAAAGTTGTGGCTGGTGTTTGTGCAGGAGGAACTGATGGCTTAAAATTCTGATGATATACAGATGCTTACTTCAGACTTTGGTTATTTACCTGTTCATCTCTGTAGTGTGGTGCAGTCTGAAAACATTTTTAAGTGGAAGAAGACAGTCCCAAATAGGCACTTATTTTATAATTCCGCTTATACAAAATATCCAGCATAGGCATGTCTATAGAAAACAGGAATTATATTATTGAAGAATGAAACGTCACTAGTGGCACATTTAGGCTTGCTTCATGGGATTTAGATATTTTGGAATTAAATTTAGATATTTTGTGCAACTCTTTGAATATGATAAAAACATTTAAAATGTTGAATTTTATATGTGAATTATATCTCAATAAAGCTGTTATTAAAATTTTAAAGCACGCTATAAACCTTGCCAAGAATTATAAAACATTCAGAATGAATCTTCAAATGTTTCATAAATATTTCTCCTAGCCAAGTGTGATGGCCCATGCCTACAGTTCCAATACTGAGGAGGCTGAGATAGGTTCGTGCTTAGCCTTGGCTATTTAGTGAGGCCCTCCAAAACTTAGTGAGATCATGTTTCAAAATAAAGGATAAAAAATAGAGCTGGGGGATATACCTAATAGGTTGAATGACCCTGGTTTCAATTTCCCATGCCACAAACAAAGAAAAGAACAAAGTTTCTTCTTCTGAACCACAAAGAAACAAATGGTCAAATTTTCTTCTTCTGAACCATATGCCAAGTTCTTTTTCCACCCATTTATTGCAAATGAAATATATGTATCATACATACATATATGTATATATGTACATATGCACATATATATGCATATATGTATATACATACATACATGCACATTCCCTAACACATTACCACATTATCAGAAAAAATGAACAATTATTTAAAATCAAGCAATGAATAAAACTTAATAAAAATTGAAAGTTTTATTTGTGCAGAAACAAAGAATATTTTGTCATGAACAGATGTAGTAAAACCAAACTTATTTAACTTCTTGTGTTTTCATGTTTGTTACAGTGGTTGAATCTAATAATATTACTTGAAGCAATAGTCATTGAGTATTTAAGCACCCATTTACAGAAAACGATATTTTGAGCTCTTTAGGTTTAAATGAGTATTTCAATCAGCTGGCTTTATGAGGTTTCAGAAATAAAACACAACACAAGAAAGAAAAGAAATGCAAGGAATCCAGTGCTCTTGAGACTGCATAGGGATGTTGTGTGTACACAATGCACACACATGTTTATGAACTTGGATATAAAAGTAAAAGAATGAATAATGAATGTCAGAGGCAAGAGTATCAAACAATTTTCATTTAGAGAGTTAATTTGGAAAAGTGGCAAATGGTGTCAATGAAACTGAAATACTACTTCTTACCTCTTTTTAGGGACTTTTGATGTTTCTAAAGGGTTTGTTTGTAAAGCATCTCAAGACAAAGACACAAAATATTGCAAACTTTCATAAATAACAATGGCCTATTATTTTATTTTCTTTCTCTTTTAAGTTAAAGATGAAAAAAAGATGCAGGGCATATCTTTTTTTGAACCCAGGGCCATTCTACCTATGAGCTATACCTCTATTTTTATTCTTATTTTATTTTAAAACAGCATCTCACATAGTTGAAATCAGGTCTCACTGAGTTGCAAAGGGTCTCATTAAGTAGCTGAGGCTGTCCACGAACCATGATTCTCTGGTCTTAGCCTCCCGAATACTGGGATTACAAGCATGCATCACCACACTTGGCTCCCAGATATTTTCTAGTTTTCTTTAACTTTCCCTTCCTTTATCATTGTCCATTTTGCCCCATCCTGTTTCCACCTACCTCAAAAACTGCCCTTTTTTGCAGTAATAGGGATTGAACCCAGGGGCATTCTACCTCTGAGCTATATGGCCTCAAGCCCTATTTTTTATTTTTAAATTTAAGACAGGGTCTCACTGAGTTACAAAGTGCTTCACTAAGTGGTTGAGGCTGTCCTTGGACTTCAATTTTTCATTCACAGAATCCCAAATGCTGGGATTACAAGTGTACAATACCATGCCTGGCTCAGAACAGCCCTTTTTCCTTCACACTTATTTTTAAATTTTTTATTGCTGCATTGCATTCATAAATCTTAATGGAATGCAAGATGGTAGAGACATACATGCACATATCACCTAATTAGCCCTTACCCAGTTCCTATCCCATTCACTCCCCCTCCCTTCTTCTCATGTTTGACTTAGTGATTAACATTGATATGTTTTTAAAGTACATCATGTGCATTAGAGAAGTTCCCTCTTTCACTCTCCCATCCTCTCAGTTAGGTTGCCTTATTTACTCCTTCATAGAATCTCCTTCATCTAGAGTTCTTCCTATGACACACTTTCTCCCTACCTTTTGCATATGAGCGAGAGCATATGATTTCATATTTTTTGTGACTGACTAATCTCACATAAAGTAATGTCCTCTAGTTCCATCCATTTCCCCGTAAATGATATAACTGTGTTTTTCTTTATGGCAGAGTAAAATTTCATTGTATACACATGCCATAGTTTTGTAATCCATTTATCTGTCGATGGACATTGTGGCTTGTTTCAGAGTTTGGCAATGGAACATTGTGTGGCTATGAACATAGATGTGCATGCATTATTTTGGTAGTATGTTTTCCATTCTTTTGGGTAGATACCCAGAAGTGCTATTGCTGGATTATATGGTAAGTTCTTTCCCATTCTTCTGAGGATCCTCCATAAAGTTTTCCAAAGTGATTGCTCTAATTTGAAGTCACACCAACAGTGTAAAGAATTTTCACTTCTCCACATCCTTGCCAGCATTTGTTACTGTTTGTGTTTGGAATGATTGCCATTCTAGATGGAATTAGCCTTTTCACTTTTAAAACAACTGCTGAGCAGGTTTCTGTCACTGTAAGTTACCATGCACTTTTTTCTTGTGCATTGTAATTATACAGCATGAATTTTCATGTTTTAATCCTCTTCTAGCTTTATTTACTTTTTGTGTTATTTTGAGATTTGTTATGTTGTATGTGTCAATAATTAATTAGCTTTATTTGCCTATCCTACAATTTAATTATCTTTTTCTGTTGGTAGACATTTGAATTGTTTTTAAATTTTGGGCTATTATAAAAATCTGTATATAAATCATTGTGTTTACATGTCTTCTTTATTATTTTTGTAATATACATAAAATAATAAAAACATGAAAACATTATTAATATAATGTTAAGAGTCAGGCATTTTTGATTAAGAGTATGTATTTTTTTAACTTCAGGAGAATTTATTTTCAGTGAAGTTATATAAAACCTTGCCAAGATTCAAAATGGCGACTGGGGGACACAGCACTTCTCAGTAGCTGAAATAAATAAAGTTCAACTACTTAGAAGGCAGTGTCTTAACCAACAAAATAAATATATTCCAGGAACCAGAACAGATCCAGGTACCTTGGTGGAAGGAATCCAGAAACTCTGAACTCAAGATCCACTGAAAAGAAGAAGAAGAAGAAGAAGAAGAAGAAGAAGAAGAAGAAGAAGAAGAAGAAGAAGAAGAAGAAGAAGAAGAAGAAGAAGATCTGCTGCAGAAACAACCGGGCCGCTCGCCGGCGCCAGAGTGGGCTGCCAGCCCAAACTGCATTTCCTAGTCCTGACTGATACCACTGTGGCAAAATAACCCAAGAGACTGAAAACTGTCATAGAACCTCATCTTAAGCAGTGAGTGGCACCCACACCAGAATCCTGTGTGCTCACCAAAGACAGGACCACAGCGGCAGACACCTAGATCAAGGAAGCCAGGTATCTGAGTGCGTCCAGGGAAGACTCGGGTCTTAGCATGTGCCCCTGGTCCAGCACTGGCCCTTGGCATCTGTTCCCTGCTCCAGAACCCAGCAGTATCCTTGTGTGCCCTTTCTGTGCCCCAGGACCCCCACTTGTTGCCTGTGCCTGTGCCAGCCCCACCCCTAAACGCTGTGCTCACCTTGTGCACCTAGACCCCACACCCTGCACGACCCCGGGCACTTACCTTGCTGGTCTGGCCTGCTTCCCGGGCGGCCAAAGTTCTGTGCACCCATGAGATTTCCTCGGGCCCCCAGCCCATGCACCGGGCCCAGCACCAGCTTGTATGCCCACCTCATGCCCTGGATCCTAGCGAGACTGTCGTGTGCCCTGCCAGAGCCAGAGACCATTGCTTGACATTGTGCTGGGCCTGTGCCCCCGGACCCGTGTGCATCCGCTGCACACCCCTTGCCCACCGCTGGGCGTCTGCATGTGCCCCGCAGCTGGAGACTAAGTTCTAGTCTAGAGCACAGGCCTGTGCACCCTGGGACCAGGCACTAGGTGTCTGTGCCCACTCGCGCTGGGGTCCAGTAATAGCAGTGTACCCAGCCTGCACTTGGGGAATGGGCAGTGCTCTGGCAGTAAGCATGTGTGTCCAGGGACCAGTAACCCTTTGCCCAGGGTGCATATTGGGATCACACGGGCTAGCCCAGTTAGAATTTCCAGAGACACAGGAAAATGCATCAAGATACAATATCTGCACAGGGCATCAGGGGGAGATTCCAAGTCTACTTTGGACATACTCCACCCTTGCTTTAGGGAAGCAGAGGCCTGAGTCTAGGGTGTTGAATGCAGAGGCACTGACTACAGGTTGGAAATACACAGAACCTGGGAATTATAAAGAATTTATTAACAGTGATACCAGACATCCTGACACCTAAACCCAAAGCTGTCAAAGGAAAGAAAGGTGTCCAAACACCCAGAGAGTGACTTAAGAAGATGAAAATAGAGTACAGAGAAAATTAAGAGACATTGGAATATATTCTGAAAGGTACCAGAGCAACCAGACATTCAAATGTTATATGTACCTGACCTCATATTCATAAATAAGTAAGAGTCGCTAGTTCCTTTTACTTTATTCTTGTCCTTTTTTCCTCTTTCTTCCTCTTTCTTTTCTTTTTTATTTTTCCGCTTTTGGTTTTTTTCTTTGATTACATAATAGGTAGTCTTGGTATCTTGTGTTGATATTTTATTTATGTTTGTTTGCTCCTTCCCCCACTCCTATTACAAATTGCCCTACACTAACCTATCCACTCTTTTCCTCCAAAACTTTTTTCCATAATATACCTCCTTGTTTAATACTCAAAGTATTTCATAACCCCATACTTACTCTACTAACTTTAAGAGTTCTACTAATTAACTCTCTCTCTCATTCTCAGCAAGATATTACCTTATCATACTTTAAGTCTTTCTCAACCTAAACATATCCTCTACCTAATCCAACTTCTGTACCCATCACCCCAGCTCCTCTCCCATCACCCAACCCTCAACATTGGAAAAGCACTGCTGACCTGCGGGTACCTCTAAACCCATAACACTAAGATTGGACTAAACATAATACTCACCAATAATGGGTAGAAATCAGAAAAAGAGGACTGAGAATGCTGAAAATTTGAGAACCAGGAATAATGAAGATACAACAGAAATCATGAATACTGACCTACAAGAAATGCAAGAAGGGGAGTTCAGAATCTTGATCTACAATATGATGAAAGGTTTTAAAACAAGACTTCAAAAATGAAAGAGAAAATTGAAACACTAAGAAAGAATCAAAAGAGGTCTGGAATAAAATGAAAGAGTCAATAAATGAAATGAAGACAGCAATAGAAATAAATTCTGGAAGATTAGATGAAATGAAAAGTAGAATATTACTGTTAGAAGACAGTTCATTCAAAACCGAAAACACAGTCAACAGCATACAGAAGTCAGTACAGGAACAAAACCTAAGCATCCAGCAACTATGGGAAAATATGAAACATCCTAACCTATGGATAAAATGCATTGAAGAAGGGATAGAACTACAGAACAAGGACATCCGTAATCTCTTTGAGGAAATAATTTCAGAGAATTTTCCAAACATGGAAAGAGACTTGGATTGTTCAGGAGACATTCAGAACACCAGTAAGACAAGATCAAAAAGAACATCCCCACGTAATATAATAATCAAAATGACCAACATAGACTTCAAGAAAAGAATCTTAAAAGCAGTGAGAATAAAAGGACGAGTAACATATAGAGGCAAAACAATAAGAATCACTCCAGACTACACATCCCAAGTCATGAATGCCAGGAGAGACTGGTAAGATGTGTTGCAGACTCTGGAAGAAAACAACTTCCAAACAAAGCTGCTATATCCAGCAAAATTATTATTCAAGATAGATGGAGAAACAAAAGTATTTCAGGATAAGCAGAACCTCAAAAAATTCATGAATTCTAAGCCAAAACTAGAGAAAATACTCAAAGAAATAAATCATAAAGAAGAAAATAAAAGCAGACTCTAGAACCAGAGAAGAGATGAAGTTGATCAGCAGGGCATCTGAATATGAAGAAACAATACTATATCCAACAGAAGATAGAACACAAAATGACAGGAAATAAACAACACATTTCAAAAATAACACTGAATGTCAAAGGACTTAACTCGCCAATCAAAAGGCACAGACTGGCAATGTGGATCATATTAAAATATATAATCCAAATATATGCTGTTTGCAAAAAACACACCTTACAGCAAAAGACATTCACAGACTGAGAGTGAAAGGATGGAAAAAGATATATCATGCCAATGGGGACCAAAAACAGGCAGGAGTAGCAACACTGATATCCAACAAAACAGACTTTAAGCTAAAACACATTAGAAGAGACAAACAAGGGCGCTTCCTTTTATTAAAAGGAACAATCCACCAAGAAGATATAATGGTAGGAAATGTTTATGTCCCGAATTGCCGCTGACCCTTCTCGGCACATACGAGCGTGAGAAATGCTTATATTAATCAGCAAGGCCTCATTGAGGCTATCCCCATGGAGGAGACGTCATCTCTGGCAAAAATACTCCCTGCTCTTGGATTTCCATACTAATAAGCTCCAATGATGTAAAACAGGATCCCAAGAATTAGGACTGTGGAAGAAGTTGAGTCCATGAAAGATAAATTTTCTAGTGAAATGTCTGAGCCTTCAGAATTTCTCTGTATTGTTCCAGCTGTAATAAAGGGCAGCCAGAATTCAGTGGCTGCAAAATTCTTTTTGGTTTTTCCACAGGCAGGTACTTTGATCTAAAGATTAGCTCCCAGCACCTCTTTTACAGCAGGAGAAGCTGCAAACCTACCGTTTGCCCCATTTCCCAAAGAGATGTAAAACTGTCTCTGGAATCTGGGCCATTTGTTTCCCCATTAAGAGATGCTAATAAGCTCTTCTCTGGCCTTAACTTAACAAAAGCCTACCGTTTGTGACTCAGCAGCAGGACAGTAAAAAACCCAAAAGTCTGCTTCAAGATTATGTATTAAAGAACAATTATAGAAATCCAATCACCTGTGTTATAATGTTTTGCCCTGTCTACTAACTGTAATATAAGTATTGCCTCATAGGAGATGGCGGAGCAGACAGGACCGGACAAATCCTCAATGTAGCCCTATGGATCTTGATAGAGGAGAGCCTGGACTAAGCCCTAGGAACAAAAGACTCTGAAAGGATTAAAGGAGATCCTAGAAGACTAAATTTCTCCAAAACAGACTTTGGGTGTGACCCCCGCCTTTGCGGACGCCTTTCCAGATTTCACCTGTGAGCCAGAAACCAAATTTTGATGACAAAGGCCAAGGGGGCTGACCTTAATCGCCCAGTCCCAGACGAATCTTAAACTGTGATGCCATGGATCTTCTTTTATTCTGTTTATCTTGTTTACACTTAGTGCCTCACTATTGTCCTTTGGTGCTTACACTGGATATAGGGTATATATACTGGTGATGAAAATTAAAACTTTGTCAGTTTCACAAGAGGCATTTGTCCATGTCAGTCATTTTCAGATTTTTCCCGGAGAGGAATCTCCACTCTTAGCACCGTGAACAGGAACTTAAAGGAGTTTATTTCATAAAAAGGGGAAAAAATCGCTGCAGATAAGTGGCTGCAGAACTACAAACGAAGCCTTTGCCCACCTTTCTGAGACTCTCGGTCCCGAGCGGACTCAGTGCTGGATTCATTGTGCACAGTCAGTACTGATCTAGTCGTCGCACCAAATGTGGGTGTAGCCACATTTGTAAAACAAACCCTCTTGGACATAAGATCTCAAATAGACCGAAATAGAATAATAGTGGGAGACTTCAATACAGCTCTCACACCACTAGATAGACCTTCAAAACAAAAGATGAGTAAAGACTTTACAGAATTGTTGAAAACTATAAACAAAATGGACTTAATAGACATATACAGAATATTTCAACCAGGAAAAACAGAATACACATTATTCACAGCAGCCCATGGCACCTTTTCCAAAATAGATCACATTCTGGGGCACAAAGAAAGTACCAGCAAATTCAAAAGATGTAATAGAATTCCCTGCATCTTTTCAGACCATAATAAAATGAAAATAGAAATCAACGACAGGAAACCCAAAATAAACTATTTAAATACATGGAGATTGAATGATACACTCTTGAACGATGAGTGGTTAAGAGTGGAAATTAGAGGAGAAATAAAGAAATTTATGGAATTAAATGAAAATAAAGAAACAACTTACCAAAATCTATGGGACACTTTGAAGTCAGTGTTGAAAGTTCATAACATTGAGTGCCCACATAAGAAGAATAGAAAGCCACCAAGCAAACAACCTAATGACACAAGTCAAGGACCTAGAAAGACTGCAACAATCTAATCCCAAAGCCAGCAGAAGGCAAGAAATTATTAAAATCAGAGCAGAAATAAATGAAATAGAGAACAACAACAACAACAAAAATAATTCAAAGAATCAACAAAACAAAAGTGTGGTTCTTTGAGAAGATTAATAGGACTGACAAACCCCTGGCCAACATAATCAAAAGAAAGAGCGAATCAACTAAATTATTAAAATCAGAAATGAAAACGGAGACATCACCACAGACAGAGGGGAAATTCAAAGAATTATTAGAAACTATTTTGAGAATGTATACTCCAACAGACTGGAAAACATGGAAAAAATTGATAGATTCCTAAGCACATATAACCTACCTAAACTGAACCAAGAAGACATAGCAAGCCTAAACCAACCAATATCAAACAAAGAAATAGAAACAGCAATAAAAATTCTGCCAACAAAGAAAAGCCCAGGCCCCAATGGGTTCCCAGCTGAATTCTATAAAACCTTCAGAGAAGAACTAATACCAATACTTCACAACTTGTTCCGGGAAATTGAAAGAGATGGACTTCTTCCTAATTCCTTCTATGAGGCCAGTATCACATTAATCCCCAAACCAAATAAAGATATTTCAAGAAAGGAAAATTACAGACCAATATCCTTAATGAATATAGACGCAAAAATTCTAAACAAAATACAAGCTATACACATTCAAAGCCATATCAGGAGAATTGTACACCATGACCAAGTTGCTTTCATCCCAGAAAAGCAAGGCTGGTTCAACATACGCAAATCAATACATGTTATTCACCACATAAATAGAACTAAGAACAAAAACCACATGATCATTTCAATAGATGCTGAAAAAGCATTCGACAAAAATCCAACACCCATTTATGTTAAAAGGCACTGAAGAAAATTGGAATAGAAGGAACATATTTTAACATCAGTAATGCTATATGCAATAAACCCAACATCTTATTGAATAGAGAAAAACTGCAAGAATTCCCTTTAAAATCAGGCACAAGACAAGGATGCCCATTATCACTTCTTCTTTTCAATATAGTCCTTGAGACTCTTGCCACAGCAATAAGACAAGAGAAGGAAATCAAAGGAATTTAAATAGGAAGACAGGAACTAAAACTATCCTTATTTGCAGATGATATGATTCTTTATATAGAAGATCCAATGAATTCAACCAAAATACTTCTGGAGCTGATTAACCAATTCAGCCAAGTTGCAGGATACAAAATCAACCTAAAGAAATCAGTTGCTTTTCTTTATGCCAACAAGGAATCCACAACGAAAGAAATAAAGAAAACTTTTCAATTTATTAAAACCCCTAAACCAATAAAATACCTAGGAATAAACCTAACCAAAGATGTAAAAGACCTCTACAGAGAAAACTACAAAACATTAAAGAAAGAAATTTAAGAAGACCTTGGAAGATGGAAAGATCTCCCTTGCATGGTAATGGATAGGCAGAATTAATATCAAAATGGCCAGTCTGCCAAAAGTGATCTATAGATTCAATGCAATCCCCATTAAAATACCAACAACATTTCTCATAGACCTGGAAAAATTAGTTATAAATTTGGAATGGAGGAAGAATAGACCCAGAATAGCCAAAGCAATTCTCAGCAACAAGAACCAGGCAGGAGGCATTACAATCCCGGACTTCAAATTATACTATAGAGCAATAGTAAAAACAGCATGGTATTGGCAAAACAATAGGCAGACTGACCAGTGGAACAAAATAGAAGACAGAGAAAGAAACCCACACATCTATAGTCAACTGATCTTTGACAAAAGTGCCAAATTCTTACGCTGGAGAAAAAACAGCCTTTTCAACAAATGATGCTGGGAGAACTGGTTATCCATTTTTAGAAAGTTGGATCTGAATCCTTACTTCTCACCATCCACAGGAATCAACTCAAAATGGATCAAAGACTTAGAAATTAGACCAGAGACTGTGAAGTTATTAGAGAAAGGCATAGGATCTACACTTCAACATATAGGTACAGGGAGTAACTTTCTCAACAAAACCTCCAAAGCTCAGGAAATTAAGGCAAGAATTAATAAGTGGGATCTCTTCAAACTAAAAAGTTTCTTCTCATCAAAGGAAATTATAGAACATATAGAGGAAGCCTACAGAATGGGAGAAGTTCCTTATCAGCCACCACTCTGATAGGGGGTTAATATCCAGAATATACAAAGAGCTCAAAAGACTCTACACTAGCAAAACAAACAACCTAATCAAGAAATGGGTAACTAAAATGAATAGACATTTCACAAAAGAAGAGATACAAATGGCCAATAGATACATGAAAAGATGTTCAACATCACTAGCCATCAGGGAGATGCAAATCAAAACTACTCTGAGATTCCATTTAACCCCAATCAGAGTGGCAAGCATAAAGAAATCAAAGAACAACTATTTCTGGCGAGGATGTGGGGAAAGAGGAACTCTTTTACATTGTTGGTGGGAGTGCAAAGTAGTTCAACCACTATGGAGATCAGTATGGAGATTCCTTAGAGAACTGGGAATACATCCACCATTTGATCAGGCTATACCACTCCTGGGTATCTTTCTAAAGGGGTTGAAATCAGAGAACTACGTTAACATATGCATACCCATGTTCATAGCAGCACAGTTTGTAATAGTCAAAATATGGAACCAAACAAGATCTCCATCAACAGATGAGTGGATTGCAAAATTATGGGAAATACACACAATGGAATTCTATTCAGCTATAAAGAAAAATAAAATATTAGCATTTGCAAGAAGATGGAAAAAACTAGGGAACATTATGTTAAGTGAGATTAGTCAAGCGCAGAAAGAGAAGGGAGACATATGTTTTCTCTAATATGTTCAAGCTAGGGAGTATTCATAATACCAGAGGGATTCCAGATGATGGAAGGGAAATCTCAGCAAAGCTTGAATGGAAAGATAGGTGAGGAAGAAAGCTGAGGTTGTTTAATGGAGGCGCTACATACCAATATTTGTAATAGTATAAATACAGCATGATTAACCTGGGCACTCTCTATTGGGATGGAGGGAAAGGGAGGAAGAAGGGTTTGAAGCATAATGTAAATGTACACCACTCTCAATATTTTCCACTTATAGAAAATAAAAATTAAATTAAAAATATAAAAAATAAAAATAAAACCCTTGGCATAAAGTGGCAAATATATTTCTTTGATTTAGTTCTATGCAACAATCTATAAAATCATTAGTTAATATAATTATACAGTTGCCTTATCAGAAAATGTAAATTACCATTTTTTAATAAAATCACATTTTATATTAATGGTAGGTTTTCTAGTTGGAAGCAACCATTTTCCTAACAACTTTACATTTCCTTTATTTGTCCTAAGTATATAACATTTTGAACCATTGCCAAACTATGGAACCAGCCAAGATGTCCATCAACAGATGAACTGATAACACAACTGTGGGATATGTACACAATGGAATTTTACTCAGCCATAAAGACAAACACAGTTATATCATTAACAGGGAAATGGATGAAACTGGAGGACATTATGCTAAGTTAGATTAGTCAGTCACAAATATAATTCGGATGCTTTCCCTAATATGTGAAAGGTAAGGAGAAAAGGGTAATAGAAAAAACTCTAGATGAAGGAGATTCTATAGATGAACAAATAAGGCAATCTAACTGAGGAGAGGGAGGGGGAAGAGGGAAACTCTAAAGCACATGATGTACTTAAACATATTGATGTCAATCACTAAGCCAAGCATGGTAAGGAGGGATGGGGAGATAATGGAATGGGGTTTGTGTAAGGGCTAACTGGGCGATGTGTGCATGTAAGTCTACACAAGTATTTTATCCCATTATGATGTATGAATACAATGCATCAATAAAAAATAAAAAAATAAAAAATAAAGGTTAGTTGTACAGAAAAAAATGAAAATAAAAATTATTTAAATTATTTAACCTTTTCTCATTTCCCCCAAACTACTTAATTCACATTTTTTGGTGGTCCTGAGGTTCCTGGAAACCCTTCTACCTCGAGCCTATATTCCCAGACATATTTTATACATTTATTTGAAAACAGGGTCTCTTAAGCCAGCAAGGGTGGCTTTGAAACGGTGCAATCTTCCTGTGTCCGCCTCCCTAGTGTGGGGAATACAAGTGTGCATAACCACGCCCGGCAATTGACATGTTTTAATATTCTTATCCAAACACACCAAACATTAAATTATTTTTAATTGTTTTTATTTGTTTTAATTGTTTTAATTGAAATTATTTTAATTGTTCAATGGCTGAATGTTGCCATATAATAAAATGGTTTATTATATTTTTCGAATTATGCAAGGAAGTCATTAACACCACAAAAATTTAAAATCATAAAAATTGTGTGAAGAGGCATCATTCCACTATACTCAGCTATAATTTACTGTTTTTTCTCATAAAAATATTACCTTATATACAACACAAAGATTTTACTCCATATATAATTTTGCATACTTATTATACTCTTAATGTAATATTATTAGATTTGCTTTCTTTTTATGTATGCTCCAGCTCATTCTGATCTTTTATTCCTAACATTCCAATGCAAGTGTACAAATATATGCATTTCTGAATGTATTTTTCTCAACACCCTCCAATCACATTTGAGTATTAAATTAAATTACATTTAAAAAAATTCACTTTGATAGTTACAGTAGCCATCTTTCAAGTACATAATAGCCACTAGTAGGTATTGGTGTGTTGGACAGCACAGATATACATTTTTATCAACACAAAAATCTCCATTTGGATAGCTCAGTGACATTTGATAAAACTTTCTATTCCTTTCTTCCCCCAATTTTTTCTTTCATTAAATAAAATGTTTGTAAGTTTCACCCCTATTGTAGCATGGATCAGTGTATCATTCTTTTACATTGCATAATAATATCCTATCATATAGATATAAAATACTTATCAGTTTATGCACATTTGAGCTGCTCCACTTCTAATTAGTATGAATAATGCTGTTATAGGCATATGATTTTAATTCTTTTTGGTACATCTAAGTACAATTGCTGGATCATTTGATAACTCTATGAATTTTTAAGGAACTGCATATTTTTTTTACAATGGCTGCATTTGCTTACATTTCTGTCAGCAAAGGTTGAAGATTCTAATTTCTGCAAATCTCCACAAACAATTGTGATTTTCTTTCTTTTTGATTCTAAACATTATATTAGGTATGAAATGGTACCTCATTATAGTTTATTTGCATTTATCTGATAGGTTATGATGCTGAGTATTTTTTCATGTGCTTCTTAGTTTTATGTGTAGCTATAGAGAAATGTCAATTCAAGTTAATAGAATGTATGCAATTGTATATATGCTAGGCATTGAACCCAGGAATGTTCTAAATCTGAACTGCACTCCCAGCCAAATTTTTAAAATTTTGTTTGAAAACAAGGTCTCTAAGTTTCTGAGAGTATCACTAAGATTCTGAAGCTGGCCTCATACCTGTAATCCTCCCACTTCAGATTCCCAAGTACTGGGGTTACAGTTGTATGCCACCACACCTGTATCAATAGACTATATATTTTTAAATTTTATATTTACTCTAAGTTAGCCATGGATGAGAAGATATATGGAAATTTTTTGACCAAAAAATGTTTAATTCATTATACCTTCCCATTGTTTTTAGCATTCTGCACTTCTTATCAGAGATAAATTAGATTATTAGATACAGTCCTATTTTGAATCTTACAGTCCTAATTATATCAGCTTATTATTTAAGATATGTTGATTGATTCTGCATTATCTAAACAAAAACAAGATCCTTTTTTTGGTTTAGAATTTTGAACTAGAATGTATGTTAAGTATTATAGTAAATTTAAACTGATAACTAATTTTAGAAACTTTTGGAAGAAATGAAACTATATTTTACTATAGGCAAATCCAGTCTCCTCGGTCTTATTTTAAATTTTTATATTTTTGTGGGTGTTGGGAATTGAATCCAGGGGAGCTTTTATTTCTGAGCTACACTGTCAGCTCTTTTTAAATGTTTTTTTTTTTTAAACAAGGTCTTACTGACCTGTGATCTCCCTGTCTCAACCTCCCAAGTACTGGTATCACAGGTGTATACATCACACCTAGCTTTACATTCAAATTTAAATTAAATTAATTTTTACCCAGGAAGTTACTAAATATAACTATGGGAGAAAATATTTTTCTTTACTTCTAATGATCATCATCTTACTGAGGATATGGGGTTTACTTAAAATGGATTAACATAATTTAGCCTTAAATTTACTTAGTGCCTGTCTCCATTAGAAAAATATTTTACTACTTTTCTATTGTAAACATTTTGTGCTTCCTTTTGTAACTCTGATGCTCAATCAGCAAGTATGCCTGATTGGGCCATGTGGTCTTACTACCCCCAAGTGGCTTCTAATCAACCTACACTTGAGTCCACTAGTAATAGAAAACTTACCATCTCCAGCTACAGTTTTTATATTTGGATAGCTTTTACATAAAGACGTATTATTTTTTTACCTTTATAATTTTTTAATTTATCAAAAATGGATAAGTTGTTTGAAAGGAAATTCCATTTTAGTTGCAACTGTCTAGTGAATTCTATTGTGAAAGTGGAATTATTCTTTTCTTTATATGCACTTGACCTTTAAGTGTATGCTGAGTGCTATATATTTGTCTCCATTGTCAATGCTCTCTGTATTCAATTTCTGGCACCTTCTAAGATCATTCATTTTCTTCTCTGAATGTATACCATCTATGCCCTATAAGCAATAATCAAGTTGATAAATAGAATACTTTGAGATGATAGGCAATGTCTCCATCAATATTTTTCTGAGCACCATTCTAATATTTTCTCTGTCATTCTTTTGTTTTTTCAATATGGCCTTTTGTTCACTAATTAAACCAATTACATATGCCTTCATAAAAAGTTCTCTGCTACCTACTGGTTTAAAATAAATAATTGAAAATATGATTTTTGAGGGAAGTATTAAAGGAGATACAGGTATTTTTCTTCTCTTAATATGTGGTTACTGAGCAAAGTTAAAATTCAATGGTATATTATTCAAGGTTATGTGAGTATGGTTGTAACTGTCTATACTTTTCTCAAGTGTAGATAACACAAATACTTATAACTATAAGACTAATCTTTTATCAAAAATAAATATGTTTTAACCACAGCTCAGAGAAGGATATCTGGGGCTAGCATGAATTTACTTAAAAGCTTAGGCCACACAAGGTGGCATACATCTTAAATCCCAGTGTTTGGGAGACTAATACAGAAAGACCACAGGTCTGAGGACATCTTGTGGCAATTTAGCAAGACCCCGTTTGAAAATAAAAAATTATATTATGACCCATGGTCAGAGTCAACTCGAGATGGACCAAAGTCTAGAAAATTAGACCGGATATTTTGAAATTACTAGAGGAGTGCATAGAACCAATGCACTACATATAGAAACAGGTAGAAAATTCCTTAATTAGTCCTCCCAAAGTTCAGTAAATTAGGTAAGAATTAATAAATGTGTTGGCATTAAACTAAGAAGTTTCTGCTCATCAAAAGAGGCCATCAAGAGTATCTACAGAATGGGAGATCTTTTCAAGCTATTCCACTGATGTAAGTCTGGTCTATGAAATATACAAAGCATTTAAAAGACTTAACACTAAAAAATAACCTACTCAAGAAATGGGCTATTGAACTAGATAGTCACATTAAAAAAAGAGATACAAATGTCCAACAAATATATGAAAAAAGATTCAACAACATCAATGATCAAGGAAATGCAAATCAAAACTACACTGAGATTTCATCTAACTCCAATCAGAATGGCAATCATCAAGAAGTCAAATAAAATAAATGCTGGTGAGGATGTGAGGAAATAGGAATTCTTCTACACTGTTGGAGAAATTAAAAAAATTAGTGCAGTCACTGTTGATATAAGTGTGGCGATTCATCAGAAAATTGGGAAAAAAATCCATGATACAGTCCAGCTGTACCATTCCTGGGTGTTTCCAAAGGGACTGAAATCAGAATATTATAGTAATTCATGCATATCTATGTTGATAGTAGCACAATTCACAATAGCCAACTTAGGGAACTAACCCAGGTGTCCATCAATCTATGAATGGATTACAGAATTATGGGATATAAACACAAATGGAATTCTACTCAGCAATAAAGAACAAAATTATGTCATTTGCAGAAAGTGGATGAATCTGGAGAATATTATAAAATTAGCCAGTGACAGAAAGTAAAGAGTCATATGTTTTCTCTCATAAGTGAAGCTAGAGAATAATCAGGATACCAGATGGACTTCAGATAATGGAGGAGAAACCCCAGTGGCAGCTGAGCATGGTGGCATATGCTTGTTATCCCAGCATTTGGGAGGCTGAGACAGGAGGATCACAGTTCATGAACAGCCTCAGCTATGTAGTTGGGACTTTTGCAACTCAGTGAAAGCCTGTTTCAAAATAAAAACTAAATATATGGCTGGGGGAGTAGCTCGAAGGTAAAATTTTCCTGCATTTTATTCCCAGTACTGCAAAAATAAATAAATAAGTAAATAAATAGGAAAGAAAGAAAGAAAAAAAGCAAGAAAGAAAGCAAGCAAGCAAGAAAGAAAGAAAGAAAGAAAGCCCAGTGGTAAAGGAGGTGGTCTAGGGTAAGGAGGTAGCAATAAGAGGGAGAGTTAATAAAGGAATCACCTCCACTGACATTCTGTGATTTTGTGAGAATATCAATAGTACTCTCCATATCTTGTATGGGAGGAGTGGGAAGGGAGGCTGGGGAAAGTTCACCAAGTGTTATGTCTCTATCACTATTAACTACATTATAATGTGGGACTATAATACACCAATAAAAGTATAAAGAAAAATAAATTAAAATACGGTTGGGTGTATATATAGTTCTAATGTAAGATTAACCCTGAGTTAAATCCCTAGTGCTACACGCAAGATAGCTTAATTCTTATGGAAGATTGTAGCCCATAAATATTTTCTCTAATTTGCTGTTACTTCATAAAGGCTTCCTCCTTGTTCCTTACATAACCGGTAGGTGGCACCCTTTCCATAAACTAATTTCTCAGAGCCCTTAAGGAAAGCCACTCCCAACTTACCTACATAGAACAATACAAAGGTCAAACCACTACAGAAAACCACTCTACCTCACAGAATATACTAAACAAGAAAATCAAGATAGTTAGCACACATTTTAAAGATGACAAGAAGAGACAAAAGTTCTATATGTATTTGTATAAATAGACCCTTAGTAAGAAACATAAAAACAGATAAACAAAGATTATGGCTCAAAGATTAATTTCTAAGTTTGATCAAAGAATATGCTAAAATGTTTCAAAATGTTTGCCTACTAATAGTACCTGTGAACCAAAAGGAAATTCCAGAGTACAAAGGATGCTGCTTCAAAGAACAACTTCTAAAGAGTTTTTTTTTTTTTAAGAGGATATTATCCTATAATTATTATTGCAGTCTCCTGTTTAAAATGCCCCTTTTCAGAGGTTCTACATCTTCCAAAACAGTTTTGGGCAATGAGTCGCTTTCATTATTTCAGAAATAACTCAAATACCAAGAAGATTGTTTGATTCTAGTTTTACTGAAATTATTTTATAACTAGTGAAAAATAAAAGCAAATATATACTTTATCTACCTGCAGAACTAAACTCTGGATATTATATGTATTTTTCTACTCCAGCCCACACAGAAACAAAATATCAAAGGTGAATTTTTAGGATGGGGGATAGATTATTATAAACAGGTGCTGTATAGAAACATTTGAAAAGCCATAAAAACTGTGATTCATAATATTAGAAGTTTGATATAAATTTGTTTGATAATAACAATACTAAAAAGGGTGAGAGTCTTCTGTAAGAGGCTTAAATACTCTAATTATAAAAAATTCCTAATCTCTTAAGGTAACCTGATTTTGTATACACCACCACTGTGTGGAACTCAGAACCATCAAATAACTGAATATCACAGGCTATTTCTGGTTTTGAAGTGAAGAATGAAAGCTGATATATATGTAGGACTGCTTTTATAATGAAGGAGAAAAGCTCTATTTTGCTCCATTCCCTTTCTTTTTTGTGAATATTTGCAACATGTATGGTTCAGGCAAAGTGCAGTCTAGGCAAAATCTGGTCCACTACCTGTTTTTAAATTAATGCTGTACTGGAAGATACACAGAGCTATCCATATATGTATTCTTTGGCTGCTTATGTATCTCAGACATACAGTTTATTGTTTTAAGAGAGATAATTTGTTATACAGAGCTGAAAATATATTCCTTTACAGTGAAAGTTTGTCAACTCCACACTATACTGTAATATCCTCATCACTCTATCTCATTAATATAAGGAAAATAAAGAGAATATCTATCATTTTCTTTTAACTTTTTACTCATGCATAAATGGTATACATATTGATAGATTATTTTCACACATATGTACCTTGAATAATGTTTAAATTAGGCTAAACATTTATTTGCTCAAAAATTATCATTTCTTTATTAAGATGCTTTAAAAAATTTTCCTGCAGCTTTTCACATGTACAATACAATAAAGCTATTTTTTAGTTGTTATGATCATTAGAAATGTTGCAGTGATTCTCTAATTGGTTAATGCTCTGCAAAAAGGCTTCTGTCCATAAACAATGGCTTTATCACTCTTTATTCTTATGACAGGAAACAATTGAAGGGCATCTCCTAATGAATTTCACCAATGAGTAAGTGATAATTTAAGGAAGGATTGTGAGCAGACAGAAATTAATAATAATACTTCAGAGATAGTAATAATAGATGCAAACTTTGGATTTTGTCATCTTTGCTAAAGCAGATTCAACAGGAAGGTGATTGTGTATATCTAAATGCAAAAGGTTAAAGAATCTAAGGTTAAAGGTCTAAGTATACCAGAAAAAAGTATAAGATAAAATTCTATAACAAATATATATTATGAATATAAAATATCCTAAACAAATTCTAGAAAATAAATTAATCTGCAAAAGAGTCAGTTAAAGATGGATCAAAGACTTGGAAATAAGACCATAGACCTTGCAATTCCTTGGAAAGGGTATAGGCCCAACACTTCAACACATAGACACAGGTAATAACTTTTCTCAGCAACATACCAGAAGCACAAGAAATTAAGAGGAGGATGAACAGGAGGGATTTCATGAAACTGAAGAGCTTCTGCAGAACAAAGGCAACTATCAAGAACCTCAACAGAGAGCTGAGAATGAGAGAAAAGAATTTTGTGAACTATTTCTCCGATAGAGGACTTATATCTAGAAAGCATAGAGAACTCAATAAACAAAATGCTAAGACAATAAATAACCCAATCAAAAATTGGCAAGTTAACTAAATAAACACTTTATAAAAGAATAAATCCAAATGGCCAATATATGTATGAAAATGTTCAACATCATTAGTAATCAGAGAAATGCAGATCAAAACTACCCTAAGATTTCACCTAACCCCAATTAGAATGGCAATCATTAAAAACACAAACAACAACAAATGCTGGTGAGGATGTGGAGAAGTGGAAACTCTAATACATTGTTGTTGGGACTGCAAATTAGTGCAACCAATTTGGAAAACAGTATGGAGGATCCTCAGAAGAATGAGAATGAACCTACCATACTATCCAGCAATACCATTTTTGGGTATCTACCCAAAAGAATAGAAACCAAATCACCAAACTAGTGCATGTGTATCTATATTCATAGATATAAAATTCACCATGGCCCAACTATGGAACCAGCCAAGATGTCCTTCAATAGATAAAAGAATTAAAAACTATGGGATATGTACACAGTGGAATTTTACTTGACCATAAGAAAGAACAAAATTACATCATTTGCAAGAAAACAGATGGAACTGGAGAACATTATGCTAAATGAGATTATTCAGCCACAAAAAGTAAAATATCAAATGGTCTCCTTAAAATGCAGAAGATAGAAAGAAAATGGTTCATAGGAGAAACTCTAGATGAAGAAGGAGAAATCTTAGATGAACAAATAAGGCGATTTAACTGAGAGTGATGAGATGGGAGAAGAGGGAAACTCCAATGCACATGATGTATATTCACACATGTATCAAAATCAACCACTATGCAGACCATGAGCAGGAGGGAGGGGGGAATGCTAAATGAGTGATGCGTGCATAAATGCTTCTACTATCTTGTACCATGATATGATGTACAATTACAATGCACCAATAATAAAACCAAGCAACATGTGAAAAATGAACTAGCTGCATAACCAAGGGGAATTTATCCAGTAATGCAAGGTTTATTCAACAATCATAAACAAATCAATATGATATTCAATGTTAATATCATTAAGAACAAAATTCACATAACATTAATAGATGCAGAAAATATTTGACAGAATCTAATGTATCATCAAAATATCACTCAACAAAATAGGAACAACAAGTAATGTTTTCCACCTGATAAAGAGCATCAATGAAAAACCCAGAGGTAACAGTACACTTAATGGCTTAATGGTGAAAGTTTGAAAGCTTTCTCCTTAAGAACAGAAACAAGAAAAGGATGATCAATCTCTTCAATTCTGTTCAACCACTGTACTGAAATTTTTAGACAGAGTATTTAAGAAAGAAGAAAGCAGCAGCAGCAGGAGAAGAAGAAGAAGAAGAAGAAGAAGAAGAAGAAGAAGAAGAAGAAGAAGAAGAAGAAGAAGAAGAAGAAGAAGAAGAAGGAGGAGAGGAAGAAGGGGGAGAGTAGGAAGAGAAGAAAAAGGAGAAGAAATTACATCCAAATTTGAAGTTTGGAAATAAAACCATCTTTTTCACAGATGACACAATTTCACGTACATTAAAACATAAAAGGAACTCCCCCATACACTAGGAACACCCCAAACTATGAAATGTAATAAGCAATTACAGAAATATTTTGGGAAACCAGATCAATAAACAAAATAAAATGTATTTCTATACACTACCAATGAACTATCTGGGTTCTAAGGAAATAGTTCTACTTAAAATTATCAAAATCATACTTAGAAATAAACTTAAATAAAAATAGGTGCACACTTTTAATCCCAGATCCTGGGAGGTTGAAACAGGAGAATCAGAGGTTTGTAGCCATCCCCAGATACTTAATAAGACCCTCTGCAACTTAGTGAGACCCTGTTTCAAAATAAAGTATAAAAATAGGGCTTGGAATGTAGCTTGGAGTTAAATTCCCCTAGATTCAATGCCCAGTACTATAAAAAATAAATAATGAAACACCTAATATACTGAAAAGTACAAAATACATTATTAAAATAAATTGAACATAGATGAAAACAAAGACAATTCATGTTAATGGACTGGAAGACTAATAATTTTGAAATTATAACACTCACTAAATTGACCTACAGATTCACAGAAAATCCCACCTAAATCTCAGTTGCTTTTTATTTCTGTAGATATAGACAGATTTTAATATTCACATGGAGGACCTAGTATAGCCAAAATAAGTTTGAAAAGAAGAATCAGTATAGTTATTTTCTCCTGATATTAAAATGTAATGTCTTTTAATCAAGATTATATTGTACTGGCATAAGAATAGCCATGTATATCAAATGAGTAGAAATGAAAATATAGAAATAAACTGACATAACTCTGGTCAATTGCTTGTCAATAAGGATACAGAAACAATTTAATGGAAAAATAATATTTTATACAAATGATGCTAAAACAAATATCTTCTAGCACAAAGATGAACTTGGAGTCTCACCACATGATATACAAAATTTAGCTCACTCAAAGTAGGTCAACGATACATATAAATGTAAGAGTTAAAACTATAAAACTCACAAAAGAAAACTGGTGTTAATCTCCTTGACCTTGGGTTTGGCAAGATTTGTATATATGACACCAGAAGCACAAGCAGCCCAAAATAGATAAATTGGGAGCTGATTTGGTGGTGCACACTTGTAGTCCAGCATTCAGGAGGCTGAGATGGGAGACCGTGGTCCACAGAGGGCCTCAGCTATCTTTACAAATAAAAAAACTAAAAAAAAAAAATAGGGCTGGGAGTGTAGCTTAGAGGTAGAATTCTCTGGGTTACATCCCCAGCACAACAAAAATGTTAAATAGATAATTGAAATTTATCAAAATTAAAAATAATCATGTTTCTAAGGATACTATCAATAGTAAAAAGATAACCAAAAGAATAAGAGATATTTACAAATTATGTACCTGATAAGAATCTAGCATATAAACCAGGTGTGGTGGCACATGCTTGTAATCCCCACGCTTGGGAGGCTGAGACAGGAGGATCATATGAGTTCAAAGCCAGCCTCAGCTACTTAGTGAGGCTCTCATCAACTTAGTGAGACCCTGTTTCCAAATAAAATATAAAAAAAAGGTCTGGGAGTATAGCCCGGAGGTAGAAAGCCTCTGGGTTCTACCCCTGGTACCAAAAAAAAAAAAAAGAATCTAGTATATAGAATATATAAAGTACATTACAGCCGGGCATGGTGGTGTGTGCTTGTAATCCCAGCATTTGAGAGTCTGAAACCGGAGGATCACAGTTCATGGACAGCCTCAGCTACTTAGTGAGGCCCTCTGAAACTCAGTGAGACCCAGTTTCAAAATAAAGAATAAAAAAAAGGGCATGGGGTGTAGCTCGGAGGTCGAATGCCCCTGGGTTCCATCCCCAGACCCGCAAAAAAATAAAATAATAAAAAAAATAAAGTACTTCACAACTCATGTATAAAAGAACATAAGACCTAATTTAAAATTGGTTGTGGAACTTAAATAGACATTTCTTCAAAGCATACTTAAAAATGACTAATTTAAGAATGAAAGATGTTCAACATTATTAGTCATCACAAACATGCATGCAAATGAAAACTACACTGGGATTCTATGTTACACTCACTAGGTATATCTGTCAGAAAAGACAATAAAAAATGTTGACAATGGTAGAGAGAAATTAGAATCCTCATACTTTTCTGCTAGAGATGTATAAAGAACAGAATTTTTTTGGAAAATCCTTGGTAATTTCTTAATTTTTTAAAATTTTTATTTGTGCATTGTAGTCATACATCTTAATGAAGTACAAGATAGTGGAGGCATATATGCATACATCATGCAATTAGCCCTTACCCAGTTTCCACCCCATTCCCTCCCCCTCCCTTTTCATGTTTGGCTTGGTGATTGGCATTGATATGTTTTTAATGTACATCATGTGCATTAGAAAAATTTCCTCTTACCCTCTCTCATCCCCTCAGTTAACTCATCTTATTTGCTCATCTATAGTATCTCCTTCTTTGTCTAGCTTTCCTCCTATGACCCATTTTCTCCGTAGCTTCCCCATATTAGGGAGAGCATTCAATTTCTTATTTTTGTAACTGACTAATCTCATTTAACATAATATTCTCAAGTTACATCAATTTCTCTGTAAATGATGTAATTGTGCTTTTTTATGGGTGAGTAAAATTCCATTGTGTACATATCCCACAGATTTATAATCCATTCATCTGTAGATGGACATCTTGGCTGGGTACATAGTTTAGCAATGGTGAATTGTGCCCAATGCTTGTTAATAGATGAATGGATAAACAAAACATGCTATATTCATGCGATGGAATATTATTTGGCCATAAAAAGGAATGGCATACTGATAAATGCTGAATATAAAAATGTGCTATGCAAAAGAAGTCAAACATAAAAGGCCACATATTATATAATTATATTTATATAAAATGTCCAGAATATCAAATTCCTATAGATTGAAAGTCAATTAGGGGTTACTAGGAATGCAGAAAAAGATGACTAGATAGTGATTGTTAATGCATATGAGGTTTCTTTGTGGGGTAATGAAAACATTCTGGTATTGGATAGTGGTCATGACTATGAACCTACTGAAAAACCCCTAAATTGTAAAATGATGATTTTTATAATATGTAAAGCATTCCTTTATTTTTTAAAAAAAGAATGAATTTTAAGGAAATGGAAGAGGTACACCTTTACTGAAAGTTTAGTCTGCAGCTGACATCACAGAGAACTAAATTAACTTCAGAGAATATATCATTTAAAAATATTCCAGGCAAGGCCCTGGATCCTGGGTGGGGGTCAGGCGGGGCACACCGGAGCCCGGAAGAGCTGGCCCAGGTTGCAGGACTCTGGGCCCCGGGCTGGAGCGCACAGAGCATACCAGACCCCTGGAGATACCGGGGCCCAGTTGCAAGGCCCTGGGCCCTGTTGGCGGATCAGGTGGGGCACGCCAAACCCCCTGAGAAACTGGGCTAGGTTGCAGGACCCTGGGCCCTGCGTGGGATCGCGTGGAGCATGCCAGACCCCTGGAGCAAACAGGGCCTGGTCGCAAGGCCCTGTGCCCCAGGCGGGGGTCAGGCGGGACACGCCGGACCCCTGGAAGATCTGGGGCCCAAAGCGACCTGGGCCCCAGGTGGAGTCATGTGGACCACGCTGGACTCCTGGGGAAACTGGGCCCAGGTCACAATGCTACTGAGTGCCTGATCCCACAACCTCCTCAAACCACACATACTGTCTTCTCTTATTAAAATAAATAAGGGAAAGTAAAAGGAAAAAACAAAATATCAGAGAGCGGTCTAGAAGGCTGTGGCAGATGCCAGGACACTGGAGATGCAGGCAAAACTTATCCAAATGAACTCGAACTTTTGGAAAAATTCTCCGCGAAGGAGGACTGCTTCTTCTCTACATTCTTAAGAATCTTGGACATCACCTGTAAGGAGAGAGTTTAGCAGAGAACTAGGAGAAAGGCAGTGTTGGAAGCAGTCTCCACGATGGCGGTGGAGACTTGTATTCAGGAGAAGCAGAAATCGGATCCTACCAACCTTATTTTTTTTTTTTTGAGAAATTACACCAAACGTTGAATGCTACCATTGTGCATGCTTAGGAACACTGGACAAGATTCAGAGTGGAAAAAGAGCTTGGGAAAGATTTGAAATGGTGGAGGCAGTGGCAATGGCTGTGGCCAGTACTCAGGGGAGGCATTACACCTGGAACTTTTGAAGTAATAACCCCAGAGGCAGAATGCTACCACCATGCACCCTCGAGAACGTGGGACAAATGGCTGGGCCAACAGGGTGCACGGGTTGGAGCCTCCCGAGGGGTGAGGCCGGCGATGGACACAGCAAAGCTGGGATTGGAGCCTGCTTAGGGGTTAGGCTGGTGCTGGGGCCAGTGAGGTTGGGATCAGAGCCTGCCGAGAGGCAAGGCCGGTCGGTGCTGGGGCCTTCGAGGCTGGGGTCCGAGCCTGCTGAGGGGTTAGGCCAGTGCCGGGGCCAGCAAGGCTGGAATTGGAGCCTGCCGTGAGGCAAGGATGGAGCTGGGGCCTTTTAGGCCGGTATTGGAGCCTGCTGAGGGGTTAGGCTGGTGCCAGGGCCAGCGAGGCTGGAATCAGAGCCTACTCTGAGGTAAGGCTGGTGCTGGGGCCTCCAAGGCCAGGAGAGGAGTCTGTTGAGGAGTTAGGCCAGTGCCAGGGTCAGCGAGGCTGGGATGGAGCCTGCCTTGAGGCTAGGCTGGTGCTGGGGCCACCGAGCCCGGGATTAGAGCCAGCTGATGGGTTAGGCCAGTGTGGGGGCCAGCGAGGCCAGTATTGGGGCCTCCCATGAGGCAAGGCCGCTGCTTGAGCCAGCAAAATCTGGATCAATCCACCAGGTAGCCAGGCCACTACTGGGGCCGTCAAGAGTGGGATCGGTACTTGCAATGAGGCATGCACAGAGAAATATCGCAGAAAATAAAAACTAGATGCCTCCCCTAATCAGCAATTACTAGGAGGAAAGGGGCAACAGGAAGAGGTCGAGTTATAGAAAGGGCCCTATAGTGAAGCAATTAAGGTAACCAATCAGAGGGTATGGAATAGGGGAGGATGGAGCCTCTTTAAAATGTAGGAGGTACATAAACAAATGTATCGAAGTTAATCACCAAACAAGCATGGGATCGAGGGAGGGAGAGGGAATGGGATGGGGACTGGATGAGGGCTAATTGGATGATGTGTGCTTGTATATCCTCTCAAGTCTTATATTCCAATGTGATATATGATTACAATGCACCAATAAAAATAAATTTAAAAAATAAAAAATAAAAAAATAAAATAAAATAAAAATATTCCAAACGAAGATGCTTAGACATGTTTGGAGAAAACAGGAGAGAAACAGAAATTTAAAAAAAGAAGATGGAGACAGGAAACAAAGACCACATCTCTAACTTCATATCTTCAACTCCAGCAGAGAATCTTAGGCATTTGTCAGTGCAGTTGGCTTCCTTTCTACATCATTAGTTGCTTTTGAGTCCAGAGAGAAGAACCAAATGATTTAATTAATCTTTCTCTGTGTAATATTTACAATGCATGTACATAAATTAGATTCTTTATAAAAAATTTACACAGATTTAACAGTTGTTATTTTTGTATTAGATATAAAATTGATTGCATCCAAATAAATGAAAATAAGAAGAATGGGTTGAACTAGGCTTATTAATTTTCCAGTGTTGAAAAAGAAGGGAAAAATCCTTGCAAATATTTTATGTTGATGTTGCATATGATAAAGATAACACATTTTTATGTTTTCAGAATATGTTTTTTTCATGCCACTTCTCCTTAAAATATAAATCATATATAGTCTGTTTGCACTGTAAAGCATTTATTTCCTGGGAATATGCCATTTCATTTTCTTAAAGATTCATGGGAGTGAGATGAGAACCTCTACAATGGAAAACTAAATCCAGATATTGTACAATGATAGAGAAAAGCACAGCTTGCCTATCTTGTTTGAAACTCTGGGTTCAACCCTTAGCACATATACATAAATAGAATAATATAAAATAGAATTATGAAAAAGAATTTAGAAAGAATGAGGGAAAATGAATATACCAAACAAATAATTATATAATCAAGGCATATGTAATATTTTCCTGAACATAGGTAATACAGAAAAATCAAATGTGGTAAAACAATATTTTTAAATGTGCAAAAAATTTACAGCTGTGTTGAAGGGCCTTACAGATTCTCAGCATAGAGAAAATTTTAAACAAAATAAATTCAAGCCAGCCTAACCAGAAGATAGAATCAACACAAATTACTACAGTAAGGAATGAATAATGTGATATTATCACATACAGTGCAGAAATCTAGAAGATTTCTAAAAAAACTACTTTGAAAAATGATACTTCAACCAAATGGAAAATTTAGAAAAAAATTGATAAAATTTTAGTCACATACACCCTTCCTAAACTGTGTCAAGGAGATATAAAAAATTAAACCAACCAATAGCAATCAAAGGGACTGAAGCAGCAATAAAGAGCCTACCATCAAACAAAAGTTCAGGACCACATGATTTCTGAAGGGAATTTTATAAAACCTGCATATAAGAACAAACCCCAATATTTCTCAGTTTATTCCACAAAGTAGAAAGAAACAGGACTCTTCCACATACATTCTATGAAGTCAACATCACATTTATAGTAAAACCAAATAAACACAACTCGAGAAAAGAAAACCATAGGCTTTTATTATTGATAAACTTAAATGCAAAACTGTTAAACAAAACGCTAGCAATATGCATTCAAAACCACATCAAAAAATTATAGACCACAAGGCTAGTTGGTACATTCTTGTAATCTCCACACTTGGGAGTTGGAGACAGGAGGATCTCACAGGTTTGAAGCCAGCCTCGCTGGCAGGTTCATCCCAGAGATTCAAGGCTGGTTCAACATACAAAACACAATCCATGTAATTCACTACATAAACAGAACCAGATACAAAAATCTTGTGATTATTTCAGTAGAGGCTGAGAAAGCATTTGATAAAATCTAACACCCATTTATGTTAAAGCACTGCAGAGAATCAAAATAGAAGGAACATTCCTCAACATTATAAATGCAATGTACAATAAACCTCATATTAAATGCATAAAACTGTGAGAGTTTTCCCTAAAACTATGAACAAGAAAAAAATGTCCACTATCACTTCTTTCTAATTCATTTCTTGAAAGCCTATCCAGAGCAATAAGGCAAGAGAAGAAAATCATAAGAGCACAAATGGAAAAAGAATAAGTAAAACTATCCCTATTTACAGATGACATGATACTAAGAAGACCCAAAAAACTCAACCAAAATTTGGCAAAGTGTCTGGAGACAAAATCAATCTCCAAAATCTGAAGCTTTCCCGTATGCCAACCATAAATCCACTGAAAAAAAATCCAGAAAAAACTTTCACTTATGATATCCCCCTAAAAGTAAAATATTTAGGAATAAACCTGACCAAGGAGATAAAAGTCCTTTACAAGAAAAATTATCAGACATTGAAAAAAGAAATCAAGGAATAACTTAGAAGTTGGAAAAATCTTCCATACTCTTGGATAGGCAGAAGAAATATTATCACAATGGCTATTCTTCCAAAAGCGATGTATAGATTCAATGCATTATTTACTAAATTACCAACATCATCCCTTACAGACATAGAAAATCATTGTTTAAATTTATTTGAAACAACAAAAACTCAGAATAGACAAAATAGTTCTCAGCAACAACAACCATGCTGGAGGCATCACAATACCTGACTTCAAACTACAATACAGAGCCATAGTAATTAAAATAGCATGGTATTTACACAAAAATAGAAACATAGACGAATGGAGCAAAAAAGAAGAAAATAAATCTACGCATTTACAGCCAACTGATTTTTTACAAAGAGGCCAAAAACATGCAGTGAATAAAAGATAGCCTCTTCAACAAATGGTATTTGCAAAACTAGTTAACTATGTTCAGAAAAATGAAAAAAAAAACACACTTTCTCACCCTACACAAATCAAGAAGGATAAAATATTTAAAAATTAGACCAAAGGTCTTGCAATTCCTTGAAGAGGGCATAGATCCAACACTTGAACACATAGAAACAGGTAAAACTTATTCCACAAGACCCCAAAGGCACAAGAAATAAAAGGATGATAAATACATGGGATTGCATTAAACTGAAGAGCTTCTTTACAGAAAAGGTAATTATCAAGAACCTCAACAGAGAGCAGACAAAATGAGAAAAATATTAACTATTTCTCAGAAAGAGGACTAATATCTGGAATATATGCAGAACTCAAGAAACTTACTAAGAAAATAAGTAACCTATTCAGCAATAGAAAAGTGGACCAAATAGACATTTCAAAAAGGAAGAAATACAAATCATCAATAAATATATGAAAAAATTTTCAACATCATTAGCAATCAGGGAGATACAAATCAAAACTACCCTGAAATCTCACCCAATTCCGATTAGAATGGCAATAATTAAGAACATCACCAAAAGCCAATGATGGCAAGAGTATGGACAAGTAGGAACACTAACACATTTTTTGTGTGATTGCAAATTATTGCAACCATGTTAGAAAAAGTATGGAGGATCCTCAGAAGAATAGAAATGAACCTCGCATATGACCTAGCAATACCACTTCTGCACATCTACCAAAGAAAAGGAAAATAAACTACCAGACTAATGCATGCATATGTATGTTTATTATTATACAATTCACAATTGTCAAACACTGGAACCAACAAGATATCTATCAACAGATGACTGGATTACAAAATTATGAGATATATACACAATAGAATTTTACTCAGCCACAAAGAACAAAATTACATCATTTACAGGAAAATGGATGGAAGTGAAAAACATTATGCTAAGTGAGATTAGTCACTCACAAAATGCAAAAAAATTGGATGCTCTCCCTAATATTCAGAAACAATAGAGAAAATGGGTCATAGAAGAGACTCTAGACAAAGAAGGAGAAATATTAGATGAAAATGAAGAGGAACTAACTGAGAAAGATGGGAGAGGGGGACAGGGCCTCCCTAATGCACATGTTGTATGTTCATACACTTATCAAAGTCAATCACTAAGCAGAACATAAGAAGAAGGGAGAAGGAAAGGAATGGGATGGGGATCGGGCAAGGGCTAAATGAGTGCTATGTGCATGTACATCTCTACCATCTTTTACCTCATTAAGATGTTTGATTATGGGGAGGATTCAAACTGGCAAATCCAAGATGAAGCACATCTCAGTAGCTGGAACAAATAAAGTTCAACTATCGAGAAGGTAATGTCTTGAAAAACAAAATAAAGCAGGGAACAATATTCACAAACCAAAACATAAACGGGAACCATGGAAGAAGGAAATCCAGTATTCTGAACACAAGATCCACTGCAAAAAACCTGAGAGAGCAACTGACCTAGTGTGGTGGATGGCACCATCTCAGGCCACCAGACTGAACTGCAATTGCCAACTCTGGTGATGCCAGCTTCAGCGCTGCAGCCCTGAGAAATCCTGACAAATAATTCAAGAACTTGAAGTGCAGAAAGCAGCAACAGAGTTCCAACATTTTAAGTGACCAGTAACACCCTTCAGGGATGCAGAAAAATATACAAAGCACTGTGCGCTCACCAGAGGCAGTACCTGTAGCACTGTACTGTGCCCTCTAGATACCTGGCCCACAGGAAAGCAAGATAACTACATTATATTATTCTTACTTGGTGGAACCACCCAGAACAGTCACGGGATTCTGGCAGGCTAAGACCTGAGTTTCATTCCAAAGGTAGTCCAGTTATAGCAACCTAAGTCACAGAAAAGGCCCATAGTGTTCAAGGCATGGTGCCTGCACAGGGTCACAGGAGGTTGCTTCAAGATTACAATGGATTCCCTCTGACAGGGTGGGTAGGAAGGCACAGGGCAAGGGAAGGAAGGCACAAAGTACAAGGCCTGAGATGGCAGTGATCAGGAAGAAATTCCAGAGCTATGGCTGGAGAGGGTGGAGTCCAGGGCCTGAGGGCCCAGAGCTCAAGCCTGGAGTGTGCAGAGCCCAGTGACAGAGGACTGGAAAGTGCAAAGCCCAGGGTGGAGAAATGCAGAACCCTGAGTTTCACAGAACTGATTAACAGTGACACCTGATGCCTTGAATCCTAAACACAAAGTTCTCAAAGGCAAGAGAGGAGCAAACACTATAAAGAGGGTCAAAAAGCTGACAGTAGGTTATAGACCAAATGAAAGATATTGGAATACACTCCAGAATATACCACAGTGAACAAAGAGATATTATATGGCCAAGGCCCTATATATGCTTTTTTATGCCAATAATTAATCCACTATGAAAGGAATAAAGAAAACAACTCCATTCCTTATAACCTCAAAACCAAAATAATTCCTAGGAATATACCTAATTTAAGATATAAAAGACCTCTACAATAAAATGTATAAAACATTAAAGAAAGAAATTGAATAAGACCTTGGAATATGAAAAGATCTCCCTTGCTCTTGGATAGGCAGAAAAAATATGAAAACAGTCATTTTGCCAAACGTGATTTTCATATTTTAATGCAATTTCTACCAAAATGCCAATGATCTTCTTCATAGACTTAGAAAAATCAGTCATTAATTTTATATGAAGAAAGAAAAGACCCAGAAGAGGCCAAGCAATTCTCAGCAATAATAATCATGCAAGGGGTATCATGAACCCTGAATTAAAATTATACTACAGAGCAATAGTAGTAAAAACAGTAGGGTATTGCCACAATAGCAGTAATACACCCCAATGCAATGGAAAAGAAGATACAGAAACAAACCCACACAGTGGTGGTCAATTGATCTTTGACAAAGGGCCAAACTCATACACTGGAGAAAAGATAGCCTTTTTAACAAATGGTGCTGGGAGAGCAGGCTATCCATTTGTAGAAAAATGAAACTAAATCTTTACCTCTCACCATGCACAGGAATCAATACAAGATGCATCAAAGACTTGGAAAATAGACTAGAAACTATGAAGCTATTAGAGGAGGGCATAGACTCAACACTGCAACATATAGGTACAGGCAATAAGTTTCTAAAAATAAAATCTCCAAAGCTCAGGGAATTAAAACAAGAATCAAAAAGTGAGATGGCATCAAACCAAAAAGTTTCTGCTCGTCAAAGGAAACCATAAAGAACCTAAAGAGAAAGCCTACATAATGTGAGAAGATCTTTACCAGCCACCACTCTGATAGAGGGCTAATGTCCAGAATATACAAAGAGCTCAAAAGACTCTACACTATCAAAACAAATAAAAACAATGGGCAACTGAATTAGACACTTTATAAAAAAGATACAAATGGCCAATAGATAGATGAAAAAATGTTCAACATCATTAGTCATTAGGGAGATACAAATCAAAACTATGCTGAGATTCCATCTAACCCCAATCAGAGTGGCAAACATAAAGCCAAATAACAACACATGCTGGTTACAATGTGGGGAAAGAGGAAATATTTTACACTGTTGGTGGAAGTGCAAAGTAGTTCAGCTGCTATGGACATCAGTGTGGAAATTCCTTAGAAATCTGGAAATGGATCCACCATATGATCCAGCTATACAACTCCTAGGTATCTTTCCAAAGGGTTTGAAATAAGAGAACTATAGTAACATATGCATACCCATGTTCATAGCAGCACAATTCACAATAGACAAATTATGGAACCAACCTAGGTTTCCATCAACAGATGAATGGATTGTAAAATCATGGGAAACACACACAGTGGAATTCTACTCTGCAATAAAGAAGAACAATGTCATGTCTTTCTCAAGAAGATGACAAGACCTTGAGAACACTATGTTAACTGAGGTCAACCAAGCACAGAAAGAGAAGAGACATATGTTTTCTCTAATGTGCCCAAACTAGGGAGTATACATCCTCCCATAAGTACACAAAACTTTTCTGCATCAAGAAGCTTCCTGAAACATCTCTAATGCTCTTAAACTCTATGGAATATCAATTTTCTGTAACCTCTTGTAACTTGCATGACAGATCTTATATAAAGTAGATTTCATATTCATCAATTAGTATATGTTAATCCTAATATTGGTCATTTATTTCAATTGATAAAAGAGTAGATATGATTGCAATGGTTCTTAACTTTGCAAGAATCTGAAAGTGTACATAGTTGCCATATAATTATTATATTATATATTATATATTATTGTATGTTTTTTATTATATATAACATATTATATATTATATATATTATATTTTTATGTATTTCTTAGGTCTAGTCTGATGATACAGAAACCTCATAGAAGTAAGGTAATGCAACTGTATCATTCATAGATAGGCAGAAAGAATTGACAGAAACCTAAGATCCATGATAATTTGTCCCCCCTGGCCCAGGGATTATGTCTATTTATGCCTCAATTTTCACCATGAAAATGGAATGCAAAAGTCTCCATTTTGGATTTATCCCATGAGGACCAGTTATTACAATGAATATAAAATTTGTAAGACAAACAATTCTAGGTGGATTGAAGGCAAAACACTGAGATAATTCTAGAGAGCTCTTTCTTATTTTAGTATATTGCATTTTAATGACATTCTAGATTCACAAATACTACAAAGCTGGGCCAGCCAAAGATATGTATGAACTGTTATCATAAATATAATTTGACATAAGAGTGTTTGGATTTGGACATCAGAGTGATATTCTTATACACTAATAATAGTGGCTATGAGGAGATTGAATTATTAAAAATACAATCCTGCAGGATATCCTCATAGGTCCCTATTGTTGATCAAGGGATGTAATATAATCAGTTGGTAACTAAAATATCTACACATTTTCTTTTTCTTCCATACAACATTAGACATAAAACAAAGCCTTTTGGGAAGATGGCAACAGAGTAAAGCATCTTCTATGAGTACTGATGACACTCAATCTCCATAGCATCAAAAATAACACCTTACAGAGCCAGAAAATACTATCAATAGAGGAATAAAAGCTATAATTGCAAGACACAAAAAATGAAGACAAGAAAAACCAGAGAAGCAGAAAAGAAACTGATTCACTGTGGCAGCAGCTGCCACACTTACACCATCTTGCCTCACAGAACCAGACACCAGGGAGGAAAAGGAAAGGAGCTGAAGCGACCAGTTTCAGTCCAGCCAGATGTAATTCTGCAGTTCTTTCAGCACAAAGACAGGCTAAAAGTTTCAGCGGCCAAGCTGATCCCATTCTCCAGGGATTCAGAGTGGAGCTCAAAACCAGAGGAGAGATACATCAGTCTCATGACCATAGGCGTGGCAGTGAGGCCATTTTGCCATCAGCAGCAGTGAATTCAGCACAAGTGTGAGAGCTCCAGCCCAGTGCCACTACAGTCACAAGTGAAATTGCTACCCCTCCAGGAGAAATCCCAGCAATGAACCCTCAGGGACTCAACCAGCTTTGATAAACTCCCTGGGTCTGAGATCTAGCAGTTCAATGCAGTGCAGGAGTAGGGGTGGCAGAAATTACTCACCCTAGTCATAGTTCCCTGAAGGAAAGCCCCAGTCCCGGTGCCCTCAGACTCTGGTGCAGCTGTAACTAACTCCCTGGGTCTGAGACTTTGAAATGCAACTCAGAGAAAGAGCAGTGGCAGTGAAGATTACCACACTCCCCAGAGACCAAGAACACAATAAGTTAAGTTGTGGTGAAATGGAGAAAAATCCAGAGAAGGTGGGAGTGGGACCTGATGTTGATAATTTCAGAAGCTCAGACTCAGGCTCAGATCAGTGGAAAGTGAGGGGGAATCTTATGCTTAATTCTAAATCTAATGAGTAGGATCACTGGGAACACCACAGACATCCCAATTGTGGTGAACAAGGAGAAGTCACAATAGCCCAGCCAGAGATGTGTAGAACTGAGACTCCTACACTGTGTTTGGTCTCAGAGGCATATTCTACCAACAGAGGCAGGAAGAGACCTAGACTTCAAGTCTGTGGAAAGTGTGGAGGGGCACCTTCACTCAGTATTAAATCCAACTCCAATGATATCGAACAGCTTCATAGACTGAGAAGATTCAAAACCAGACTCACAGAGGGAAAGGTGCCAGTAGCACTCAGTATCTATACAGAGAGAGAGAGAGAGAGAGAGAGAGAGAGAGAGAGAGAGAGAGAGAGAGAGAGAAAGAGACTGATGAATTTATTTGTAGAGTCACATCAATTCGTTGCTGGGATTATTTGTTTTTTTTTATTCTTTTTTGTGTATCTATACTTGATTTTGTTTTTTTTTCTGATTTGAAGGGGGTTTGTGTGGGTTTTTTGTTTTGTTTTTATAATTTTTGTTTTGCTTTGTTTGTTTTTGTTGTTTTTTAACCCTCATATGGAATCCTCACTCAAGTTTCTTCCCTTGTACAAATCTACTCTCTCCTCGCTATCCCTCTTCTATCTTTTCTCTTCTTTTTATCACTCCCTTGTCTTGTATTAAATCAAATTCATATCACTATACCAGAAACTCTACTTTGGTTACTAGAATTCTACTACATTACTATCTCTAATCTTTAGTATATGCTACCTTACCAAACTCATAGACTCAAATTATTTGACAATATCTGAGACCTTACCTTATTCTTACATTTACTCCATTACTTCCCTTCTTATTCAACCTTCACTGTTGAAAACAACTTGCCATTGAATATACCAGCTGACACCTAGAGACTGAGAGTAATCTACCAAAAGCAACAGGTACAAACTTCTGAAATTATGGAAATGAGGAACAACAACAGACAATGAGCTCTCACAACCCCACAATAACAAAACCTGATAACACAGAAATGCAGAGATCTCCAGAAGATCAAATCAGGAATGTAACTGAGGAATAATATATGATTTAGAAAATAATTTAGAGAGAGTCTAAAAGAAATAAAGTATGTAATAATTGAAGTAAAGGAATCAATTCAAACTATAAATAATCAATTAGACCACATGGGGAATAAAATCTTGCTCTTAGAAGATGATCATTCCAAAAATGAACACATAGTTTATAATAGAAAAAAAAACAATTTGTTAAAAATATTGGACACTGAAGAAATATGGGCCTATATTAAGAGAGCTAACCTGAGAACTTTCAGCATAGAGGAGGGAAAAGAAGGTGAAACCAAAAGATCAACAATCTCTTCAAAGAAGTAATAGAAGAAAATTTTCCAAACATAGAGCAAGAGGCCAATACACAAGTCCAGGAAACCTATATAACTGCCTTTAGAAAAGATCTGAGAAAAGGTTCCCCATGTCACATAATAGTCAAAGTGACTAATGTAGAATCCAAGGGGAGATTCTTAAAGGCAACAAAAACAAAAGACCAAGTGACATGGAGAAGCAAAGCAATTAGAATCACTCCAGACTTCCCAAACTAAGTCATGAAAGCCAGAAGGGCCTGGAGTAAGATATTCCAAACTCTGAAAGAAAACAACTTCCAGACAAAAATTTTCTACCCAGCAAAACTACCTTTCTTATTACATGGTGAAATAAGAAGTTTCCATGACAAACAGAAACTTAAGGAATTTATGTCTTCAAAACCAATGCTAGAGAAAATACTCAAAGGGATTAACTACAAAGAAGAAATAGGAAATACACACCAGAAAAAGAGAAACAAGAATTTTCATCCAGCAGACAACTAAGCAAAAAAGAACAAACAGTATTTCAAGCTGAAATGAAATCTTAACATGTTAGGAATAAAAATTACCTCTCAATAATCACACTGAATGTAAATGGCCTTAATTCCCCAATAAAAATACATAAATTGGCTAAATGGATTAAAAAACAGAACCCATCTATCAGCTGCTTGCAAGAAACGCACCTTACAAGTAAAGATCATAACAATCTTAAGATAAAGGGCTGGAGCAAGGTAATGTATGCCAGCAGAACTCGAAGACAAGCAGGAGTAGCAACTATAATATCAGACAAGTTAGACTTCAAGCACAAGCTTATTAGAAGAGACAAAGAAGGTCATTTTTCTGGTAAAAGAAACAATCCAACGAAGGAAATAACAGTAATAAACATTTATGCCCCAAACATATGCGCAGCTACTTTCATAAAACAAACTCTCTGTGACATTAAAACACACATAAATCCCAAAACAATAATACTGGGAGAATTCAACATCCCTCTCACAACATTATGTCAATCTTCTAGACAAAAGGTCAGTAAAGATGCCTCAGAACTAAAGAACATCAATAATCAAATAAACCTATTGGACACATATAAAATATTTCACCCAAATACAGCAGAGTTTACATTTTTCTCAGCTGCTCATGGAACCTTCTCCAAAATCAATCACATCTTGGGACACAAAATGGGCACTAGCAAATTCAAAAAAATTTACATACTTCCTTGTGTCTTTTCAGATCATAATGACATTAAATTAGAAATCAACTATAAAAGACCCCCACACACCACATGAACATATGGAGGCTGAACACCACACTTCTGAATGAAGAATGGGTCATAGAAGATGTAAGTGGTGAAATAAAGAAATTTCTAGAAAATAAAGATACAACATATCAAAATCTCTGAGACACTTTGAAGGCAGTATTAAGAGGAAAATTCATAGCACTGAATGCTCAAATAAGAAAAGGAGAAAATAATCATATAAATAACCTATTGACACACTTCAAAGCCCTTGATAAACAGGAACAATCTGATCCCAATGCCAGTAGAAGAAAGGAAATTATTAAAACCAGAGCAGAAATTAACAAAGTAGAGAATAAAAATACAAAAAATCAACAAAACCAAAAGCTGGTTTCTTGAAAAAATTAACAAGATAAAAAAAAGAAAACAGTAGCCAACCTAACTAAAGAAAGAGAGAATCAACCCAAATTATGAAGATAAAAAATAAAAAGGAGATACTACTACTGACAGTGTAGAAATCCAGAGGATTATTAGAAACTACTTTGAAAAATTATACTCAAAAAAACTGGAAAAGGTGGAAGAAATTGACAACTTTCTAGATAAATACAACTTTACTAAACTGAGTTAAGAAGATATAAAACACTTAAACCAATAATAATCAAAGAGATTGAAACAGCAATAAAGAGCCTACCATCAAAGAAAAGCCCAGGACCAGATGGTTTTGCAAGTAAATTCTATAAAACCTTTATAAAGAGTTAACATAATTTCTCCTCAATCTATTTATTGAAACTGAAACAAACAGAAACCTCCCAAATAAACACAGTAAAGCCAACATCACATTAATACCAAAACCAAATAAAGAGAGTTCAAGGAAGGAGAACTATAGGCCTATATCTCTGATGAATTCGGATGCAAAACTGCTAAAGAAAATACTAGCTACACGCATTCAAAAACACATAAAGAAAAACATACATCATGACCAGGTAGGGTTCATCCCAGAGATGCAAGGCTGGTTCAACATACAAAAATAAATACATGTAATTCATCATATAAACAGATCCAAAGACTAATATCACATGATCATTTCAATAGATGCTTAAAAACGATTTGATAAAATCAAACATTCATTTATGATAAAAGCACTGCAAAGAATTAGAAGAAACATATCTCAACATCATAAAGGCAATGTACAATAAGCCCACCACCAACATCATATTAAATGGGGAAAAACTTCAAGAATTTCCCTTAAAACAGGAACAATACAAGGCTGTCCATTATCACCACTTCTCTTCATTGTAGTACTTGAGACCCTAGACAGAGCAATAAGATAAGAAAAGGAAATTAGAGAAGTACAAATAGAAAAAACCCTCAAACTTTCCCTATTTGCAGATGACATGATACTATACCTAGAAGACCCTAACAAACTCAACCAAAAAACTTATACAACTGATCAACAATTTCAGCAAATTGTCTGGATACAAATTCAATCTTAAAAAAATCAGAAGCTTTTCTGTACACCAACCATAAATCCACTGAAAAAAAAATTCAGAAAACACTTCCACTCAGTATCTCCCACAAAAAATAAAATACATAGGAATAAACTTAACCAAGGAGGTAAAAGATCATTACAAAGAAAATTATAAAACATTGAAAACAGAAATTGAATATCTTGGGTAATGGAAATATCTGCTATGTTCAAGGACAAGCAGAATAGATATTAAAATGGCCATTCTTTCAAAAGTGATCTACAGATTCAATGCAATGCCCATTAAATTACCAAGATCATTCCTCACAAACATAGAAAAATCAGTCCTTAAGTTCATTTGGAACAACAAAAAGCCCAGAATAGTGAAAGTATTTCTCAGTAACAAAAACCATGCAGGAGGAATTACAACACCTGAATTTAAACTATACTACAAAGCCATTGTAATAAAAACAGTATTGCACTGGCAAAAAAACAGATACATAAACCAATGGAGCAGAATAGAAGATCCAGAAACAAGTTCACACACTTACAGCCAATTGATTTTCAACCAAGGGGCCAAAAACAGACACTGGAAAAAATATAGCCTCTTCAACAAACAGTGTTGGCAAAACTGGTTAACCATATGCAGAAAATTGAAAATTAATTCTACTTTCTCATCCTGCACAAGAGTCAGTTCAAGATGGATCAAAGACTTGACAATTAGACCAGAGACCTTGAGGTTCCTTGAAGAGGGCATAGTTACAACACTGCAACACATAGGTACAGATAAAAACTTTCTCAACAAGACCCCAAAGGCACAACAAACTAAAAGGTGAATTAATACATGGAAATGCATTAAACTGAAGAGCTTCTGTACAGCAAAGGAAACTGTCAAGAACCTCAATCGAGAGCCAACCAATTGGAGAAGATTTTCACCATCTACTCCTCTGATAGAGGACAAATATCTAGAATATACAGAAAACTTAAGAAACGCAACAATAAAAAAAATAATCCAGTAAAAAATGTGCAAGCAAACTAAATAGCTCATGAAAGAAGAAATTCAAATGGTCAAGAAATGTATAAAAAATGCTCAATATCATTGGCAAACAGAGAGATGCAAATCAAAACTACCCTGAGATTTCACCTTACCCAACTAGAATGGCAACCATTCAAAACACAAACAACAAAAAATGATGGAGAGGATGTGGAGAATTGGGAACTCTAACACATTGTTAGTGGGATTGCAAATTAGTGCAACCACTTTGGAAAACAGTATGGAGAATCTTCAGAACAATGGGGACAAATTTACCATTTTTTTTATTCAGTATTTTTAAAGCTACGTGATAAGAGTATTTTTTTTTATTTTTGCCTGATAATAATTTGTGGTTCTTTTCTTTTTTTAACAATTTTTATTGAACATAAATAGTATACATTTAAACTATATTTGGTGCCCTCTCCCTCCCCGCCCCCATTTTCCCTTCCCCCCTCCCACCAATGGTTGTCCAGGTTAACCGTGTCTTATTCATAATTTTTCACATGTTCAGATGACCCTCATTAATCAAGACCAGCCTTCCTCCTCTCCTATCTTTCCATTCAAACTTTGCTGGTTTGACCCAGCAATACCACTTCTGGGTATCTATCCAAAAGAAAGGAAACTAAAGTACCAAACAAATGCATGTCTATCTATGTTCTTAGCTGCACAATTCACCATAGCCAAACTACAGAACCAGCCAAGATGTCCATCAAAAAATGAATGGATTACAAAACCTTGGGATATGTACATAATAGAATTTTACTCAGCCATTAAAAAAATCACAATTGCAGCATTTACAGGGAAATGAATGAATCTTGAGGACATTATGCAAAGTGATATTTGTCAGTCACAAAAAGTAAGGAATTGGATGCTTTCCCTACTATTTGAAAGTTAAGATGAAAGGGGTCATAGGAGGAACTCCAGGTGAAAAACAAGATCCTTTAGAGAAGCAAATAAGGCAACCTAACTGTGGTGGAGAAGGAAACTCTTTAAAGCATACAATAGACTTATTCATATCACAGTCAACCACTAAATCAAGCATGAGAGGGAGGGATTGGAAGGGAGTGGGGTGGGTACTGGAAGGGGGCTGGCTGGGTGATGTGTGCATTTATGTCTACACAAGTTTTTTTGTTTCATTACGAGGTATAAATATAATGCACCAATAAAAATTAAAAAAATAAATAAAATAAAAAATAAAAAATTTTGGGGGTATAACCAAAAAGATTGAGATAAAGTAGGCTGCAGAAATAACTCCTTAGTATGGAATCAAAGAACAATTGGTCAGAGTATATGACAGTAGGAATCCACTGATTCATAATATTAGAAATACAGAGGCTTGGAAGACTTGGAAATTCTGATCACAAAACAACAAAAGAAAATATTTGTTAACCATGAAACAGGGCCTGCACCATCAGGAGAGGTATAGAGGAAGGGTAATAAAAGGAGAGAAAGGATAGGCAATGCTGACAAGCTTATTTCATAAACATCTATAGAAGATAGATTGAGTTCAGCTGGGACAGGAACTTCAAATCCACCTGATGATTAAGTAGTGCTCCACTTTTCCCAATTTTCTTGGAGAAGTCTCTGATGGGTAGACATTTTGTAGAGGTCACTTCTAAGCTAACCACTTGAGAAACAATTAATTCTCTATAGCTTCATCTAAACTACATATTCCAGCTATTATTATCATAAAAATGCCTTAAAATGGTCCAGTAGAATTTATAGAGTAGGATTACTGTGAACTGAAGGCATCCATACATACCCCTACCTATTAGTAGCCACAACACAAGTAGAGAGCACCAAAAAAGAGTGCCTTAGAAATGGTGTGAATATTGGTTCTGGAACTCTATCAAGCACTTCTGACAGGGAGAGCAGAATACAGGGAGTAGTGTACACCTATTCTGCTGGCTTATAGTGAATGCCTCTGCTAAAGAGGGTGGATACTGGGGAGTGGTGCATACTTCTGCCACTGGCCACTGTGAAATGCCTTTTCCAGGAATGGCTGTGCCTAAGGAACAGTCCATACCTCTATCAATGCTGAGACTCTGCCCCTTACCTCACAAAGCCTTGAGCTCTGGCCGCTGGCCACCACAATACTCCATGGCCACCTCACACCATGTTCCTGTCTCCAGACACCACTGCGCACCCTACCACTCTCTGACCTTGGTCTTTTACCCTGAGTCCCAGTCATTATCCTCCACATCAGCTTTAGGCCTCCAAATCACACCCCAGCTAGTAGGACACCCATACATCTGCCTTGCTCAAAACACTGAAACCTGCAAGAGTGAGCCCTTGTCTACTTTTATAACTACAAAAGCCTGAATGAAAAACGTATCAACATTTAAAATATCTCAGCAAGGTGAAAATGGATAATTGTTATTACATTAGCTGTTTTCTGTCATGTGTTTTGTTGTGTTCTTTTTCATTATTTGTTTTCACATGGATCCAACTAATTGTGCATTCTTTCAATCAATTAGAATTTTTCTTGGATTGCCTTTTCTTGGTTCTCATCTCCATTACCCTCCCTTCTCTCTCCTCATTTTTCTATCTCCTTCTATCATTTATTTTATTTTCTTTCTTCCCTCCTTCCAATGTAACTTATAATTGAGTATACTATCAGTAATGCTTATCTTTTAGCCTATTATATATCATTTCTCACCCACTCTTTTATTAATTAGTAGAGTTGAAAGGGTCAATAGCATTTTGCTGTTAAATTATCACTGAAATTGACGGTTGCTCTCTCCTCTTAGAGCAACTCTGTTGGTTGAACTTAATACCTTGATAATTCTTTTTGGGCATACTAATGCTAAGGAATAACCTAAGACCAGAAGTTATTATAGAGAGATAACTTCTCATTAAAATTCCTTATATAAAAAGGATAAGAAATTCATCACAACAGATATGCAAATAGAGAACCTCAGAAAACATGAGGGAAAAAGATAATAAGGTGCCTGCAAAGTTTATAATACCCCTACAATTAAATTTGGACACTGAACTGAGAAAATGTGGGAAAAAAGGATAAAACACATTGACTGTTAAAATGATCAATAAATTGTAAAAAATTTAATGAATGAAAAGAGAAAATATATCATATGAAAAAACATAAAAACATTTTAATAAAGATATTATGAAAAAGAAGCAAACAGATATCTTAGAAACAAAAGGCACAATAACTCAAATAAAAATTCAGTTAAAAGTCTCTCCAATAGTTTGGGTCAGGTAGATGACAGAATTTTAGAGTATAAAGATAAGTTGGACACTCTAGAACGCTGTTATTTATTTATTTATTTGTTTATTTATTTATTGCCGGTCTGGGGATTGAACCCAGGAACATTTGACCTCCAAGCCACACCCCCTGCCCTATTTTTAAAATTCTTTATTTCGAAACAGGGCATCACTAAGTAGCTGAAGCTGTCCATGAACCACAATCCTCCAATATCAGCTTCCTAAATACTGGGATTACAAAAGTGTGCCACCACACTCGGAGACACTGAAATAGGAAGATCACAGGTTTGAGAATAGCCTCAGAAAGTAGTGAGACTCTTATAAATCTAGTGAGACTCTGTTTAAAAAAAATACTGGTGGTGTAGCTCAGAGGTGGAATGCCCCTGGCGGTATAAACACACACACACACACACACACACACACACACACACACTCACACACACATCTAAAATTATGATCTGAATATAGAATAAATCTGGACATTAAAAGACTTAAAATAAGGCTCATGGGTATTGACTAAAGAAGAAATATAAGGCTAATAATATCAAGAAAAATTTCAGTGAACTAATATAAAACATTTTCCAGAATTGGTAATGAGATAAACATCAAGATACAGGAGGAATTTAAAGTTCTAAATAGACAAGATCAGAAGAAGGCCTTTTTAAAACACAACAGTTAAAATGCCAATAAATATATATGAAGATAAAAATTTAATTTGATATAAAAATGCCAAGTCGTCTAGAGATAAAACCCATTCATAAAAAACAACAGACTTCTTAACAGAAACCCTTAAGTCTAGAAGGGTTTAGAATGATGTATATCAAGCCCTGTAAGAAAATAATTAGCATCCTAGATTGCTATATTCATCAAAACTATTCTTCAGAATTGAAGGAGGAAGCCTGATGAGGTGGTACAGCACTTGTAATCACAGTACTTTAGGGTCTGAGACAGGAGATCAGAGATTCATGGCCAGCCTCAGCAACTTGGTGAGACCCTCTTACAAAATAAAAAATAAAATAGAGATGGGGCCATAGCTCAGAGATACAATCCCCCTCGATTCAACACCCAGTATCATAAAAATAAAGAATTGAAGAAAAAGTACAGATCTTTTAAGATAAGCATTAATAAAAGGGATTTATGAGTACTAAGTCAGCACTGCATAACATAAAGAAATCTTACACACAGAAGATGAAAAAAAATTTAGGAAAGAATAAATTCCATCAGAAAAATTAAGAAAGCTGTAAGCTGTGGGACATAGAGTTTTCATTTTATACATTTCTTTTCTCTTTTGTTTTGAAGTACGGGGATGGAACACAGGAATATTCTACCTCTGAGATATACCCAGAGGTCTATTGCTCAGGTTTTTATTCTTTATTTTGAAACAGGGTTTCACTGAGTTGCAAAGGGCCTCACTAAGTAGTTGCTGAGGCTGTCCTCAAACTGATTCTCCTGTTTCAGCTTCCAAATGATGGGAATACATGTGCCACCATGCCCAGCTCAAATTTCACCAAACTCCAATTAGAATGGCAATCATTCAAAACACAATCAACAACAAATGCTGACAAGGGTGTGGAGAAGTGGGAACTCTAATACATTGTTGGTGGGATTGCAAATTAATGCAACCACTTTGAAAAACCGTATGGAGAATATTCCAAATAATGGGAATGAACTTACTATATGATCCAGCAATACCACTCCTGAGTACCTACCCAAAAGAATGGACAACAAACTACCAAACAAATGCATGCATATCTGTGTTCATAGCTGCACAATTCTCCATTGACAAACTCTGGAACCAGCCAAGATGTCTATCTACAGATGAAAGGAGTACAAAACTATGGGATATGTACACAATGGATTTTACTCAGTCATAAAGAAAAACACAATTATATCATTTACAGGGAAATTGATGGAGCTGGAGAACATTATGCTAAGTGAGATTAATCAGTCACAAAAATAAGAATTGGATGCTTTCCCTAATATGTGGAAGCTAGGAAGAAAATGGGTCATAGGACATACTCTACTCAAAGAAGAAAATACTATAGATAAGCAAATAAGGTGAGCTAACTGAGGGGATGGGAAGGGGGAAGAAGCAAATTTGCTAGTGCACACACTGTACATTAACAAAAATAACAATGCCAATCACTAACCCAAACATGAAAAGGAGAGAGGGGGAGAAAGTGGGGAGGAAAATTGGGAAGGTCTAATTGGGTGATGCATGCATGTATGCCTCCACCATTTTGTACCCCATTAAGTTGTATGACTACAATGGACCAATGAAAATTTTTAAAAAAGAAGAAAGAAAAAGTCAAACACTAAAAATAATTCAGAATAGCCAGGTTTGGTGGTTCACACCTGGCAATTCCAGTACTTTGGAGAATGACATGTTAGGATCACCAGTTTAAAAAATGGAGCAATCCAGTTATTCTGTTCTTCAATATTTATCTAAAATCTAAAATCAACATATTATATCACTACCAATTTATATACAATAGCCAAGTTTTGGAGTCAGGCTTGATGAATGGATAAAGAAAATATGATTTGTATACACACTGAAGGGTTACTCAGACATAAAGAATAATATTGTCATTTGCAGGCAAATTGGTGGAAATGGAGACTATTATATTAGGTGACATTAAGTCAGAATAATAAAATCATGGTTATATTTTTATATGTAGAAGCTAGAGAGATAAAAAGGTAAAAAGGGAGCTTATGAAAATAGAAGGGTGACCAGTAGAGTGGGGAAAGTGAAACAAGGGTGAGGGAAAGAAGAAAAAGAAAGGTTACAGGGGGATCAAATTGACCAAATTATATGTATGTATAAATATGCCACAGTAAATCCTACTATTACGTATAATGGTTATAAAACAATCCAAATTTAAAAATAAAATTGATCTGTGAAGACGGACTATGATATTTTGATAGAAATTGCATTTAATCTATAGATCACTTTTGGTAGGATAGCCATTAGTCCTTTAATTCATATGAAACAAAAAATTCAGAATGGGCAAAATAATTCTGAGCAATAAGAACTATGCAAGAGGCATGGAAATACCAAAGAACTCTAGACTTCAACTTATACTATAGAGCCATAGAAGATTCAGAAACAATTACACATACTTACAACCAATTAATTTTTAACAGAGGTCAAAAACATATAATAGAAAAAAGATAAGTAAATGGTGTTGGGAAAACTGGTTATCCATATATAGAAAAATGGAAATAAATCTCACATTTTCATCCTGGAGAAGAGTCAAATCAAGATGAACCAAAGACCCAAATTTAGACCAACAAGATACCTAGGAATAAACCTAACCAAAGATGTAACAGACCTCTACAATGAAAACTTTAAAACATAAAGAAAAAAATGGAGAAGACCTAGGAAGATGGAAAGATTTTCCTTGCTCATGAATAGGCAGAATAAGTATCATCAAAATGGCCATTCTGCCAAAAGTTATCTACAGATTCAATGCAAGTCCTATTAAAATGCCAAGGACATTCTTCGGAAAACTAGAAACATCAGGCATGAATTTTATATGGAGAAAGAAAAGACCCAAAATAGCCAAAGCACTTCTCAGCAATAAAACTATGCAGGAAGCATAAAAAATTCTGACTTCAAATTATACTCAGAGCAATATGAGTTAAAATAACATTGTATTGGCACAACAACAGGCACATAGACCAATGGAACAGAATAGAAGATACAGAAACAAACCCACACACATGAAGACAATTGATTTTTGACAAATGAGCCAAATTAATATGCTAGAGAAAAGACAGCCTTTTCAACAAATGGTGCTGGGAGAACTGGCAATATCTATTTGTAGAAAGATGGAATTAAATTTTTACCTTTCATCATGCACGGAAATCAATTTGAGATAGATCAATGACCTGGAAATCAGGCCAGTGACTGAAACTATTAGTGGAGGGCATAGGTTCTACACTCCAAAATATATTTACAGGTAGTATCTTTCTCAACAAGACCTCCAAACTGCAGAAAACTAAAAAAAAATTAACAATTGGGATGGCATGAAACTAAAAAGTTCCTACTCATCAAAGGAAACCATCAAGAATCTAATAAGAAAGCCTACAGAATGGGAGAAGATCTTTACCAGCCACCACTCTGATAGAGGGCAATATCCAGAATATACAAAGAGCTCAAAAGACTCTACACTAACAAGACAAATAACCCAATCAAGAATTTGGCAACTGAACTGAATAGACACTTCATAAAAGAAGAGATACAAATGGACAATAGATACATAAAAATGTTCTACATCATTAGCTATCAGGGAGATGCAAATCAAAACTATGCTGAGATTCCATCTAACCTAATCAGAGTGTTAAGCATAAAGAAGTCAAATAACAACAAATGCTGGGAAGTGTGTGGGGAAATAGGAATGCACTTACACTGTTGGTGGGAGTGCAAACTACTTCAGCTGCTTTGTAGATGAGTATGGAGATTCCTTAGAAAACTGAGAATGGATCCACAATATGATCCAGCTATACCATTCCTGGGTATTTTTCAAAAGTCAAAATTCAAAAGTCAAAAATCAGCGAATGACAGTAACATATGCATACTTATGTTCATAGAAGCACAATTTTCAATAGACTAAATATGGAATCAACCTAGGTTTCCATCAACAGATGAATGGATTGTAAAATTATGCAAAATATACACTATGGAATTCTACTCAGCAATAAGGAAGAACAAAATTCACAAGCAGATGGAAAGACATGGAGAACATTATGTTAATTAAAATTCACCAAGCATAGACAGAGTAGGACACATGCTTTCTGTACTATTGTAAAATTTCTGTAATATTGCTCAAGCTAGGGAGTATTATAGATACCAGAGGGACTCCAGATAAGGGAGGGAAAACTTCAGCAAAGCCAGAAAGAAGGGGTAGGGGAGGAATAAGGTTGAGATTAACCAATGAAAAAGCTATATTCAAATATGTGTATACATGTGAATATAACATTGTTAACCTGAATATTCAGTATTGGGAGGGAGGGAAAAGGGAAAACAAGGAGGAGGGCACCAATTACTGTGTAAATATATGCCATTTTCAGCATGATCCACATTATGATGTGAGACTATAGTGCACCAAGAAAATAAAATAAAAAATGATGCAGTGTTGCATGTTGATACAGCTCCCTGTACTGCCTTGCTTATTCTTGTAGGTGTTTAGCAGTCAAGTATTTTCCAATCCGAAGAATGTGCCTTTCTAATTTTTTTTCTGTTTACAACCTATGCCCTCAATGCATGGGGATTATTATTTAATTTTATGTTTATATGGTAACTATTGAAACAATGCTATCACAATATATGACAAAGATAGGTAACTTTATTTTCATATAGGGAAAATGTGGATTTAAATACTGGTTTTAGTACTTATTAACTAGTAAGGAAGAGCTCATGTAAACTATGACATTAATTTTTCTCTTCTTAAAATCAAGAAAAGCTACAATAAAAACAATGAAAATATATTTTCTTTTTGAACAAGGGAAAGACTATATGAATATTATACTCTAACTTTAGTTCTATTATTTTTTCTATGTCATAGTAGATTGATATTCTTATTCTATCATTTAAATAAAATAACAAAGAAACATAGGAGTGACAGAACCTGAACATTAATATTTATTATGTTGTTGCATAGAGACAGAGCATTTATGATATTTTCTTAAGCTGTTATGTATGGTTTGTAATGAGTAACCCAGAATAAGCAAAAGCCTAGACTTTTAATCTTCAAAGAACCATACATCTCTATGTATATGTTTGAATTTGAAAAATAAAATTTTGCATGCACAATAAGAAAACCCAAGGGAAATAATGTTATCGAAACAGTATGCCTCCACAGAGAGAATGTAAGGTCAGCTCTCTAGCTTGTTAAAATCCGGTGTCTGTAAATTTATGCAACAATAAATGTATATCATATATAATCACCATAATTCCAGAGTGGAATAAAACTCCTTTGTGCCATTTTAGTCTTAAAAGGAGAGCAAAGTTATAGCTAAGTTAGAATTTTTGGTTCTAATTTCTGGTGTTTCTGCATGTATTACATGTTTTCAATTTTTTTTTGTTGGTGCATTGTAGTCATACATCTTAGTAGGATAAAACACTAGTGGAGACATATATGCACACATCACTCAATTAGCTCTTACCTGATATCTACCCCATTCCCTCCCCATACCTCCTTTCCATACTTGGCTTAGTGATTGACTTTGATATGTTTAAGTTCAACATGTGCTTTAGAGAGTTTCCCTCTTCCCCCTTCCATCCCCTCAGGTCATCTTATTTGCTCTCTATAGGATCTCTTTCTTCATCTAGAGTTACTCCCTTTACCCATTTCTCCCTAGCTTTCACATATTAGGGAAATAATCCAATTTCTTTTTTTGTGTGTGACTGACTAATCTCACTTAGCATAATGTCCTCCAATCATACCCATTTCCCTGTAAGTGATGTAATTGTGTTTTTCTTTATGGCTGAGTAAAATTCCATTGTGTACATATTCTATAATTTTTGTAATCCATTCATCTGTTGATGGACCTCTTGGCTGGTTTCAGAGTTTGACAATTGTGAACTGTGCACCTATGAACACAGATACTTATGCATTAGTTTGGCAGTTTGGTTTCCTTTCTTTTGGGTAGATACCCAGAAGTGGTATTGATGGATCAAATAATAAGTTTGTTCCCATTCTTCTAAGAATTTTTATACTGTTTTGCAAAGTAGTTGGACTAATTTGCAATCCCACCAACACTATTTTAGAGTTCCCAATTCTCCACATCCTCACCAGTATTTGCTTTTGTTTGTGTTTTAAATGATTACCATTCTAGTTTGAGTTAGGAGAAATCTCTCTTGAGGTAGTTTTCATTTGCATCTGTCTAATTGCCAATGATGTTGAGCATATTTTCATGCATTTCTTGGCCATTTGAATTTCTTCTTTCATGAAGTGTCTAATTCACTTGCCCATTTTGGATTGGGTTATTTGGTTTCTTAATGCTGAGTTTCTTGTGTTCTCTGTATATTCTAGATATTAGTCCTATATTGGAGGAGTAGGTCATAAAAATCTTCTCCCATTCTATTGGCTCTCAATTGAGGTTTTTGACAGTTTCTTTTGCTGTACAGAAGCTCTTCAGTATCATGCACTCCCACATATTGATTTGCCTTTTAGTTTCTTGTGCCTTTGGGGTCATTTCTTAAAATTATGAAATTATATTTAAATTCTATTTTCAGAAGAGGGAGAGAGGAAACAAGAAAATTAAGGAAGATATGGATACTTTCTCAGCATGGAAATGCCCCATATGCTTTCCTCTAAAGTGTCTCAGTCTAATATATATCCAAATTGTAAATATGGAGTTAGCTTATTAGAAATATTTTTATGTATCAAACTTTTTATAAATATATTTTTTATAATAGCTTTATCGGTACACTGTAAATAGACATAGTAAGATTCAGAGTGGTACATTTATATATATGTGTTCCACTTGGTGGTTTTTGGAACTGGAGAACATTATGCTAATGATATGCGTCAGTCACAAAAAGTAAGAAATCAGATGTTTTCCATAATATCTGGAAGCGAGGGAGAAATGGGTAATAGGAGGAATTTTAGAAGAAGGAGATACTAGAGATGGGCAAATAAGGCAACCTAACTGAGGGAGATGGGAAGGGAAATGAGGAAAATTCCCTAATGTACATATAAATGTCAATTACTAAGCCAAACATGAGAAAGAGGCAGGGGGAGGGAATGGGGTAGGAATTGGGTAAAGGCTAATTGAGTGATATGTGCATGTATGCCTCTGTCATTTTGTACTCCATTAACATGTATGACAACAATGCACCATTAAAAATATTTTTAAAAAGAACAAGTTCAAGCTCATCTTCATTAAATAGGTGCCGCTCATATATTTTATTCCCATTATGTCTAAACACACAGGGAAGGGTGATGAATATTTCCTGTACATTCATATTTCATAAACTTTCCTTTAAAAAATTCTAACCTACATAATATTATGTTCATATATGAAGATATCACTACCAACCTCACTGACACATATGGGTAGAACTGGGTAGAATTATAAATATGTTCTGAAAATGGCTGATATTTACATATTAAAGTATATAAATAAGTATATAAATAAGTAATACAAAGTATATTATTAAGTAATATAAGTATATTACATGTAGATCACATTTTTAACAATTTTAGATGCTGGATAAAAGGCTAGTTAATACATAGCAATGTACAGTCTTCCATAAGAGCACAAGTAAAAAGGCAAAGTCAGGGAGACTTTGTGGTTGACAGAAAGTAGAATTGTTTTGAGTAGACTAGTGGCAATGTGTTGGTGGGCCTCAAGGTTGATATTGATGTAGGATTAAAGAAAATGAGAAAAATGTAAATTAAACCTGGAGGAAAGTAGATCTCAAATATGTAGTGGTAAACAATTTAAACTGAAACATATGCTTAAGCAGAATTTAGAAAACATATCTTACAAATGGGTGATTTAGATGGAGTATTTTCAGGTGGGATGTCAAAAGCACAAATTATATTCTTACTTTTAGCTGAGGATCTGTATTAGTTAGCTTTTTCATCATGGTGACCAAAATACCTGATGAGAAAAACTTAGAGTAGGAAAGGTTTATTCAAACTCAGAGTTTCAGAGTTCATAGTCTGCTGGATCCAAGGGAAAAAATTGGTGGCAGTAGGGTTTGGCAAAGGAAGAGCTGCTCAACATTTGATAACTGGAAGCAGAGAGAAAGAAAGAAAATGGTCAGGAACAGGTACAGTTTTTAAGTTCTACCCCTTATGACTTATCTCCTTCAGCCATGTCCTTCCTCTCTGACCCTTGCTGCATTACTAGAGATTAAACTTTCAACACCTAAACTTTGGGAGAACATTTTAGGCACCAAACCATAACAGTATCATTAGGTGTATTTCCAAACTGCAGGCTAAAAAAGAAATTATTATGTTTCAGGAAGAATTTATAGAAAATATAAAGAATCATTAATTTTCTGTTTGAAAATAAAACTCATTGTTACTCTTAGTTTAACTAATAGAATCTTATCAATGTAACAAAGAGCTTATATTCGTTCAGGTTCTTGAACTTCCAGAGAACAGAAAGAGAAAAAATAAAAAGACAAAGGGAGAGGAGAGAAGGAGAGGAAAGAAGGGAAAGTGAGAAAAAAGAGAGAAAGGGAGAGAGTGGGAGAGAGAGAAATAGAGATTCATTGTAAGAAACTGGTTTATACAGTTATGAAAATGGACAAGACTGATGAACTTCAGTTTGCAAGTTAGAGACCCAGGATAGCTGATAGTTTAGATACAGTGCAAAAATAGGAAAAGATCAGTGTCCCAGCTCTAAGGCAGTGAGAGGGCCAGAAGTTTCTTCTTTTGGGGATAGGGTCAGACTTTTGATTTTTGTCAGACCCTAAGATGACCATATGGGGATCACCACATGCTTTTCTCAGTTTATTAATTTATATCTTAAATGCATCTATCACCCTCACAGAAAAACCCAGAGCAATATTTGACCAAATATATGGGTATTTCATGAACCAGTCACATTGACCTCTAAAATTAATCATCATAGGGTTTCATAGTGAAGATCAAGTCCTAGCTGTTATCAAGATAATGTTATATGGTAAAAATGAATTAAGGGTATTAACTATGAAAAATTCTATGAATATCTCAGAGTTAAGGTAGCACTTGTCCCTTGAAATACTCTTTGAAACAGATAAAAGTACTTCAAATAAGATAAAGATATAGATATCTTTTGGAAGGACCTGGAGATCATTTTGTTAAGTGAGATTAGCCAATCACAGAAATTGAAGGGCCATATATTTTCTCTAATAAGTACAAGCTAGGCAGTCATTTGGTTTCAAGAGAGACTCTAGATAAGGGAGAAACCTCAGTGGAGCCAGAGAGTGGGTCTAAGGGAAGGAGAGGAGAAAGACTCATTAATGGAAATACAGTGATCAACTATATGTATATACATGATTATACCAATCATAATCACAGTACTCTGTACAGGGAAGGGGGTAAATAGAAAGGTTGGGGGAGCTACCATGCATAGCATATATGTATGTGCATATATGTCATTGTCAACATAATTTTCATTATTATGTGAGCCTATAATGACTTGGTTTGGGAAGTTTGGAGTGATTCTAATTGGTTTTTCTTTGAATGTCACTTTGTCTTTTGTTTTTGTTGCCTTTGGCTTCTACATTGGCCAATTTCACTCTTATGTGGTGTGGAGAACCTTTTCTATGATCTTGTCTAAAGGGGATTCTATTAGTTTCCTGTACTTGTGTATAAACCTCTTGCTCTATGTTTGGAAATTTTTCTACTGTTACTTCTTTGAAAAGATTGTTGAGCCCCTTGGTTTCAATATCTTTTCCCTCTTCTATGCCAGTTATTCATAGGTTAGCACTTTTTTTATTTTTTATTTCTTTGGTGGTACTGGGGTTCCTGGAAGCCCTTCTACCTCGGGGCTACACTCCCAGACCTATTTTATACTTTTTATTTGGAAACAGAGTCTCTTAAGCCAGCGAGGCTGGCTCCGAACAAGCATGATCCTCCTGTCTCTGCCTCCCAAGTGCTCGATTACAAGTGTGCGCCACCACGCCTGGCATGGTTAGCTCTTTTAATATGTGCCCATATTTCTTCAATCTTCAATTTCTAATTCCTGCTGATGAATTGTTTTTTCTATGTTATAAAATATGTGTTCATTTTTGGAGTGATCATATTCTAGGAGTGAGATTCTACTTTCTCTGTTTATTATTTCTACAGTTACATTTCTGATTTGAACTTCCTGAGATATCTGAAAATCTGTATTATTAGGTTCTGTAATTGTGGAGTTGTGGGAGCTCATTGCTCCCTTGTTCTTCCTCCTTTTCATGATTTCAGAAGTTTGCCTCTGTTGCTTTTGATAGATTTCTCTCAGTATCTAGTTTTCAGCTGGTATATTCAGGGGCAGTTTCTATTGTATTCAACAGTGAAGTTTGAGTAAATAGGAAGTACAGGAGTAAATGAAAAAATAGAGTAAAATCTCAGGTTGGGTCGACTTGAGTGAGAGTATGAGTTTGGTAAAGTAATATATACTAGTGATTAGAGATAGTAAGAATGAATCAGTATTCTAGTAACCAATGTAGAGTTTCTTGATAACAATATGAAGTACATTTGATACAAGACAAGGGAGAGCTAAAAAGCAGAATAATGATAGGAAAGGGATAGCAAAAAGAAAGTTGGTACGTACAAAGGAAGAAGCTTGGGAGAGGGCTTGGGAAGCACTTAAAACCAAAAAACAAAGAAAAAACAACCAGGCATACACACTCACACACATAAAAAGAACAAAAGTCCAAAAAAACTTCAACAATGAATTAATGCAACTTTACAAATAAATGACTATCCAGGAGGTAGGTCGGCAGCAGTCTCTCCCTGTGCAGATACCAAGTACCACTGGCACCTTTCCTGCTATGAGTTTGGCTCACTGAGCTTTACTTAGTCTATGCAGATGGTTGATACCATTGGGGCTGGGTTAAGTATTAAGTACAGGTCACCCTCTATGCTTCCCACTGGTTTGGAGTCTCAGTCTCTCCCTGCCACCATTGATGATGTATGCCTCTGAGACCAAACTCAATGTAGAAGTCTCTGTTCACATCTATGGCTGGTCTGGTGATTTCTATCCATTTTCCATGATAGGGAGGTCTGTGGTGATCCCAAAGCTTCTAGTGTTAAGCCAGAATTTTACCCCACATATTTTGCTCATCAAATTCTGGGTCTGTCTGAGCTTCTGTTATGTCCAACAGCAGCCACCTGTTTTGCTTTCTCTGAATGTATTGAAAAGTCTCAGACCCAGGGGGGATGCACAATTTCCTAGGGTCATCAAGCTGGTCGTTTTCTCATGGCACCGCGACCTCACTTACAGTGTTATTGAATGCAGGTATGAGTCTTTGGAGGGTTTGGTAATCTCTGCCTCCACTCCTTCTTCACTTGGTTGAAGCACAAGTTCTCAGAGTCCCTAGGGGCACAGTGCTGAAAGATCTTCTGCAGGACGCAGTTTCACTTACGATTTTGGGGTGTGCAGGTTTGGAACTCTGGGGGGGGGCATAGTGAGCTTGGCTGCTGCTGGCTTGATGGCACCGCTGCATCATGCCAGCAGCCTGGTGGATTTCTATTCTGGAATTGAGCTCCACTTTGAGTCCCTGGAGGGTGTGGTTAGCTCCTGGAAACTGTAGCAGGTCTTTGCATGGGAATGTCTGATGACCTATAACCCATAGATCTGCAGCTGCTCATTTCAAATCCTTGTTTTCCTTTTTACTCTGGAGTGCAGTGCTGTGAGGGAAACTGCACTGGTGTGGCTCCAACCGCTACAAGGTAGTCAGGGTTATTTTCCCCTCTCTGGTTGGTCTTCTTGTCGTCTTTTTCTCTGTCCCTTGTGTTTATTGTTTTTATTCCTCTACTAATAGCACTATCTGGATTTGTAGAGAGCTCTTTTTGAGGCTGCCACTCTCAGTCGCCATCTTCTGCCAATCGCTATCAAATATTTTCAATGTGTCCTCTGAGTGTTAACAAACTTCTATTCATCCTTAATCTCACCACAGAATGTTCAATATGACATTTTTAAAAAGAATATTCTAAAAAAGATTCTCAATCATGGATGCCTTATCTTCCCCACTTGGAATATATATATATATATATATATATATATATATATATATATATATATATATATATATTACTGGGAGTGGAACCCAGGGGGCACTTTCTATCTCCAGGCTATACTCTCAGACCTATTTTTATATTTTATTTGGAAACAGAGTCTCACTAAGTTGCGGAGAGCCTCACTAAGTAGCTGAGGTTGGCTTCAAACCTTTGCAATTATCCTGTCTCAGCCTCCCAAGTGTTGGGATTACAAGTGTGCACCACCATACCTGGCTGGATCTTACATATTTATCCATTTTCAATATACAACAGGGTAGTATAAATGTAGTTACTTTAGCTGGGGAGAAGTAGTGTCAATTTTCTTTCTATTTCAACATTCAAACAACAGGTCTTTCATAATTTCAAAATAAAACCATCCTTTAAATTCTATTGAGCTGAACCAGTACTACATGTATACTATATTTTACATTTAAAAAATGTTTATTGAATTTGCATGTTAAAATTTCAACCATAAAATTTATTAGGCAATATAACATTAATTTCTACATAACCTCAAATTATTAAATGGCCTGTGAAAAGTTGCATTAATTTACTAAAATGTGATAATGGGAGTTTCAAATAAGTTTAATTAAAATTAAATTAAATTTATTTTCATGAAAATTACATCATTACCACTTCAGTGATGTTTAACAGATGAGACAAAATTAATACATTTATAAACTAATTTCATTTGAAGTTTTATTTTAATAAGTGTATAAGCACTATCCATATGCCTGAAAAAATTTTATCTGAATTTTAGTCTTTCCTTAGATATATGATGTACATTCACAAGCATATCATAGTCTATCACTAAGCCAAACATGAGAAAGAGGAAGGGGGAAGAGAATGGGTGGGAATTGGGGAAGGGCTAAATGTGCTAAATGAGTGCTGTTGTGCATGTATGCTTCTATCTTGTAACTCATTAAGATCTAAAACTACAATGCACCAATTAAAAAGAAAAAAAATAAATGTAAATCCTTCTAAATTTCCTAGAAATATGGCTTATTGGCTCCGCAGATCTCTTTACAGACACTTTGTTTGGAATCTACCACTTCATAAAAAAAATTTAATGTCACCCACCTGAATTTTATTCAATTGTGCTTTAATTTCTGCCTTAGATTAGGTTCCCTCAGAAATAGTCAATACTATGAATTGGTGTGCACACAGTTATACTAAGGATGTAGTCTAGGAAGTTCCAGTAAAACTTAGTTTCCGATTCTTTTGGTATACAATTAGAATTGAAATTGGTTGATCAAAAATTTTAACTTCTTGATTGTCAGCCATTTTTCCACAATAACTTTTAATCCCAATTTACAGAGCATAATGATTTTAATTTCTCTACACTATAAACATTTGTCTTCTACTTTTATTATAGCTTTTCTAGTAAGTATGGTGTATTTTTGTGCTTTTTATTTGCATTTTCTTAATGACTAATGATGCTGGAAAATATTTTTATGTTTTTATTAAACATTTGTAATTTTCCTCAGAGAAATATCTATTCAATTCCCTTTGTTTATTTTTATTTTTAAAATGTTACACTGTCCATTTTGAATACTGTTGTTTGATTTTTCTGTAATTCTTGATTTATAAGGAATCCTTTGAATCCTTTATACATTCCAAGTATAAATTCCTTCCAGATAAATTACTTTTAGATATTTTCTTTCATTTTCTGAGTTGCCTATTGCATTCTTGATATCGTACTTTGATGCACAGTTATTTCAATTTTGATAAAATATAGTTTATCCAGATTTTGCTTTTGTTTTTCATATAATATCCATAAAATTATTGACCAAACCAATATCATAAAATTTTCCCAATATTTCTTATAAGAGTTTTATAGTTATACTCTTTAACTTTATGTGTTTATTCCATTTTGAGTGATTTTTAGTAAATTTTAATACAGTTAAAGATAAGTGTCCAATATTTTTCTTCTGCATATGGACACAGTATCCAGTTTTTATAGCATCAATTGTTGAAAGGACTGCATGCTCTCAATTGAATATAGTCTTAACACTCTTGTCAAAAATCTGTTAAAATATATGTGAAGATTTCTTTTAGGATATATATTTAATTCCATTAATCTATAAGTTTGATTTTTGCTAACACTAAATTGTTCCAATTTCTGTAACTTTGTAATATATTTTAAAGTTGAGCTGTTTGAATCTTTAATTTTTTAACATTGATTTAGATACTCAACCCCTTTGTAATCTCATGTGAATTTGAGGATAGGCTTTTTCATTTCTACAAAATGTCTCTTGTAATTATTGTAAGATTACTAGAGACTGCATATATCATTAAAAATAATAGTAATATTTTAATATTGTTCAAATCTCTGCTACATTAGCTTAGAATGTATATTAATTTATTTAGGTCTTATTTAATTTATTTCAGAAATGTTTTGCAGTTTTCAGGGTACATGTGTTTCACCTTCTTGGATAAATTTCTCTGTGTGTGTGTGTGTGTGTGTGTGTGTGTGTGTGCGTGTTTGTGTGTGTGTGGGTGATAATGAGAATTTAACCAAGAAATCTACCTCTGAACTATATTCTCAGTTCTTTTTTATTTTAAAATAGTGTGTGACTAAGATGCTGAGACTGGTCTCAAATCTGTGATCCTCCTGTCTCAGATTGCCAAATACTGAAATTATAGGCATATACCACCATGCCTGGTACAACTGGTTATTTTGTATCACTCTCTAATATTTTAATAAATCTATATTTTATAACAATCATGTAATAGTAAAACAAGAAGAATGAGAGATGAAACTTAGGAAAATTTCTGGCTACAAACTTAATTTTAAGGTAGTGTATATAAAGAAAATAAGCAAATACAGGAGAGTGAAAGAAGGTTTGATCAAAATGTGGTTTTATCAGTAGGGTCAGATGTAATTGATAGGAGCTACCTAGTCCTTTCAAATTGCAATAAAAGACTACAAAAGACTTTTTGGTAATTAATTAAAAGATAAGTTATTAAGAGCATGTGCTTACTGTGCATAAAAGTAATCACCACAGGGAAAATATATTTGGTGGGTAGGAATGAGATTCAGAAAGTGGAATCAAAATGATGCAAGACTGACAAGATAGATAGATAGATAGATAGATAGATGATAGAGAAAGAGAGAGAGAGAGAGAGAGAGAGAGAGAGAGAGAGAGAGAGAGAGAGAGAGAGAGAATAAAAATATCAGGATTCACCAGAAAAATAAGAAAATAAGACCAGGAAAGAATAACCAGTTACAGTGGTCTATGCCTATAATCTCAGTTCTTGAGAGGCTGATAAAAGAGGACTGCAGGTTTGCATCCAGCTTCAGCAACTTAGGAAGGCTCTCCACAACGTACTGAGACCTTGCTTCAGAAAAATATTTTTTATTGGGTTATTTGTTTCCTTAGTGCTGAGTTTCTTGAGTTCTCTGTATATTTTTGATATCATTTCTCTTTTGGAGGAGTAGTTAGCAAAAATATTTTCCCATTCTGTTGGCTCTCTGTTGAGGTTCTTGATAGTTCCCTTTGGTGTACAGAAGCTCTTCAGTTTAACTTAATCCCATGTATTGATTCACTTTTTACTTTCTTATGCCTTTGGGGTCTTGTTGAGAGAGTTTTACCTGTGCCTATGTGTTGCAAAAAGCCTCAAGGCCTCTGGCCTAATATTAAAAAGCCTCAAGGTCTCTGGTCTAATTTCCAAGTCTATGATCCATCTTGAATTGACTCATGCAGGGTGAGAAAGTGGGATTTATTTCTATTTTTCTGCATATGGTTAAGCAGTATTGTCAGCACCATTTGTTGAACAGGCTATATTTTTTCCAGTGTATGTTTTGGCTCCTTTGTAAAAATTAAATTGGCTGTAAATGTGCAGATTTGTTTCTGAGTCTTTTATTCTGCTCCACTGTCTTATATATCTTTTTTTGTGCCAGTACCATGCTGTTTTTTATTACTATGGCTTTGTAGTATACTTTAAAATCATGTATTTTTATTCTTCCTGTATGAATTTAGTGGCTGAGAACTACCTTGCCTATTCTGATTTTGTTGTTGTTGTTGCTGTTCTGAATGGACTTGAGGACTAATTTTTCTATTTGTGTGAGGAAATAGACACTTCATGGAAGAAGAAATTCAAATTACCAATAAATGCACAACAAAGCTGAACATCATTAGCAATCAAAGAGATGCAAATAAAAACTACCCTGATATATCACCTAATTCCAACTAGAATGGCAATTATTTAAAACACAAACAACAAATACTGTTGAGGATGTGGAGAAGTGGGAACTCTAATGCATTGTTGGTGGAATTGTAAATTAGTGCAACTACTTCGTAAAACTGTATGAAGGATTCTAAGAATAATGGGAACAAACTTACCATATGATCTAGTAATACCATTTCTTGGTATCTACTCAGAAGAATGGATACCAAGCAGCGAAACTAATGCACACATATCTATGTTCATAGCTGCACAATTCACCATTGCCAAACTATGGAACCAGCCAAGATGTCCATCAACATATGAATAGATTAAAAACTATAGGACAAGCCAGGCCTGGTGGTGCACGCTTGTAATCCCAGCATTTGAGAGGCTGAGACCAGAGGATCACGGTTCGTGGACAGCCTCAGCTAGTTAGTGAGGCCCTCCGGAACTCAGTGAGACCCTGTTTCAAAATAAATAATAAAAAATTGGACAGGGGGTGTAGTTTGGAGGTCAAATTCCTCTAGGTTCCATCACCAGACCCGCAAAAAGAAAAAAAATATAGGATATGTACACATTGGAATTGTACTTAGCCATAAAGAAAAACACAATTGTGTCATTTACAGGAAAATGGATGGAACTGGAGGACATTATGCTAGGAGAGATTAGTCAGCCACAAAAACACAAGAAATCAAATGCTTTCCCTAATATGTGAAAGCTAGGGAGAAAATGGGTCATAGGAGAAACTCTAGACAAAGAAGGTGATACTATAGATGATCAAATAGGGTGGCCTAAATGAGGGGATGGGAGGGGAGAAGAGGAAAATTCTCTAATGCACATGATGCACTTTAACAAATATATCAATATCAATCACTAAGCCAAACATGACAAGGATGGAGTAGGAGGGAATGGGGCGGGAAATGGGTAAGGGCTAATTGAGTGATGTGTGCATGTATGTCTCTACCATCTTGTACCCAATTAAGATTTACGACTACAATGACTCAATAAAGATTTTATAAAAGACAAGGTAAATAAAAAATAAAATGAAATAGGGCTGGGGGAATATCTCAGAAGTAAAATACCCTTGGGTTCAGTCACACACACACACACACACACACACACACACACACACACACCAATAAAAGGAGGAAACAGTTATGAGATACTATAGCTAAATTTAAACATTTTGTAAAATTACATCTAAGAGATTCCACCTTTAAATAAAGATCTTTCTCAAAATTCTTTCTTTTTATTTCTTTTTTTTTAATTTTAAAATTGAAAAGGTCAAAACCATGCAGGACATTTTTTCTCAAATGAACTAACACTTTTAGAAGAGACAACACATACAGAAAATGGCAGTGCAAAAATTTAGGAAAACAAAAAACAACTGCCAAAAGCAAAGAAGATTTAATAACTTTGGTTGTAAGAGAGCCCAAATATGTGTTTTCTAAATGTATAAAGACCTGTCTTGTTTAATATATGTGTAGGCTAAAGAAAACAATCTATTTATAAGGAGGGTCAAGCCCAAAACATGAAGAATCACAAAAGGAAACTCAGATTTTCCTTACTCTTTTGCACTTTGCTTCACTCCCAAGAGGAATCTCTTCTCAGGCAACCCATCTGTAAAATGTAATTTAAATAAATGGATCTGTTCTAAAGTTATATTCATTCCAAAGAAAATAAACCATCTGAAATTCTTATTCCTATCATTCAACATCTGTTGTTTTTCTTTTCACTTTTTTCTCAAATATAGGAAAAAATTTACTCCCAGGCTGGATAAAGCATTTCATAACACAATTTTAAGAGGACTTTTTAATACTTGAATAATTGGGCTATAAAATGAGAAGTTCTGAATTAATTTGAGATCAGGCTAGAGTGTGTCACCTCATTTCTACCACATTTTCTTGGGAAATAGCTTTATCTTTGCCTTCATTTTTCCATGATTCTCCTTCTGTAATGTTCCAAGAATTGTTTAGCTTGACTACTGAAATGTATGGTTACATTTATAGGTTTTGCTTGATTACTAATCTTCATTTGAAATGCAAATGTAAGCTTGGATATAGCAGTTGAGGCCAGAGGGTTGGGAGAGGTTTTAGGGAAAAGAGAACTTTAAAATATATGCTGGGTAAAAAGATGTGATCTTTTCAAAATCATATTTAGAGATAGCAATTTTTCCAAGAACTCTTGTGCATATATTTACTGTATTGTTCCACTTATATGGCACATAATATGTGTGCCATATAAGCAGAACCATATGTACATATGTGTGTGTGTTTGTGTGTATGTGTGTGTGTGTGTCTGTGTGTGTTTGGAATTGTTACTAATTGTAGACTTGGCTAATCTCTTAGTTGATTATAAACATCAAGAAATAAACATCTTATATATTATTCTTATAATATTTTATGGCACATCCATAACAAAGAAACCAAGGGAATTTTTGTCAAATGAAGACAGATAAAAAGATGGAAAGGAGCAAAGAAAGATAGGAGGAAGGGAGAAAAACTAGAAAGGTGGTAGGGAGTCTATAGAAAATAATATCAGGTACAACACATGTAAATAGACTACTATACTATGTGACCTCCACATAAGGACATAAATTGAAGGTGTAAAATATAACTTTTCTCTTTCCTGGACTTATATTGTATTCTACTTCTGCCTAATTTACCAATCAACAAATAAATAATAATCAAATAATGATAATGGTGAGTCACAAATCCATTTAAAAGCACAAATGACTTTATCATGGATTTACTTTTAATATAATTGAGTTTTAGCTCAAGTTGCAATTTTCCTCCTGTCTATATCAGTCCTCATTGACATCTCTCTACATTAATAGTATTAGTGCTTTATAGAACATATTTATACTTACTATATAAATCTTTATTTCAATTTGTGCCGCTATGATTGACTTTGCTAAATATACTATGAACTTCTAGAGAAATTGGACATTACATCCATCTTAATTATTCATATCATTTAACCTGTTGCTTTTCATTTAATAGTAATTGTGTGTGTGTGTGTGTGTGTGTGTGTGTGTGTGTGTGTGTGGTGCTGGGAATTGAATCTGGGGCTTTGTGTATGCCAGATAAGTGCTATATCACTAAGTTATATTTCCGTCTTTAAAAATAATTTTAACTAAAAAATTAGAATAAAATTTCTGTTTTTTCTAAAATGTACTATCCCAACTCTTTCTAAATCCTACCCTTAGTACAAAAATAAGAATGCATATGATGAATATGAAAGGTGAATAAAGAGTATGGACTGCCTTAGAACACGAAGACCTAAAATGACATGATTTTGACTTTCTTGGGTTTCATTATAGCCTTCTGTATATCAAGCACAAGGGACTATTGAATACTCCAGTGTGGAAATAACAAGAGGTACGGATCAAAATAGCAAAAATGCAAAAACCTAAAGGAAACACCAATTCTTCCTAGCAGAAGGGTCAGGAAAGCCTGGCCTAATAAATAATTTAAAAACTCTTGGAAATTCTCCCTACTTCAACTAAAGAGTAACAGAAAAGAACATACATTATTTTCCTGTGGTTTCATGTAGTGCCAAATGGGTAATGATGATCTTCCACCCTGTTGCCAAACACAAAATTAGTAGGTAGCATCATTCTCACTTCTTACCCAGAGATATTTTCAGGGCCAAGCAGAAGGCTTAACTTAATCTCCTGTCTGGTATAAGACAACAATGTTCTAATTCCAAACCAGCACAGTGTCAACAGGGTCAGCAGTAAGCAGAGCCTCCACTCCTGATAGGTAACAAAGAGCCTTAATAACAATATGTGAGGTAAGGTATTTACCACTATTCCTCACCTCCTCTTCTCCCTCATATCAGTAGGGACAAAGAGGTAACCTGAGAATCCATCCTAATCTGAAATCTACAAGACCAAACAAGACTAAGTGAGGCTAGTAGAGATTCTGCTTTCTTTCAACTGTCTCAGTCAAGCCCAGTGTGGATCTGAGCCTCTGTGCCTACCAGGATTAAGACTTAATGAAACATTGAGAGGAAGAGCAGCTGAAACCCTACCACATACATCTCTGATATTATCAGGGCCTATTGGGGTGCTGAGCTTACACCATACTCCAAGGCAGTAAGAAAGCACAAGTTGATGTGTCACTTCCACAGGAAAAATAGGTAGTAAAAATTGTGGATAAATAGGTAGTAAAAATTACACCCTACTTATTTTCAATTCAGAAGGTGAGTCAGTGATTTATCTTTACCAGAGTTGTACTGGGAGAGCAGATACTGAAATGAGAAATAGATAAATTCACAATTATCACTGGAGACATTTCCACCCCTATAAGCAACTGGTAGAATACACAAGAGAAAAGTCAAAGCTAGAAAAATTCTATAAAACAGCATAAAATAAAATATTGATAAACTAACATTAAGCACATAATTCTTAGATTAAAAATAACAATATGAATCATATTTGTTAAGTGATATATTTCACAGATAATGTGTATATACAACACAAAATTCTCAAAATGCAACAGTAAAACAAAGCAATATATCAATTTCAACATGTAAAGAACTTTAAAGTATTTACTTTCATTGTTACAAAGAAAAGCTGAACAAAACTGATTCTTTTTGAAATTATCAGAGATTCAATTTAGAAAGGCAGACACCTCAAAATCTGGATTGACTGATATGCAGAAATTCAGTTGAGATTTTCTCAACAGCACTTCTTTTTATATTTTTTATTGGTGCATTGTAGTCATACATCTTAATGGGGTACAAGATGTTGGAGGCATTCATACACACATCATCCAGTTATCCCTTACCTAATTCCCACTCCATTTCCTCTTTCTCCCTCCTTCTCATGTTTGGCTTAATGATTAATATTTATATGTTTTGTTAATGTACAACATGAAAATTAGAGAATTTTCCTCTTCCCTCCTCCCATTCTCTCAGTTAAGTCACCTTATTTGCTCATCTATAGCATCTCCTTTTTTTGTCTACAGTTCACTTTATGACCCATTTTCTCCCTAGTTTCTGCATATTAAGGAAAATTCAAATGGCCAATAAGTGCATGAAAAAATGCTCAACATCAATAGCAATAAGAGTGATGCAAATAAAAACTACCCTGAGATTTCACCTAACTTTAACCAGAATGGCAATCATTCAAAACACAAACAACAAATACTACCAAAAGATGTGGAGAAGTGGAAACTCTTAATACATTGTTGGTGGGACTGCAAATTAGTGAAACCACTTTGTAAAAGTGTATGGAGGATCCTCAGAAGAAAAGGAATAAACTTACCATATGATCTAACAATATCACTTCTGGGTATCTACCAAAATAATAGTAACCAAACTACCAGACTAATGCATGTGTATCTATGTTCATAGCTGCACAATTCACACTTGCCAAACTATAGAACCAGCCAAGATATCCATCAACAGATTAAAGGATTACAAAACTATGGGATATGTATACAACAGAATTTTACACAGCAATAAAGAAAAACACAATTTCATCATTTACAGGGAAATAGACGGAACTGGAGTACATTATGCTAAGTGATATTAGTCACAATAAAACAAGAATTTGAATGCTCTACCAACACTTCTAAAAATCTTCCCAAAAATGAAGAGGAGTGTGTACTTCCTATTTCCTTCTATGAGGTCAGCATTGTCCTGATAATGAAACCAAATAAAGGCATTCCAAAAAAATAAACATCTCATATAAACATAGATATAAGAATGCTAAAAAGTACAAAATCTAATATAAGAGTATGTTTAAATTATTTACCATAATCAAATGGGATTTATCCCAGGAATTTAAGAGTGGTTTCATACATTAGACACTTTAAAATACTGCACCAGGTTTGTAATACCCAATCTTGGGAGGCAGAGACAGGAGGATCACGCAGGTTCGAAGCCAGATACAGTGGTTTAAGAGACCCTGTTTCCAAAAAAAATAAAATAGGTCTGGGAGTGTAGCCCGGAGGTAGAAGGGCATCCAGGAACCCCAGTACCACAAATAATAATAATAATAATAATAATAATAATAATAATAATAATAATTCTGCACCAAAATAATTAAGCAAAGATGGATAATATACAATTAACTCAACTCTGAAAAATTACTTGGCAAAATCCAACAAACAAAATCCAGGATCTGCCAGAAAAATAAAATAAAGAAAAAATTTCTCAACACAGCAAACATCAAACCTAATGGCAAAAAACTATGTTTAGGAAAAAGATGAAATATCTGATTTCTATTGCTACTATTCAACACTGTACTGGAATATCTAATTAGAGATATTAGATACAAAAAAGAAAACATATCTATGTGGAAAGAAGATAAACCTGTCTCTACAGATGGAATAATTCTTATAATGAAGAAAATAATCCACAGATAACAATAGAATTCAGCAAAGTTTCAGAGTAGAAGATTATCACTCAAAAATTAATTGTATCTTTATCCTTCTACAAGGAGAATAGAAAACAGAGGTTTTGAAAAAATTCCATTTATAACAGAATTTAAAATAATTTAATAGGAAGAAGCCGGGCACAGTAAGACTCTGGGCCCCAGGCGGGGGTCAGGCGGGGCACGCCAGCCGGGGCCCAGGTCGCGGGATTCTGGGCCCCGGGCTGGACTGCGCGTAGCACGCCAGACCCCTGGAGAAACCGGGCCCAGTACCCTGGGTCCCGGACGGGGGTCGCATGGGGCACGCCAGCCGCTGCCCGGGTCATGGGACTCTGGGCCACTGGAAGGACCGCGCATGGCACGCCAGACCACTGGAGAAACTGGGCCCAGTACCCTGGGTCCCAGGCGGGGGTCGAGCAGGGCATGCCAGCCGGGGCCGAGGTTGTGGGACTCTGGGCCGCAGGCTGGACAGCGCCTAGCACGCCATACCCCTGGAGAAGGCAGGCACAATAAGATGCTGGATCCTGGGTGGGGGTTGCACAGGACACGCCAGCCAGGGCCCTGGTCGCGGGACTCTGAGCCCCGGGCCAGATCGCGCATGGCACGCCAGACCCCTGGAGAAACCGGGCCCAGTACCCTGGGTCCCGGGGGGGTGGTCGCTCCGGGCAGGACAGCCCGGGGCCAAGGTCGCAGGACTCTGGGCCCCAGGTGGAATATTGCAGAGCACGCTGGACCCATAGGGAAACCGACTGGGTAACAGTGCTACTGAGTACCTGATCCCACTACCTCCTCAAACCACATATGCTGTCTTCTCTTATTAAAGAAAAAGAAAAAGAAAAAGAAAAAGAAAAAGAAAAAGAAAAAGAAAAAATATCCGAGAGGAGTTAAGAAAGCCATGGCGGATGCCAGGACACTGGAGATGCAGACAAAACTTATCCAAATGCACTGAAACTTATGGAAAAATTCCCTGTGAAGGAGGACTGCAGTTTCGCTATATTTTTAAGAATCTTGGACATCACCTGTAAGGAGAGAGTTTAGCGGAGACCAAGGAGAAAGGCATTGTTGAAAGCGGTCTCCGCGATGGCAGTGGAGACTTGTATTCAGAAGAAGCAGAAATCGGATCCTACCAACCTTATTTTTTTGGAGAAATTACACCAAATGTCGAATGCTACCGTCACACATGCTTAGGAACACTGGACAACATTCAGAGTGGAAAAAGAGCTTGGGCGAAGAGGGTGCTCGAATTGGAACCTGCCAAGGGGTGAGGCTGGCGATGAACACAGCAAAGCTGTGATTGGAGCCTGCCATGAGGCAAGGCCAGTGCTGGAGTCAACGAGGCCAGAATTGGAGCCTGCCGAGGTGTTAGGCCGGTGCCAGGGCCAGCAAGGCCGGCATCAGAGCCTGTTGTGAGGCAAGGCCAGTGCTGGAGCTTTGAGACAGTGATCGGAGCCTGCTGAGGGGTTGGGCCGGTGCCAGGGCCAATGGCCGACATAGGAGCCTGCCATGAGGCAAGGCCACTACTGGGGCCTCCGAGGCTGAGATCAGAGCCTGCCGAGGGGTTAGGCTGATGCTGGGGCCAGTGAGGCCGGGATCAGAGCCTGCCGTGAGGGAAGGCCAGTGTTGGGGCCTTCAAGGCCGGGATTGGAGCCTGCCAAGGAGTTAGGCCAGTGCCAGGGACAGCAAGGCCAAGATCGAAGTGCACTGTGAGGAAAGGCCACTGCTGGGGCTTCCGAGGCCTGGATTGGAGCCTGCTGAGGGGTTAGGCTGGTACCGGGGCCAGCAGCTGGCATCGGAGCCTTCAGTGAGGCAAGGCCGCTACTGGGGCCTCTGAGGCTGGGATCGGAGCCTGCCAAGGGGTTAGGCCGATGCCGGGGCCAGTGGCCAGCAGCGGAACCCGCCGTGAGGCAAGGCCAGTGCTGGGGCCTCCAAGGCCGGGATAAGAGCCTGCCGAGGGCTTAGGCCAGTGCTGGGGCCAATGGCTGGCATTGGAGCCTTCTGTGAGGCAAGGCCACTACTGAGGCCTCTGAGGCTGGGATTAGAGCCTGCCGAGGGGTTAGACCAGTGCCGGGGCCAGTGAGGCCAGCATCGGAGCCTGCTGTGAGGCAAGGCTGGTGCTGGGGCCTCCGAGGCCGGTATCGGAGCCTGCTGAGGGGTTAGGCCAGTGCTGGGGCCAGCGATGCTGGGATCGGAGCCTACCGTGAGGCAAGGCTGGTGCTGTGGCCTCCGAGGCCAGGATAAGAGCCTGCCGAGGGGTTAGGCCCATGCCGGGGCCAGCGGCCAGCATTGGAGCCTTCTGTGAGGCAAGGCTGCTACTGAGGCCTCCAAGGCCAGGATAAGAGCCAGCCGAGGGTTTAGGCCAGTGCTGGGGCCAATAGCCAGCATCGGAGCCTGCCATGAGGCAAGGCCGCTACTGGGGTCTCCGAGGCTGGGATCGGAGCCTGCCAAGGGGTTAGGCCGATGGAGGGGCCAGCGGCCAGCACAGGAGCCTGCCATGAGGCAAGGCCGGTGCTGGGGCCTTGAGGCCGGGATAAGTGCCTGCAGAGGGGTTAGGCTGGTGCTGGGGCCAATGGCCGGCATTGGAGCCTGCTGTGAGGCAAGGCCGGTGCTGGGGCCTTGAGGCCGGGATAAGAGCCTGCAGAGGGGTTAAGCTGGTGCTGGGGCCAATGGTCAGCATTGCAGCCTGCCATGAGTCAAGGCCGGTGCTGGGGCCTCGAGGCTGGGATCAGAGCCTGCCGAGGGGTTAGGCCGGTGCCGGGGCCAGAAAGGCCAGGATCAGAGCTCACCGTGAAGCAAGGACATTGCTGGGGCCTCCGAGGCCAGGATCGGAGCCTGCCGAGGGGTTAGGCCAGTGCTAGAGCCAGCGAGGCCGGCATCGGAGCCTGCCATGAGGCAAGGCCGGTGCTGGGGCCTCCGAGGCCAGGATTGAAGACTGCTGAGGGGTTAGGCGGGTGCCAGGGCCAGCAAGGCTGGGATTGGAGCTCACCGTGCGGCTAGGATGGTACTGGGGCCTCCGAGGCCGGGAACGGAGCCTGCCGAGGGGTTAGGCCGGTGCTGGGGTCAATGGCCGGCATCGGAGCCTGCCGTGAGGCAAGGCCATTACTGGGGCCTCCAAGGCAGGGATCAGAGCCAGCTGAGGGGTTAGGCTGGTTTCGGGGCCAGCGAGACCAGAATTGGGGCCTCCCATGAGGCAAGGCTGCTGCTTGATCCAGCGAGGTCTGAATCAGTCCACCAGGTAGCCAGGCCACTACTGGGACTGTCAAGAGTGGGATCGGTACTTGCAACGCAGCATGCATAGAGAAATATCGCAGAACATATAAATCAGATGCTTCCCCTAAACAGCAATAACTAGGAGGAAAGGGGCAACAGGAAGAGGTCGAGTTATAGAAAGGGCCCTATAGTGAAGCAACTAAGGTGACCAATCAGAGGGTATGGAATAGGGGAGGATGGAGCCTCTTTAAAACGCAGGAGGTACATAAACAAATGTATCAAATTTAATCACCAAACAAGCATGGGATCAAGGGAGGGGTAGGGAATGGGATGGAGGCTGGATGAGGGCTAATTGGATGATGTGTGCTTGTATATCCTCACAAGTCTTGTACTCCAATGTGATTGATATATGACTACAATGCACCTATTAAAAATAAATAAATAAATAAATAAATAAATAAATAAGAATCTATGAAAAAATAAACAAAATAATTTAATACTTTAGAATAAATCTAAACTGGGAGTGGTGGCGCATGCCCATACTCCCAGTACTTAGGAGACTGAGACAAGAGGATTGCAGGTTTGAGGCCCAGTCTGATCAACTTAGTAATACTGTGTTTTAAAATTAAAAGAAAATCTAAGCTGGATACATTCTGGCACACACCTGTAATTCCATTACTTGGAAGGCAGAGATAAAAATATAACAGTTTCAAGGCCATTCATAGCAACTAGTGAGACTCTTTGCAATCTAGTGTGTTCCTATTTTGAAAAATATGGCTGAGTATGTAGCTCAGAAGTATAATGCCATTGGGTTCAATACCCTGTACTATAAACACACACACACACACACACACACACACACACACACACATACCACAAAGGAAGGATGAAAGGGAGGAACAAACAAATTCTCACCCAAAGACACAGTTATTAATCCAATAAATCAATCTATTATCAAAAGTAAGCAGCACCCAAAGAATAATCCGACCTATTTTAAAGTCATATCTGAAGGTATTCAGACCACAATCTTTAAAAATGGGTTAAAAAAGCTAAATAATAACTTCTATAACAATAAGCCCCAAACATCCAAAACTTGATTGATAATGAATAACTATCCTAAATGTTATTCTCACTTCCAAATTAATTGTAACCAAAGAAAGCCAAAGTTGAACCTCATTCAATCAAACACAGTGATCCACTTGTAGTTTTCTAGCCAACAGCGTCCTCATGCTACAATGGTCTCCAATCAAGGCAAGGTCTTCTAGTTTTCCCTTTTTCTACTAAAAAGCTTTTTTCTTCTACCTTCCTTTGAATCTCTGTCAAAATAAAAGTGATGGTAGCTGACTCCCTTGTTATATCAATTTCTAAAAATTAGTCTTTGTTTTCATTTGCATGGTCTTTATTTCTGTAATCAAGAAAATTAAAACTCTCCTAATAATCTTATTCCAAGGATGTAATCTCTTTTAGAGTTTAGTTTCTATTGTTCAAATTTGAAATATTAAAATGTTATAAAAATTAAAAACTTATTATAAAGAAATTTACTGGAGTACACTGCAAAATGACACCAATTTTTCATGCTTCCTTGAATCTGAATCCTTTGTTTTTCCACTTTGCAGCTCCTCTCATAATAAGAAAAAACATGTATACCTATTTCTTGAATTTGCTTTGGCCTCAAGACTTGCTTTGACCAGTAGATGCTGGAGGAAGTGACATAGGTTCCAAGTTTGACCTCAAGAAACTTTTTACTTCTCTCTCTTTTAGAACCCTACCATTGTCATATGAATAAGCTGGGAACAGAACAGCAAAGCAAATTATATAACCAAACTAACCCAATCATTACTACTAATGGCTGAGTATCACTTGATATATGAAGCCATTTAGACTAGATAGCCTCAGCTGACCTAAAATGCTTAGGTAGGTGAACCCAGATAATTTTAGTCCTATCTAGCCTTTACCAGAGGAATTGTCTTGCTAACCTGTAGAGTTGTGGTAAATACTCACTACCACTAAATTAAGCCACTATATCATGGTGTTTTGTACACATATTTTATCAAGCATGATAACAAAATCAACATCCATAAACTGACCATTAACTTATAAGATATATTTTCTAACACATTAAATCTCATGTTTTGGGAAGCTCAGTTATTCTAATTTCCCCCATGAGATTAATATTAGTTCAAACATTTTATTTTCTTATTCTTTCCCACATTTCACAAAGAATAATATATTTTACTGTTGGGTAAGTTTATATAAAATATTTTATACATTTCCATTTATTGATCCAGATAGCTAGTATTTTATTTTTATTCTTTGGAATGTAATGTTGATTTGTGAACACCATAATTTATTTATTCTCTCTTATGGATGATTAACTGAATTGTGTTCCAAAGATTTGTTATTACAAATAGTGATAAGTGCTAAAATGTACAAATATTATTTATCATTTATGAATAGAAGGTATTCATAACTTATTTACTTGTTTGATTCTATAGAGTAATGCTAAGTTTATTTTTAAAGTGTTTGAAACAAGTTAGACTGCCACAAGAAGTATATTAAGTACCTTTAGTCTTGTGATTAAAATGGCATTTTATTAGAGCATTTTGGAGATGACTGGTTTTTCCTAGTTTAATCTAGAGTAGGGGATTGAAAGACTTAGTGTGACTGTATTTGATAAATAAAACATATACATCCATACTGGGAGGTGCCAGAAGATATATCTTTTATTTATATTTTGAAAAATAGATTTGTGAGGGAAGTCTCAACATTCCTAAAGAGCTTAGTGAATGCATTCCAATGGGAACCACAGCTGCTCAATTATAAAATATAAATATAATGACAATAATTGGATTATTGGGTAAAAATGGAAAGTGATAGCACTAAATCTCCAAAGGCAAAGTGGACATAGTTATAATGAATAGAAAAGACAAAGCAATGATCAAAATTGTCTGACTCATATAGACCTATGGTGTTGTCTAATTATGGTGTAACATAGAAGTAAAATAGATAAGAATCACACTAAATTATAAAGTTATCAGTATAGGTAGAAAACTTTCAGGTCAAGTAAACAGAAGTCTAAATGGAATCATATTAACAGAGATTCATGAACCCTCAATCAACCTGAAGACTGGAACCAGTTTATAAACACAGAACCCTTTGAAAAAAGTGTCCCTTAGAGGAAGGTACACTACTGAAATTTTATACTGCTATTAATTCTCCCATATTTTCCCAAAAAAGACCTATAGACTTTAAAAAAAATAACTGTATTGGGAAAAATAATCAGTGTTTTCTTTACTAATGGACACTGATTCCAGGAGATGTAAAATATGGCCCAGAGTAGAGGTTTATAGAAATCAGGTGGTCAATGGAGTTTTGGCCTAAGACTGACTTACATTAGGCCCTATGAGTCCCTGAATGCTTGCCTCTACAACCCATGGTAATGTCACTAATTCCAGAAAGCAAAATGGAAATAGACATACTTAGCAGCTGGTAGAATTGTTGCAATGTTTCCTTAGCTTGTAGAATGAGAGATTTTATGATGGGAAAGATCAAATGGAAACCATTAGAGCTGCATTACCTCGAAAAATAGTAAACTAAAAGCAATACTATATCTCCAGAGAATTGCAGAGATTAGTGCCACTATGAAAGACTTGGTAGATACAAGGGTGGTGAATCCCATCACATCCACCTTCAGCTTTCCTGAATGGACTACTCAGATCTTGGAGAATAACAACATATAATGTGTTTAACCAAAAGATGAGTTCCAATTGATGTTCCTATGCCACATATAGTTACCCTCCTTGAGCAAATTAACACATCTCCTGGTACCTGGTATGTAGATATTGATCCTGAAAATGTCTTTTTCTCTATATCTCTCCATAAGGGTCAGCAGAAGCAGTTAGCTTTCAAATGATAAGGCCCAAAAATACAATTGCTACCCTACTTTGGCGGGATATCACCTCCCCAGATCTGTATTATAATTTAGTTTGCAAGGATATCAGTCACCTTTCCTTTTCACAAGTTATCAAACTGTCCCATTATGTTAATGATATATTTGGGCTGAGCGAGCATGAACTGCCAACTAATCTACTTATTGGTAAGGCATTTTTCATGGCAAGGAGTACAAAATAGAAAAATAAATATAACTAAAATCTAGGAGTTTTCCACCTCAGTAAAATTTCTAGAAATCTTGTGATGTGGAACACCCTAAGATATTCCTTCTAAGTTGAAAGGTAAGTTGTTGTATCTTAGACTCCCTTACACCTAAGAAAGGAATATAATGTCTTCTGGGCCTATTTAGATTTTAGAGACAAAGCATTCTTCATTTATAGATCCATTTACTGAGTGATCTGAAAAGCTGCTGATTTTGAATACATTACTGACTATAGTAGTTGTAGAAATGGATTAATAACCATTAACAAGAGGTTTCATTCTGGATACGGTTTGTCCCTTAAGAATTCATGTGTTGGAGCCGGCTGCCGGCGCCAGCATGGGTTGCCAGTCCAAACCGCAATCCCTGGACCTGACTGACACCAACTGGCAAAATAACCCCAAAGGAAAAGTATTTTGGAACTGAGAGAGCCAGGGAGCCGAGCAGCCTCCACGACAGGCCACCTGCCGCCAGTAAGCCACCTGGGGCCCGAGGAGGCTCAGGTTCCACTCTGCCAAGCAACACCGCACCCCCACCCCAAGCCTGGACCCAAGCCTGCACCCACGCATTCCCACCCAGGTGGCCTGAGGCCAGGCCATGAGAGAACCCCAGCCTGTCCCAGCTTAGGACACAAAACAGACTCAGGAGTAAGGCAAAAGAAATCCAGTAACTCTGACCTGCGATATTCACCGCAAAACACACACACAAAAAGCACAATCAAGCTGCAGACACAGCAGCCACCAGTGCCATATTGAGCCGCTGGCCCAAAAAGGATTTTTGGGCACTGCTGGCAAGTCATAGAGCTCTAAAATCTTAAACTGTGAGTTCACTGGAGCACTTGAGTGGCACAGTTTGCGCACCAGGGGAGGCACCATAAAAGGTGCTGGGAGACCTTCAGGGACCCGGACCCGACCTGGCATGCCCCTGGAGAATCAGCGTTATATGGAAGAGCTGCCAGCCCTTTAGAGCCCAAGATTAGGTTGCCAGATAACAGCGTGAGCTCAGATGAGCCACGGGAGCCAGTGCACACAGAGTGAGTGCCACCAGACATGGCGATAACTGAGGGCACCAGTGTGTACCCAGGGGGGGGCATCTTCAACTCCATTGACACATCAAGGGTGCTTAAGGCATGATACTTGCACAGGGCTACAAGGTGTCATTCCAAGCAAATAAGAGACAATGGCATATACACCATATATTAGTAAAATAGTAAGACTGTTTTTTCTTCTTTTTTTCTTTTTTCACTGATTTTTGTTTTATTTTGTTTCTTTGGTCCTTGGGTTTTCATTGGTGTTTGCTTTTTGGGGGATTTTTAAAAACTTTTATTTGGGTTTCTTCTTTGTTTGGATCTCACACTTCATATCACATGGTTGTTAGTTCGATTTATTTTATTGTATGTTTATCCTGTTTATTCTGTTAACCCATTTTGTTATTTCTTGGCAGTCCATTTGTGTTTTGTCAATGTTGTATATATTTGATGTATAATAGTCTTTCTACCTTATTTTGTTGCTTTATGGGTTTTTGTTTGCTCTTTTCACCCATTTCCTTTACAAAAGTCTTCATTTAGACTATCAACTATCTTACCTCAAATGTTCTCTTTGTCCCCGAACCGTAACCCATTGTTTAACACACAAAGTTTCTCACATCTTCATACTTAAATATTCTAATAAATACAAGAGTCCTACTATCTAACCTTCTCTCATTCTTAATCTGATTCAACACTATTATACTTAAATTCTTCCACAACCTAATTATATCCTCTACCTTACGCGACTCCTGGACCCACCACCCTAGCAACTGCACCATCACCCAACCCTCATCACTTGAAAAAGTACTACTTGCCTGTTGACTCCTCTAAATTACTACTACTAAGACTGGACTAAACATAATACCCACAAACAATAGGAAAAAACAGGCCTGAGAAATTTGAAAATATGAGAACCAGGAATAGTGGAGAAATTACCGAAATCATAAATACTGACCTACAAGAAATGCAAGAAGGGGAGTTCCAAATCTTAATCTACAGTGTGATGAAAGGATTTAAAACAAGTCTAGAGGAGATGAAAGATGAGTTAGAAACACTAAGAAAGAATCAGAAAGAAGTCTGGAATAAAATGAAAGAGTTAATAATTTTTTTTTGGTAGTACTGGGGTTCCTGGAAGCCCTTCTATCTCCGGGCTACACTCCCAGACCTACTTTTACATTTTTATTTGGAAACAGGGTCTCCTAAGCCAGCGCGCGCGGCTAGCTTCGTACTTGCGCGATCCTCCTGTCTCTGCCTCCCAAGCGCGGGGATTACAAGCGTGCGCCACCACGCCCCGCAAGAGTTAATAATTTAAATGAAGACAGCAATAGAAAGAACTTCTGGAAGATTAGATGAAATGGAAAGTAGAATTTCACTGTTAGAAAACAGTTCATCCAAAACCGAAACAGAAGTCATTACAACAACAAAACCTAAACATCCAGCAAATTTGGGACAACATGAAACGTTCTAACTTATGGATAAAAGGCATTGAAGAAGGGATAGAGATACATACCAAGGGCATCCGTAATCTCTTCAGAGAAATAATTTCAGAGAATTTTTCCAATATGGAAAGAGACGTGGATCTTCATCTCCAGGAGACATACAGAATACCATTAAGGCAAGATCAAAGAAGGACCTCCTCACACCATATAATAGCCAAAATGACCAACATAGAGGCCAAGGAAGGAATTTTAAAAGCAGTGAGAACAAAAGGACGGGTGACATATAGAGGCAAAACAATAAGAATCACCCAGACTATACAACACAGGCCCTGAATGCTAGGAGAGAATAGTACGACATGATTCAGACCCTGGAAGACAATAACTTCTAATCAAAACTACTTTATGCAGCAAAACTACTATTCAAAATGGATGTAGAAACAAAAGTGCTTCAAGATAAACAGAATCTCAAAAGTAATGAATTCAAAGGCACCGCTAGAGAAAATTATTAAAGAAATAAACCATAAAGAAGAAAAGAGAAGCAGACTTCAGTACCAGAGAAGAGAGGAATTTGATTAGGGGGCCATTTAAGTAAAGAAGAAAGGCCAAACTACCAAACACAAGACAGAACACAAAATGACAGAAAACAAAAATCATATTTAAATAATATCTCTTAATTGTCAAAGGACTTAACTCACCAATCAAGACATAGACTGGCAATGTGGATTAAAAAACATAATCCACATATATGCTGTCTGCAAGAAACTCACCTGACACCCTACAGCCAAAGACATTCACAGACTGAAAGTGAAAGGATAGAAGAAGTTATACCATGCTACTGGAGACCAAAAAAGAGCAGGGGTAGCAACCCTGATATCCAACAAAACAGACTTTAAACTACAACACATCAGAAGACACAAAACAGGACACTTCCTTTTTATTAAAAGGAACAATACACCAAGAAGATATAATGATAGTAAATGTCTATGCCCCAAATGTGGGTGCAATCACATTTGTAAAACAAACCCTTCTGGACATCAGATCTCAAATAGACTCAAATACAATAATTCTGGGAGACTTTAATATGCCTCTCACACCACTGGATTGATCTTTAAGGCAAAAGATGAGTAAAGAATCTTTAGAACTAAAGAAAACTGTAAACCAAATGGACCTAATAGACATTTACAGAGTATTTAAGCCAGGAACTACCGAATACACATTCTTCTCAGCAGCCCATGGATTACAAATCTCATGTCTGTGTACACAATGGAATTTTCCCAGCCATAAAGGAGAACAAAATTATGGGATTTACATTGAAATGCCACAAAAAATAAGAAATCAGATGCTTCCCCTAATGTGCAAAAACTGGGGAGAAATGGTAACAGGAGGAACTCTAGATAAAGAAAAGATCCTATAGAGGAGGAATTAAAGTCACCTATCTGAGGGGATGGGAGGGAGGAAGAGGGAAATTCTTTAAAGCAAATGATGTACTTAAACAAACATATCAAAGTTAATTAAGAAACCAAGCATGGGAAGGGGGGAGGAGGAAGGTAGGGGTTAGGGATTAGGTAAGGGCTGATTGGGTGATGTGTGCATGTATATTTCAAGTCTTTTTTATTCTATTATGAAGTATGACTACAATGCACCAATAAAAATTTATTTAAAAAAACAACAGTAATCTCAAAAGAAACTATTCAAATACATGGAGATTGAATGATACATTATTGAATGATGAATGGGCAAGAGCAGAAATTAGGGAAGAAATAATTAAATTTATGAAAACAAGTGAAAACAGAGTAACAACTTACCAAAATCTATGGGACACTATGAAATCAGTACTAAGAGGAAAGTTTATTCTATTGAATACCCACATAAGAAGGACAGAGAGTCCACCAAGTAAAGAACCTAATGACACAACTCAAGGACCTAGAAAGACTGCAATATTCTAATCCCAAAGCCAGCAGAAGGCAGGAAATTATTAAAAATCAGAGCAGAAATAAATGAAATAGAGAACCAAAAAAACACAACAATTCAAAGAATAAACAAAACAAAAAGCTGGTTCTTTGAAAACATTAATAGAATTGATAAACCCCTGGCCAACCTAACCAAAAGAAAAAGAGAATCAACTCAAATTATTAAAATAAAAATGAAAAAGGAGACATCACCACAGATAGTGAAGAAATTCAAAGGATTATCAGAAACTACTTAAAAAATTTATAATCCAATAGACTAGAAAACATTGAAGAAATTGATAGATATTTAAGCACAGTTAACCTACCTAAACTGAACCAAGAGGACCTAGCAAGCCTAAAACAACCAGTTTCAAACAGAGAAATAGAAATGACAATAAAAATTCTTCCATCAAAGAAAAGCCCAGGCCCAGATGGGTTTCCAGCTGAATTATACAAAAACCCAGTGAACAACTAATACCAATACTTCATAACTTGTTCCAGGAAATTGAAAGAGATGGAACTCTCCTTCTTCTATGAGTCCAGTATCACATTAATCCCCAAACCAAATAAAGATACCTGAAGAAAGAAAACTACAGACCAATATCCATGAAGAAAATACTAGTCATAGGCATTCAAAACCTTATCAAGAGAATAATACATAATGAACAAGTTTCTTTTATCCCAGACAAATAAGGATTGTTCAACACATGCATATCAGTTCATGTTCTTCACCACATAAATAGAACCAAGAACAAAAACCACATCGTCATAGCAATAGATGCTGAAAAACTTTCAACAAAATCCAACACCCATTCATGTTAAAAAAAAAAACTGCAGAAAATTGGAATAGAAGGAACATACTTCAACACCATGAAGGCAATATACTCTAAACCCAAGGCCAACATTATATTGAAGGGGGAAAACTGCAAAAATTTCCTCTAAAATCAGGAACAAGACAAGGATGCCCACTATCACCACTCCTTTTCAATATAGTCCTTGACACTCTTGCCACAACAATAAGACAAGAATAGGAAATCAAAGGAATTCACATAGGAAGAGAGAAATTAAAATTATCCTTATTTGCAGATGACATTGTTCTTTATTTGGAAGACCCAAAGAACTCAACCAAAAGACTTCTGGAGCTGATTGACAAATTAAACAATGTTGCAGGATACAAAATCAACCTAAAGAAATCAGTGGCTTTTCTTTATGTCAACAATGAATCTATAATGAAAGAATTAAAAAAAAAACAATTCCATTCGCTATAACCTCAAAACCTATAAAATACCTAGAAATAAACCTATCCCAAGATTTAAAAGACCTCTAAAACAAAAACTATAAAACATTAAAGAAAAAAATTTAAAACATTAAAGAAAGCTTGGAAGATGAAAAGATCTCCCATGCTCATGGATAGGCAGAATAAATATCATCAAAATGACCATTTTGCCAAAATTGATCTTTAGATTCAATGCTTGTAATGTCTGGCCTACTTCATTGTGCTTTGTGTCTCTCTTTGATTTTGGTCTTGTATATTTTGGCTCATTTGGTAACCAGAAACTCTTAACTTTGTCTTCATAGCTCTGATCAACTGCTCCAAGATCTAATTCTTCCTGTCTCTGAAGAACTTTTTTTTTGCTTTTGTAAGCCTTTTTGACTCTGTTTTTAATGAATTGATAAATGCAGTAAGGATAAAAGCACCATAGGGATAACATATATTATTTTATTTTCTATCTGAGGTCCTAGCTTCTGTGGTAGTTCTACAAGGCTTTCAAATACATATTTTTTTCTAATTATTTTCATTTCTAGTTTTTCATGGGAGGGTTGGTTTGCTACAATGCTAGTCAATCATGACCATGAGTCTCCATTCTTAATTTTATAAGATCCCCATTATTATTCATTTGTGACCAATGATGTATTTAGAACTCTTAAAAATAGGACTTTTGGGGGAAGATGGTAACTGAGAGAAGCAGTACTTACAAGTCTTGGTGACACTCAATCTCCTTGCCTCAAAAACAGCACTCTACATAGCCAGAAAATATTATCAGTAGAGAAATAAAAACAATAAACACAAGGGACGGATAAAAAAAAGACTAGGGGACTGAACGGAGAGAAGAAAAGAAACCCACCTGTCTTTTGGCAGTGGCTGCCATGCTTGGGCCATATTGCCTCACAACAAATAGACTTCATAGACATAAAGGAAAACAAGAACCTGAAGTGAACAGCTTCAGAACAGTCTGTTGTAATTCATCAGTTCTTCCTGTGCAAATACCAGCTACAACTTCCAGCGGCCAAGCTCTTCACACCCTCCAGGGATTCAGACCAGAGCTCAACACCAGAAAAGAAACCTGCCAGCCTTGCAGCTGATGGCACCATGGTGGTGCCATTTTGCCAGCAGAGGCCGAGCTCACTATGCCCTCTAGAGATTCAAACCAGCATGCACAAAAATTGTAAGTGAAACTGTGGTACCCTCAGGAGAACACCCAGCTCTGCACCTAAAGTGATGTGTGTGGCCATTTAAATTTCCTGGGTCTGAGATTTTGTGGGACAATCCAGTGAAGGAGATGTGGTGGCAGAGATTACCACATATTTAGAGATCTACAATAACACCATAAGTATAGTCTTGGTTCCTGAGAAAAAAAATGCCCTTCCCAGAGCCCAGAGGGACTCATGCAACCCCAATAAACTCCCTGCATCTGAGACTTTGCAGAGTCTCAGAAAGACTCAGGCTCTGATTAGTGGAAAGTGTAGGGAGTGACCTATGCTTAACACTAAACCCAACTAGTTGTATCTCCGGGATCACCACAGACCTCCCAATCATGGTGAATGGGGAGAAGTCAAATGAGCCCAACCATACTTTGGAGAATAGAGAGTCCTACATTGAGGTTCTTCTCAGAGGCATACTCCATCAATGGTGGCAGGGAGAGAACAAGACTCCAAATCTGTGGAAAGCATGGAGGATGGCCTGCGCTTAAATCTAAATTGAACATACTAACATCTGCATAGTCTGAGAAAGACTCAGAGAACCAGACTCACAGTGGAAAAGATGCCAGTGTCACTTGGTATATGCACAGTGAGAGACTGCAGAGGATCTATCTGCTGAATAGTCATTTATTTGTAGAGTTGCATTAATTTGTTTTTGGTTTTTTTGTATGTGTGTGTGTAAATGTGTATGTCTGATCGTTTTAATCCTCTTGCTAAACCCTCTCCCAAGCTTCTTTCCCTGTAAATACCTACTCTACTATCTCTATCATTTTTATATTTTTATTCTTCTTTTTATCTCTCCCTTGTTTTGCATTAAATCCACTTCATATCATGATACCAGAAATTCTACATTGGTTACCAGAATACTATTACATTTTTACTATATCTAATCTCTAGTATATACTATCTTATGAAACTCATACTCTCATTTTATTCATCCCTATCTGATATTTTATCCTAGTTTTCCATTTACTACTTCACATCCCTCCTTACTCAGCCTTTACTGTTGAATAAAATACAACTTGCCATTGGATATACCAGCTGACATCTACAATAACAAACTTGTGAATCATTAGAAGGAGGAAGAACAATAGAGCAATGAGCTCTCACAAGCCCACAATATCAGAACCTGATAACACAGAATTGCAGGGATCTACAGAATGTCAAATCAGGAATATAAGTGTAGAACTAATACAGGACTTACAAAAATCATTTAGAAAGAGTCTGAAAGAAATAAAGGACCCAATCTTTGAAGTAATGGCATCAGTTCAAACTATAAACAATCGATTAGACTACATGGAGAATAAAACCCTGCTCTTAGAAGATATCACTCCAAAAACAAACACATAGTTTATAAATTATAAAAAACATTTTGGGAATTGGACATTGAAGAAATTTGGGCTCATCTAAAAAAAGTTATCCTAATAGTAATTGGCATACAGGAAGGAAAAGAAGGTGAAACTAAAGGGATCAACAATCTCTTCAAAGAAGTAATAGCAGAAAATGTTCCCAACATAGATCAAGAGGTTGATACACAAGTACAGAAAAATGATAGAACCCCATTTATAGAAGATCGGAGAAAAGGTTCCACAACACATAACAGTCACAATGGCCAATGTAGAAGCCAAGGAGAGAATCTTAAAGGCAACAAAAACAAAATGCCAAGTGACATGGAGAGGCAAACCAATTACAATCACTCCAGACTTCCCAAACCAAATAATGAAAGCTAGAAGGTCCTGGATTAACATTTTTCAAACTCTGAAAGAAAACAACTTGCAGCCAAAAATTTCCTACCCAGAAAACTATCTCCCAAAATAGACAGGATGATACAAATATTCCATGACAAACATATTCTGAAGGAATTTATGTCTTCGAAACCAGCGCTAGAAAAAATACTCAAAGAGATTAACCACAAATAAGAAATAAGTAATGAATGCCAGAACCAGAAAAATAAAAGTTTCCATCCAGCAGACAACTAAGAAAAGAAGAACAAACACTATTTCAAACAGAAGTAAAATCTCAACAGGTTAGGAATTTAAAATTATCTCTCAATAATCACACTGAAAGCAAATGGCCTCAAATCCCCAATATAAAGACATAAAGTGACAAAATAGATGAAAAACAAGAACCCTTTTATCTGATGCTTGCATAAAACACATCTCATGAGTAAAGATAGTAACAAACTTAAGGCAAAAGGCTGGAACAAGATAATCCATGCCAATGGAAACACAAATACAAACAGCAGTAGCAACTATGATATCAGACAAGTTAGACTTCAAGACCAAGCTTATTAGAAAAGACAAAGAAACTCATTTTTTACTGATAAAAGGAACAATCCATAAAGGGGAAATAATGATAATCAACATTTATGCCTCAATTTAGGTGCAGCTACATTCAAAAAACAAACTCTTGGAGATTAAGTCACACATAAATCCCAATAAAATAATTCTGAGTGACTTCAGTACCACTCTCACTTCATTAGATTGATCTTCTACAGGAAAGGTCAGTAAAGATGCTTCAGACTTAAAGAATACCATTAATGAAATAGGCCAGTTAGACATATATGGGATATTTCACCCAACTATAGCAGAGTTTATATTTCTCTCAGCTGTTCACAGAACCTTCTCCATAAAGATCACATCCTGGGACACAAAGTGAGCACTAGCAAATTCAAAAACTCTTATATATTTCCCTGTGTCTTTTCAGACCATAATGCAATGGAATTAGAAATAACTATACAAAGAAAAGCCACATAAACATATGGAGACTGAACACCACACGTCTAAATGAAGAATGGGTCATGACGAAGTAAGGGGTGAAATCAAGAAATTTTTAGAAACAAACTAAAATAGAGATACAACATATCAAAACCTTTGGAACACTTTGAAGGCAGTATGAAAAGGAAATTCTATAACACCAAGTGTTCACATAATAAAACAGAAAACCAAAAATAACCTAATGGCGAACCTCAAAACTCTTAAAAAAAGGAACAATCTAACCTCAAAGCCAACAGAAGACAGAAAATTATTAAAATAACAGCAGAAATTAATGAAGTAGAGAGTTTAAAAAAACTATATAAAATCAACAAAACTGAAAGCTGGTTTCTCAAAAAAAGTTAATAAGATAGATAAACCACTAGCCAACCTAACTAAAATGATAATCAACTCAAATTACAATAATAAGAGATAAAAATGAGATCACTAATGATAGTGTAGAGATCCAGAAAATTATTAGAAATTACTTTGAAAAGCTAAACTCCAACATAATGAAAATTTTGGAAAAACAGGACAACTTTCTAGATATATACAACCTGCCTAATCTGAGTCAAGAAGATATAGAAAAATTAAACCAACTAATATTTATCAAAGATACTGAAACAGCAATAAAAATTTTACAATCAAAGCAAAGCCCAAGACCCAGTGGTTTTCCATGTGAATGTTATTAAACTTTTATTGAAAAGATAATCCTGATACTCCTCAATTTATTTTATGAAATAGAAAAGAATGGAACTCTCCCAAATACATTCTATGAAATCAACATCACATTAATTCCAAAACCAAATGAAGACAGTTCAAGGAAGAAAAACTACAGGCTTGGTTCAACATACAAAATTCAATCTATGTAATTCATCATATAAACAGACACAAATACAAAAATTATGTTATCATTTCAATAGATACGGAAAAGATATTTGATAAAATTCAAATTCATTTATCATAAAACAAATTCTGATAATTGGAATAGGAGGATCATACCTCAACATCATAAAGGCAATCTACAATAAGCTCATAGCCAACACCATAATAAATGGGGAAAAACTTTGAGAATCCCCCCTAAAAACAGGAACAAGACAAGGATGTCCATTATCACCGCTTCTCCTCAATAGTGTACTTGTGACTCTAGCCAGAGCAATAAGGCAAAAAAAAAAAGGAAATCAAAGGAGTACAAATAGAAACTGAAAGACTCAAACTTTCACTATTTGCAGATGACATGATACCGTATTTTGAAAACCCAATAAACTCAACCAAAAGGCTTATAGAGCTGATCGACAAATTCACCAAAGTGTTTGGATACAAACTCAGGGTTAAAATTTCAGAAGCTAAAATCCACACCAACCATAAATCCACTGAAAAAGAAATTCAGAAAATACTTCCACTCAAAATTTCCCACAAAAATACTTACAAATAAACTGAACCGAGGAGGCAAAAGACCTCTACGTAAAAATTATGAAACATTTAAAAAGCAGTAGAAGATCTTAGGAAATGGAAAGATCTTCCATGTTCATGAATAGGCAGAATAAACTTCATCAAAATGGCCAAACTTCCAAACGTGCTCTACAGATCCAATAAAATACCCATGAAATTACCAAGGTTATTCCTTACAGACATAGACAAATCTATCAATCCTTAAGTTCATTTGGAACAACAACAACAACAACAAAAAGAACAGAATAGCCAAAGTAATTCTCATCAACAAAAACCATGCAGGAGATATCACAATACCTGACTATATATTACAAAGCCATTGTAATATAAAACAGCAATGTACTGGCACAAAAACAGATACATAGACCAATTGAGCAGAATAGAAGACTGAGAAACAAATCCAGACTTACAGACAATTGATTGTTAATAAAGGGACCAAAAACATACAATCGAAGAAAGATAGTTTTTTAACAAATGGTGTTGACAAAACTGAGCCCCATTTGTACTGCTGGGCCAGCTCGCTGCACGGGGTGTCCCATGATACCTCAGCTTATGGCCACCAGACTCATCTGTGCTGTGCTAGGGGCCAGGGTGTGCTTGGAGCAGCAGATCCCGCTCTCCATGATGAGGCTGCAAGCCTCAGCTTTCAGAGGGGAGATAAAATCCATTGTTGCTAGAGAATTGGGTTCCAAGCTTCTGCAAATAACACATGCTGTTTTCTCCTACTTAAAGACATATATATATATATATATATATATATATATATATATATATATATGTGTATATATATATATAATGTCTTTATATATATGTATATATGTATATATGTATATGTATATATAATATATCATATATTATATAATATTATATATAATTATATATCTATTGCATTATATATTAATATATTAATATATTATATATTATATAATATATAATATATATTTCATATATAATATGTTATATATAATATATAATATAACATATAATACATAATATATATTTATATATTTATATATATTTATATGTATATGTATATATGTATATGATATGATATATATATATATATATATATATATATATATATATATATAAAGGATAAAATGAGAATCTCTGTATGTCTGTAAATGTTCTGCCCACAGTGAGAGGGACTAGAGTCCGCCAGGGGTCGAGGCCCAGTCTGGAGCCAGCGAGGCCAGGCTTGGACCCCATAGTATGGCAGGCCTTGAACTGGGGCCTGCTCCCCATAGTATGGCAGGCCTTGAACTGGGGCCTGCTCCACGGCAAAGGGCCAACAGGTTTTTTCAGCTCTGTGGGTAGGAAGCACTAGAAGTTGCTGCTGCCTCACCTAATCTCTCAGCAGATTTTCAGATACAAGTAACCTCTATTAAAAAAAAATGGTTGTGATTGGATCATCTTGTCAAAGTTTCTCACCTTCTGGCTTTCAGTTTTTCAGTAGGTGGGAATGAGTGTAGAGAAATCAAAGCTCTAATACATTGTTGGTGGGAGTGCAAGTTGGTTCAACCACTTTGGAGAACAGTATAGAAGATCCTCAGAAGAAGGAAAACGAAGTTACCATATGATCCGGCAATACTACCTCTGGGTATCTACCAAAAAGAATATAAACCAAAATACCAAACTAATTATGAATAACCATGTTTATAGCTTCACAGTTCACCATTGCCAAACTGGAAGTAGCCAAGATGTCCTTCAATGGATGAGTGGATTTCAAAACTATGGGATATGTACACAATGGAATTTTGCCCAGCCATAATAAGGGAGAATAAAATAATGTCATTTACAGTGACATGTCACAAAAAATAAGAAATCACATGTTTTTTTAATGGGCAAAATATTAGGGAGAAATGGGTAACAGGATAAACTCTAGATGAAGAAGGTACCCTAAAGAGGAGCAATTAAGGTGACATATATGAGGGGATAAAAGGGAGGATAAGGAAACACTTTAAAGCACATATACTTAAACATATCAAATTTAATTAGGAAGCCAAGCATGGGTAGGAGAGAAGGGGGTTAGAGATTGGGTAGGTGCTGTTTGGGTGATGTGTGAATGTATATATCCACAAGTTTTTTATCCTATTGAGATGAATGACTATAATACACCAATAAACATTTATAAAAAAACTGATTAACCATATGCAAAAATATGGAAGTAAATCCCAATTTCTCACCCTGCACAAAAGTCAATTCAAGATGGATCAAAGACTACTAAATTAGGCCAAAGACCTTGAGACTCCTTGAAGAGGGGATAGGCCTAACACTGCAACACATAGGTACAAATAAAAACTTTCTCAACAAGACTACAAAGGCACAAGAAACTAAAAGGTGAATTCATATGTGGGATTGTATGAAACTGAAGAGCTTCTGTACAGCCAAGGAAACTGTCAAGAACCTCAATCGAGAGCCAACAGAATGGGAGATTTTTGCCACCTACTCTGATAAAGAATTAATATCTAGAATATACTGAGAACTCAAGAAACTCAGCACTAAGAAAACAAATAACTCATTAAAAAATGGGCAAGTGAATTAAATAGACACTTCACAAAGGAAGAAATTCAAGTGGCCAATAAATGCATGAAAAATACTCAACATCATTGGCAATCAGAGAGATGCAAACCAAAACTACCCTGAGATTTTACTTAACTCCAACTAGAATGACAATCATTCAAACCATAAATAACAACAAATGGTGGTGAGGATGTGGAGAAGTGGGTACTCTAAAACATTGTTGGTGGGACTGCAAATTAGTGCAACTACTTTGGAAAACAATATGGAGGATGCTCAAAGAATGGGAATGAATTTAACATTTGATCCAGCAATACCACTTCTGGCTATCTACCCGAAAGAAAGGAAACCAAAGTACCAAACTAATGCATGTGTATCTGTTCATAGCTGCAAAATTCACCATTGCCAAACTATGGAACCAGCCAAGATGTCCATCAAGAGATGAATGGATTACAAAACTCTGTAATACATACACAGTGAAATTTTACTCAGCCATAAAGAAAAACACAGTCACATAATTTTCAGGGAAATGGGTGGAACTGGAGGACATTATGCTAAGTGAGATTAGTCAGTCAGAAAAAGAAGAAATTGGATGCTTTCCCTAATATGTGAAAGCTAGGGGGGAATTGGTAACAGGAGAAACTCTAGAGAAAGAAGAATATTCTATAGGGGAGCAAATAAGGCAACTTAACTGAGCGGATGGGTTGTGGGAAGACAAAAACTCTCTAGTGCACGTGATATACTTAAATACATCAAAGTCACTCACTAAGCCAAGAATGCTAAGGAGGAATGGGGAGAGAATGGGGTGGATATCGGGTATAGGCTAATTGGATGTGTGCATGTATGTATCCACAATTTTTTATCCCATTAAAATGTATGGTTACAATGCACCAATAAAAAATTAATTTTTTTAAATTGTAGAAATATTAGTTAACTTTTTTAGAAACTATATATAACATGGTTAACAGTGTTTTATATTTACAGAACAAAATGTTGAGCTATTTAATGGCATAATATTTGACAAAATTTCATAAATTTTCTGCATGCCCTAAAGAAGGAAGTATACTCTATTTGTCTTAAGTATAACTGTTTACAATTATCCATTAGATCTAACTTATTATGATTTTAAATTTTCTCTTATTCATGATGTACTCTTAATCTGAGTTACTGTGATAGTGATGTTAAAATATTTCAATATGGTTGTGCATATTTAAGCTTCTCGTAGTTCTATAAAATATTGTTCTACTTAATTTGATTCTTTTATATTACATATAAATAATTTATAATAGTTTTATCCTTCTGGTGAGTAAAATGTTCTTTTATTATGTAGCAGCCAGTTTTTCCTCAATAATGCTTTATTCTCCAAAATATTTTAGTGTACCCAGGCATGGTGGTGCATGCTTATAATCCCAGCATTTGGGAGGGTGAGACTGGAGTATCCGGTTCACAGACAGCCTCAGCTACTTAGTGAGGACCTCTACAACAGATACCATATCTTCTTTGAGTTGCTATTAGCTTAGACTATTTTAAATCTGTTTAGTTTCAAGATTTTTCTGGCCTCTTACATTGGGTGTGTGTTTTATAAATAGTATGTATCAAAAAATTTACATAAACTTTAACCAGAGAATATTGCCCATATAAATTGTAATTATCAATGCATTTACTTCATAATTATCATCTTACTTTTTACTTTAAACTTGCTTGTTTTATTTTTATTGATAAATTATAGTTTTATATATTTGTGGGCTACAAAGTAGTATAACTTTTGCCTACTCTTTTAAATTTTATCATGATTACTTCTTTTGAGCTAGTTATTTTTACTATATTTTCTTTATTATTTAGGAATATATAAATATATAAATATATACTCCTATATATATTCTATATATATAATATTCCATATATAATATTCCATATATATAATATTCCATATATATAATATTATATATATATATATATATATATATATATATAGTTTTTTATATATAGTTTCTTTAATGCTAGTGGGTCTTGTGGAGAACTGTATTATTTTTATGAATATTTATTTTTATAAGATTTTAATTTTTATTTACTTATTTTGTATTTCATTGGTGCATTACTATTTTTCCACTCTTCCTATAAGAGGAAGAGAACATATAAGAGAATATACCAATATTATTTTGCATATGACTTTACTATATCCTGTCAATAGTCATAGTATATTTGTCTGCATAATTTGTTTCATCTTGGAAATATGAATAATTTTAGTAAATATAATGTGAACAGATGGGATGTACTTGTGCCAACTTATATTTTAAATGTGCTTGTGTGCTTTGTCATTGATCTTGCATTCTTGTTATCTGCTATGAATACTCATTTCCTTTACCTCGGTTTATGGAGTAAAAGGACGTATAAACATTAAACTACATACAATATGTCTCACAAAGTCACCTAGAACCAAGCAGCATCACAGCTTACCTGCCAATCAGGGACCAAATAATAAATAAGAAGTGTTTTTCAGGGTTGCCTGTAGGACTGCTTTGGCATATACAAACAAAGAAAATAATTTTTTGCCTTTTCAATTTTTATTTTGTTTAAAAAATTTTTATTGGTGCATTGTGTCATAAAAACATTTAATATTTATCCTTAAGCTATCCAAGTCTAAATTTAAATCTTTATATTTACCTCTCATTAAAATGTTAAGTATTAGATCATTTTGACTTCAGTTATTTCCTTCACAGTTTACATAGCATTATTTTCCATGCTTTTACCTCATTCTGTATTTTTGAAGCTTCTGAGGTAGAAATGATTGCTTAAGGTGTCAAAAAATTTCTTGAAATGTTTGCAATTTTCTTTACTAATCATTTCTTCTTGTGTCTCAAGTGCTTATTTTGGAACAATTTTTCAAATTCTTAAAATATATTTATTTGAAATTTTCTTGATAAGGTTCCAAAGGCTATAACATTTCCAAATGTTCTTTAAAGACACACTATTCATTAGATTTTTGGTCGACAATTTTTTGACAATTTTCACCTTAAAAGATGATTTTTCTTTTTTTTATGTTTCTGCTGTTGATGTGGAAAATCATTGTTGTTATAATTTTTATTCTTTTTAGGTAGTGTGTATTTGTTTTGGTTGTTTTGGGAATTTTTTAAATTTTTTAAGTTTTGTTCAGAATATCTGATTATATACATGTTTATATTTATAGTAACTGGGAATTACTGAGCTCCCAGAAACTGAGGATTTGTTTTCATGAAGTCCAGGAAATTTTTAATCATCAGTTCTTTCTCAGACTATTTTCTCTATAATCATCATGATGTATTCTTGCACTTTCTTGCTCTAAACTCCAAACTTCTTTACCTTTATTTTCTTTTTTTCTTTTGCCTCTGTGTTTTCTTTCTTTTTTATTGGTGCATTGTAGTCATACATCTTAATGGAGTACAAGATGGTAGAGCTACACATGCACATATCATTTATTAAGCCCTTTATCAATTCCCCCATTCCATCCTCCTTCCTATTTCTCATGTTTGATTTAGTGGTTGACTTTTATATGTTTGTGAATGTACATCATGTGCATTGGAAATTTTCATTTTCCTCTCTCCCATCACTCCCCAATTAGGTCTCCTTATTTGCTCCTCTATGGTTTTTCCTCCTTCATCTAGAGTTTCTCCTATGACCCTTTTACTCCCTAGCTTCTACATATTAGGAATAGAATTCAATTTTTTACTTTCTGTGATGGAATAACCTCACTTAGCATAATGTTCTTCAATTCTATCCATTTTCCTGAAAATAATGTAATTCTGTTCTTTTATGGCTGAGAAAAAATTCCATTGTGTACATATCTCATGGTTTTGTAATCCATTCATCTGTTAATGAACATCTATCTTAGCTTGTTCCATAGTTTGGCAAGTGGGAATTGAGCTGCTATGGACATAAATATGCGTGCATTACTTTGGCAGTTTGTTTTTCATTCTTTTGGGTAGATACTTGGAAATGGTATTGCTAGATCATATGGTAGGTTTGTTCCCTGTCTTCTGAGAATCCTCCATGCTGTTTTTCAAACTGGTTGCACTAATTTGCAATTCAATAAGCAATGTATTAGAGTTCCCACTTCCCTACATCCTCTCCAGCATTTGGAGTTATTTGTGTTAATAATGATTGTCATTCTAGTTGGAGTTAGGTGAACTCTCAGCATAGTTTTGATTTTCATCTCTCTGATTGTTAATGCTGTTTTATTTCCTTGTATAGTTACGTGAGACACATTTTATTTTTATTATTTCCCTCTTTGGCTACATATTATATTGTTCAATTTATATTAAATGATTACTTAAATTATTATATTTTTTATTTTCATACTACCCTCTTAGTTAATGTGGAAATCTAGTATTTTTATTTTTATTTCTTCTTGTTTATGTTGTATTTCTGACTTTATTTCCTTAAACCTACTAAAACATTTTAACATTCTTCATTCCATGGTTTTCAATATTATAATTTCTTTGACTGTGATTCAGTTATTATTTTTGCCACTTCTCCTTGGGAAGGTTTGTTGTCTTAGCTTCTTTTATGTTCTCTCTTAATAGCAAGAGATATATATTTTATTGACTTTATCCCATGAGAATTTTATGTCTTATATTGATGAGTTTCTTTTTTTTTCGTTTGGTGGTACTGGGGTTCCTGGAAGCCCTTCTACCTCTGGGATACACTCCCAGACCTATTTTTATATTTTTTTAAAATTTGGAAACAGGGTCTCCTAAGCCAGTGCATGCAGCTGGCTTCGAACCTGCATGATCCTCCTTTCTCTGCCTCCCAAGCGCAGGAATTACAAGCATGTGCCACCACGCCCAGCTTGATGAGTTGCTAAAAGGAAAGTTTACATTTGATTTTGTCATGGTACTGTAGATTATTTTATATTCAAATTACACTATTCACTTTGGCATACTACACAATTTGACTATCATCATATGAACATAAAGTGTTCTGCTTCAAAGTTTCAGGAAGTATTTTTGAATATTTAGCCATTTTAAACTTCTAAAGTGGTATGAATATTACACCATTATAGATTTTTCTTATATAATTTACTGCTCTTAACTTTGTGCAGAATTTTTGGATATTATAATCATCCTGTAATTGTATTACATTATGTAGCAAAATAATTTTGCAGACATAATTAGGTTATTAAACAGTCACATTTGAATTTATCAAATAAGAGATTATTTAGGTGGCCCTAACATAATCATGAGTTCTTTAAATCTGAGTCTAGGTGTCAACATCAGTGTAATAAGTAAGGAAAATAGACTTTTGTCCTGGAAGAAAACAGAGGGCTATGTTATAGCTGGGTGTGGTTGTACACAACTGTAATCATAGTATTTTTGAGGCTGGGTCAAGAGAATTTCAGGATGAAGATCAGCCTCAGCAACTTAGCTAGACCCTGTTTCAAAATAAAGATATAATTAAAAAGGGCTGGGGGTGTAGCTTAAAGGTTGAATCCCCTGGGTTCAAGCTCTGGTACACACACACACACACACACACACACACACACACACACACACACGCTATATTATAAATTATCAATGAATTATTGCAGTATTTTGGACCTAATATTCTTCTATGGCCAACAGCTAGCAAGTAAACAGGGACCTTATTCCTATAAACTTCAAGCAATTGAATGTTGGGAACAATGAATATTCCTACTGAACTTTCTTTCTCTCTTTCTTTCTTTCTTTCTTTCTTTCTTTCTTTCTTTCTTTCTTTTTTTCTTTCTTTCTTTCTTTCTGTATATTTTACTTTAATTTATAAGTGGAACATATTGAAAATATTATACATTTATACTTTGCTTGGTGCCCTCTCTATACCCTCAGTTTACTGACTTTTTTCTATTACACATATTCGAATGTAGATCCTCCATTAATCAACCTCAGTTTTCTTCTTCTCATATCCTTCCATTCTAGCTTTTCTGAGACTTCCCCTCCATTATCTTGACTCCCTCTCATATCACCAATCCTCTCTAATTTGGGCATATTAGAGAAAATACATGTCACTTTTCTTTCTGTGCTTGGCTGATCTCACTTAACATAATGTTCCCCAGGTCTTTCCACCATTTTGCAAATGGCATGATTTTGTTCTTTATAGCTGAATAGAATTCTATTGTGTGTATTTCCCATAATTTTGCAATCCATTCATCTGTTGATGGAGACCTAGGTTGGTTACATATTTTGGCTATTACAAACTGTGTTGCTATGAACATAGGTATGTATATGTTACTGTAGTGCTCTGATTTCAACCCTTTTGGAAAAATACCCAGGAGTGGTAGAGCTGAATCATATGGTGGATCTATTCCCAGTTTTTACACAAATGTCCACACTGATCTCCATAGCAGCTGAACTAATTTGCACTCCCATCAACAGTGTAAAAGAGTTTCTTTTCTCCACAATTTTGCCAAGATTTGTTGTTATTTGATATCTTTATGCTTGCCACTCTGATTGGTGTTAGATGGAATCTCAGTGTAGTTTTGATTTTGCATTTCCCTGATGGATAATATTGTAGAACATTTTTTCATGTATCTATTGGCCATTTGTATCTCTTCTTGGTGAAGTATCTACTCATCTCAGTTTTTCATTTCTTGATTGGGTTATTTGTTTTGCTAATGTACAGTCTTTTGAATTCTTTGTATATTCTGGATATTAGCCCTCTATCAGAGTGGTGGCTGATAAAGATCTTCTCCCATTCTGTAGACTTCCTCTTGATGTTCTTGGTTGTTTCCTTTGATGAGCAGAAACTTTTTAGTTTTATGCCATCCCACTTGTTAATTCTTGCTTTAATTTCTTGAGCTTTGGAAGTCTTGTTGAGAAAGTTTTTGCCTGTGCCTATATGTTGAAGTGTTGCACCTATGCCTTTCACTAATAACTTCATAGTCTCTGATCTAATTTCTACATTTTGATTCATATCAAGTTGATTCCTATGCATTCTAAGAGGTAGGATTTAGATCATTAGATCCATCTTTCTAGAAATGAATAGTCAGTTCTCCCAGCACCATTTGTTGAAAATGCCGTCTTCAGCATATGAGTTTGGCACCTTTGTCAATGATTAATTGAATATAGGTATGGGGTTTTGTTTCTGTATCTTCTATACTGTTCCACTTGTCAGTATGCCGGTTTTTGAGCCAGTAACATGCTGTTTTTACTACTATTGCTCTATGGTATAATTTGATGCCTGAGGTTGTGAGGCCTCCTGCCTGGTTCTTATTGGTGAGAATTGCTTTGGCTATTCTGAGTCTTTTCTTTCTCCATATAAAATTCATGACTGATTCTTCTAGATCTATGAAGAATGTCATTGGTATTTTAATGGTAATTACATTGAATCTATAGACCACTTTTGGCAGAATGGCCATTTTGACGATATTAATTCTGCCTATCCATGAGCAAGGGAGATCTTTCCATCTTCCAAGGTCTTCTTCAGTTTATTTAATGTTTTGTAGTTTTCTCTGTAAAGGTCTTTTATGTCTTTGGTTAGGTTTATTACTAGATATTTTATTGGTTTTAAGATTATTGTGAATGGAATTTTTTTATTTCGTTCTTTGTGGATTCATTGTTAGAATAAAGAAAAGCAACTTATTTGTTTAGGATAATTTTGCATCCTACAACTTTGCTGAATTGTTTAATCACCACCCAAAGGCTTTTGGTGAGTTATTTGCATCTTCAGGATAAAGGATCATGTCATCTGCAAATAAAGATAGTTTTAATTCCTCTATTTCTATTTGAATTCCTTTTATTTCCTTCTCTTGTCATATTTCTGTGGCAATAATCTCAAGGACTATATTGAAAAGGATTGGTGATAGTGGACATCCTTGTCTTATTCCTGATTTTAGAGGAAATTCTTTCAATTTTTCTACATTCAATATGATGCTGGCTTTGGGTTTATTGTATATTGCCTTAAGGATGTTGAAATATGTTCCTTCTACTCCAATTTTCTGCAGTGTTTTTAACATAAATGGGTGTTGGATTTTGTCAAATGCTTTTCAGCATTTATTTATATAATCATGTGGCATTTGTTCTTAGTTCTATTTATGTGGTGAATAAGGTGTATTGATTTGCATATGTTGAACCAGCCTTGCTTTTTTGGGATGAAACCAACTTGGTCATCATGTACAATTCTTTTGATATGGTTTTAAATGCATATCGGTAGTATTCTGTTTAGAATTTTTGCATTTATGTTCATCAAAGTTATTTGTCTATACTTTTCTTTTTGTGAAGTATCTTTATTTGGCTTTGGGATTAATGTGATACTGGCCTCATAGAAGAAATTTGGGAGAATTCCATCTCTTTCAATTTCCCAGAACAACTTGTGAAGTATTGGTATTAGTTCTTCAGTGAAGATTTTGTAGAATTCAGCTGGAAACCCATCAGGGCCTGGAATATTTTTTGATGGCAGAATTTTTAACATAAATGGGTGTTGGATTTTTCAAATGCTTTTACAGCATCTATTGATATGATCATGTGCTTTATTTTCTCAGTTCTATTTATGTGGTGAATAATAATTGCTATGCCTTCTTAGTTCAGTTTAAGTCTATTGTATACATTTTCAAAATAGTTTCTGAAAATACTTTGAATTTTCCCACTGTCTGTGGTGTTGTCTCCTTTTTTGTTTCTGATTTTAATAATATGAGTTGATTCTCTTTTTTTTGGTGAGGTTGGCCAGGGGTTTGTCAATTCTATTAATCTTTTCAAAGAACAAGCTTTTTGTTTTGTTTATTCTTTAAATTGCTTTTTGTTCTCTAATTCCTTTTTTGGCTATGATTTTAATAATTTTTTGCCTTCTGCTGGCTTTGGGATTAGAATTTTGCAGTCTTTCTAGGTCCTTGAGTTGTGTCATTTGGTTGTTTAATTGGCAAATATCTATTCTTCTTATGTGGGCACTCACTGCTATGAACTTTCCTATTAACCCTGCCTTCAAAATGTCCCATAGATTTTGATAAGTTGTTTTTCTATTTTCCATTATTTTCATAAAATTCTTTATTGCTCCACTAATTTCTAATCTTACCTACTTGTTGTTCAATAGTGTGTCATTCAATATCCATGTATTTAAGTAGCTTCTTTTGAGTTTCCTGTTTTTGATTTCTGTTTTCATTCAATTATGGTCTGAGAAGATGCAGGGAGTTATATTTTTTGAATTTGCTGGTGCTTGCTTTGTGGCCCAGGATGTAATCTATTTTTGATAAGGTTCCATGGGGTGCTGAGAAGAATTAGTATTTTGTTGCTCCTGGTTGAAATAGTCTGTATATGTTTATTAGGTCCATTTGGTTTATAGTTTTCATTAGTTCTGAAGAATCTTTACTCATGTTTTGCCTTACAGATCAATCCAGTGGTGTGTGTTGAGGTCACCCAATATTATTGTATTTGGGTCTATTTGAGATCTGATGTCCAGGAGGGTTCATTTTACAAATGTGGCTGCACCCACATTTGGGGCATACACAATTACTATCATTATATCTTCTTGGTGGATTGTTCCTTTTAATAAAAGTAAGTGCTCTGCTTTATTTCTTTTGATGTGTTTTAGCTTAAATTCTGTTTTGCTGGATATCAGTGTTACTACCCCTGCCCGTTTTTGTTCTCCATTAGCATGACATATGTTTTTCCATCCTTTCACTTTCAATCTGTGAATGTCTTTGGCAATAAGGTGAGTTTCTTGCAAACAGCATATATTTCAATTATGTTTTTTTAATCCACATTGCCAGTCTATGTCTTTTGATTGATGAGTTACATCCTTTGACATTCAGAGTTATTATTGAAATATGATGTTTGTTTCCTTTCATTTTGTGTTCTAACTTATGTTTGGTATAATATTTCTTCTTTACTTAGATGCCTTGCTGATCAACTTCATCTCTTCTCTGGTTCTGTAACTTGCTTCTTTTTTATTGTTTATTTCTTTAAGTATTTTCTCTAGTTTACTTTGAATTCATGAACTTTTCAAGATCCTGCTTTTTTTCTCCATCAATTTTGAATAATAATTTTGAAGAGTATAGCAATTTTGGTTGGAAGTTGTTTTCTTCCAGGGTCTGGGTCACATCACACCAGTCTCTCCTGGCATTCATGTCTTGGGTTGTATAGTCTGGGGGTAATTTTCACTGTTTTACCCCTAAATCTCACCAGTTCTTTTGTTCTCACTGTTTTAAGATTCTTTCCTTAGCTTCTATATTGGTTATTTTGATTATTACGTGGTGTGGGGAGGTTCTTCATTGATTTCGTCTTAATGCTGTTCTGTATGTCTCCTGAACATTTAAGTCCAAGTATATTTCCATATTTGGCAATTCTCTGAAATTATTTCTCTGAAGAGATTACAAATGTCCTTGGTCTGTACATTTATCCATTCTTCTATGCCTATGCCTTTTATTCATAAATTAAGATATTTCATATTGTCCCATAATTGTTGGATGTTTAGGTTTTGTTGCTGTAATGACTTCCATATGCTGTTGACTGTGCTTTCAGTTTTGAATGAGCTATCTTCTAACAATTATGTTATATTTTCCATTTTATCTAATCTTCCAGAATTTTTTCTATTACTCTCTTCATTTTATTTATTGACTCCTTTATTTTATTACAGACCTCTTTCCAATTCTTTCTTAGTGTTTCTATTTCCTCTTTCATTTTCTGTAACCATGATTTTTGGCCTTTCATCATATTGTAGATCAGGATTCAGAAGTCTCCTTCTTCCCTTTCTTATAAGTCAGTATTCATGATTTTCATCATTTGTTCACTATTCCTAATTCTCATATTTTCAAGGTTCTCATGCTTATTTTTTTGATATTTGACATCTTTTGTGGTTATTATTATCCAGTATTAGTAGTAGAAATTTAGAAGTGTTAGCAGGTATGCAGTACTTTTTTCAATGATGAGGGTTGAGTGATTAGAGGCGCTGCAGTGATGGGTGCAAGACTTGGGGAAGGTAGGGTATATGATTAGGTTGAGGAAGAGTTTAAGTATAATAAGGTAGCATCTGGTTGAGAATGGGAGAAGGTTAGATAGTAGGACTCTTGTAGTTAGTAGAATATTTATGTATGAAGATATGAAATACCTTGAGTATTAAACAAGGAGATATAGTGAAGAAAAAAACTGTTTTGAGTAAAGAAAGTAGACAGGCTAGAGTAAAGAAGTTTTTAAAAGGAGTGGGGGTAAGGAGTAAACAAACACAAAGTAATGAAACAAGATAAAAAACTATTGTACATCAAAGAGAAACAAAAAAATACCAAAGAGAAAAAAGTGTAAGAAAGAGAAAAAAAGACAAAAATAAAATAAAATAAAAAGAACTAGAGACCATGTGAGACAACAACTAAAACAGACAACCAAACAACCCAAAAAACCCAAATAAAAGGGAAAAAAGAAACAAGAACAGTCCTACTAATTTACAAATATGGGGTGGGCCTGTATAATATCTGAATTTCTGATTGCTGTGGTAACTTCTGGAGTATATTCCAATATCTCTTATTTGCTCTGTATTCTATTGTCAGCTTCTGAACACACTCTCTGAGTTTTGGGGCTCCTCTCTTGCCTCTGAAAGCTTTGTGTTTATGTGTCATGGCATTTGGAGTCATTGTTAATGAGTTCTGTGCAAGTCTGGGGTTCTGTGTATTTCCAGCCTGTAGTCCATGACTCTGCAGTCTCCACTCTGAGCTCAGGCCTGCACTTCCTTACTCATAGGGGCAGAGGGTGACCAATGCAGTCTTGGAGTGATCCTCCATGGCCCTGTGCAGGTATCATACCTTGAACACCTTTCCTGTGTCTCTGGAGGTTCTAACTGGACTAGTCTGCCGGGTCCAGAGGCGCACACTGGGTGGATGCAATTACTGCTATGTCCTATCGCACACACTGGGTGCCTACCAGGTTTCATGGCTCTTCTGGGTGCACACTGTTACCTGGCTGCCCTTTTCTGGTTTTCTGGAGAGCTCACTGTGCCGCTGCATCCTACAACTTCTCTGGGTACACATACACATCTGTTCCCATTTTGGTTTTCTGGAGGTGTTCCTGTGTTGCTGCAGGAGCTGCCTCTGGTGAGCAAATGGTGCCACTCAGGTACTTGGTTGCAGCTCACCACTTAAGATGTTGGAGCTTTATGGTGGCTTTCAAGCTTTTTTTTTTTTCTGAATTTTTTGGGGCTGCTGAATTAGGACTTGCAGTTTGGGCCCATGGCCTGTGATGGTGTTGGTAGCCAGCCATGTCCGTGGCAGGTCCATTATGTGATCAGCCTTTTTTGTAGTGGATCTCACAGTTCACAGTAACTGGATTTCTTCTGCTGTGATTCCTGGATCTGCTCTGGGTCATGAGCTATATTTATTTTGTTTATTAAGACGTTGCCTTCTCAGTAGTTGAACTTTATTTGTTCAGCTACTGAGACGTGCTGCATCTAGCAGTCGCCATTTTGAATCTTCCTATACTGAGCTTTAGATAAGAAGTAAAGTACAGCAACCACTTTCATTTCATTTCTGTGAGGCACTAAGTAAATAATCCACCTAATCCATACTCTTGGCACATATATACAATAAGATAGTGAATTTCTCTTGTTTTAAGTTGCTGGATGTACTTAATTGATTGTATAGCAATAGAAATCTGAAACATCCACCCTGAGTCCAAGATATTAAGTTACTTTACCCATAGCTCTTTTTTTCCTCCTCAGGATGCATACCTTCATTAGTAGGGATTTAGATAACTGTCTTGACTTGCAACTTGAGTTGGTCCTATTCTCTGTCATATCTTCTTTTAACAAACTCAAAATCTTTATGTTTGAATGTCCTAGATTGCTCAGTTCTTTATATTCTTTCTGAGTATACACTCACTGTAATGATGGTTTAATCCCTGGATTGGTGGTAATTCTCTTAAATTAAAAAGTGCAGAATATTCAATTAATGTAATGGAAAATTTATTGATATATTCTTTTATTTTTAAGTAATATATTATTAGTATCATCAATATACTATATTGCTGAATGTGGAACTTTATTCTTGTTTCTCTTACTATTTATTGGAACTTTCCATTTAGATTTGTGATGAGGAACTCAAATGCAATATGCCCAAAACAGAACTCAGAATCTGGATTTCACATCAAAATTTTATAAAATATCTCTATAATCACTGCCAAAATGTATTATTTTTATCCATGTCACTCATACTAAAATTCATGAATACAATTTAGTAGTTACATTGAGATATAATTTGCACACAATAAGCTTTGCATATTTAAGCTGTGCAAGCTAATAACCTTTGGTAAATGCAAACACCTGTGAAATCATCATTTATAATGAAGATGATGAACACATCTGCCATCCAAAAATTGTCCTCAAGCCTGTTTGGGTGGCTTAAAAAACAGTAATTTATTTCTCACACATATGGAGAGTAAGAAATCCAAGATCAAGGTGCCAGCTAATTTGGCTTTCTGGTGTGGGCTATCTTTTTTTATTTTATAATGTTTACCTACTGTGGTGTTTCTTCCTATAAAGGCATTAATACCACCATGAGGAAATTTTATAGATGAAATTAGGTCCCCTCTAGATTTATAAGTTGAAGCCTTAATCTCCAATGTGACTGTATTTAGAGATATGTCCTTTAATAAGGCAATTACATTTAAAAGTGGTTATGTATATGAGACCCTAATCCAACATGTCTGCTGCCTTTGTAAGAAGAGAGACACCAGAGAAGTACATGAACAAAAGAAAGAGCACCAAAAGGCGTAATACAAAGGGCCTTGTTCAAAAGCCAAGAAGAAGGGTCTCAAAAGAAACTTTGATGTTGGACTATAAAACTACAAAATTGGGGAAAAATAGATTTTTTTCAAGCCACCCAGTTGGTGGTATTTTGTGAATGTGGCACTAGCAGACTAATAAAGCATAAACTCATCTAATTACTTGCCTAAGCCCCATCTCTATGTAGAGTTACGCAGGGAGTTAAGGAATAAAGGAATGACTTTTGGGTGGACATATTTCAGTCAATAGCACTTTCCCTTTCAACCCCAGGCACTATCTATTCTTGCCCCAGAATTTAGAAATATCATGATATATTAATCTGTATTTTTAGCATGTTATGTATATTTAACTATATAGTATATACTCTTTCAGAGATGCTTTATTTTAATCAACATAATTATTTTGAGGTTCATCCATGTTATTGCATCAATATTTCATTCAATTGTGGTATTGAATTGTATTTCTTTGTCTGACCATATATTGCTTTATTAATTTACCTGCTGATGGACATTTGAAATAATTCCAATTAAAGGATGTTAAAAATGAAGCTCCTATAAATTTTGTATATACAATTTATTGTGAATATATGCTTCAATTTTTTTGTGGGACTGGAGATTTAAGTCAGGGACATTCTACCTCTGAGCTATACTCCCTGCCCTGTTTGTTTTTGTTTCAAAACAGGATCTTGCTAGGTTGCTGAGTGGTGCCTCACTAAGTTGCTGAGGCTGGCCTGGAACTTATCCTACTGTCTCATCCTTCTAAGTAATGAGATTATAGGTGTATAACACCAGGTCTGGTTATATGCTTCCATTTCTATTAGGCAAAGGGCTAGGGGTACAAAACATACAAATATTTTATGGTAGGTATGTGTTTAAATAAAAAAAAATAATCTGAAAAACTGTTTTCCAAGGTGAGTGCAGCATTTTAAATTTCCATCACAGGTGTCTTAGTATTTGGGTTATTTTATCTCCTCACCAATACTACATATGGACAGTCCTTTTTATTTTACATTTCTTTGTGTGTATGTGTGGTACTGTGAGCTAGACCATAAGTGAATTTTATTTTTATTTTGAAACGTGGTCTTGCTCAGTTGCTAGGGTTTTGCTAAACTGCTGAGTCTGGCCTTGAACCTGCAGTCCTCTGTTTCACTCTCCCAAATAGTGAGATTATAGGTGTGTGGTACTGGGCCTGCCTTATATATTTTTAAGTGCCCATTGGTGTTGAACAATTTTGAATGCTTAAAAAGTGAATTTTTTTTATCAAATTAAGAAATATTCTTTTAGTCTGTGGATTGTGTTTTCATTTTAATGGTAATTTTTGTAGACAAGTGTTTTACATTCATTGAAACATTACTTATTGATTTGTTCTCTTATGGATATGCTATTTTTTCTGTTTTCAGTTATAATTTTATTTTATTGAACAGAACAGTTGTAATTTTAAAAAGAATATAGTTAAAATTTGGTTGATCTTTGATAATCTTTTATCTGTCATGGAATGTGATATCAGCTCCTGCATATTGTTTGATTTATTTTATTCTATTAAATTTTTTTATTGGTGCCGGGCGTGGTGGCGCACGCTTGTAATCCCCGCGCTTGGAGGCAGAGACAGGAGGATCGCGCAGGTTCGAAGCCAGCCACGCGCGCTGGTTTAGGAGACCTTGTTTCCAAATAAAAATGTAAAAATAGGTCTGGGAGTGTAGCCCGGAGGTAGAAGGGCTTCCAGGAACCTCAGTACCACCACCAAAAAAAAAAAAACAACAACAAAAAAACTTATTGGTGCTTTGTAGTCATACATCTTAATTGGATAAGACTTCTGGAGACATACATGCACACATCACCCAATTAGCCCTTACCCAATCCTAATCCCATTCCCTCCCCATCCCACTTTCCCATGCTTGGCTTAGTGATTGATATGTTTAAGTACATCATGTGCTTTAGAGAGATTCCCTCCTCCCCACAATCCCCTCAGTTACTTCGCATTATTTGCTCCTCTGTAGGATCTCTTTCTTCAGCTATAATTCCAAGTGAGTTAAGTAAGTCATGAAAAATAAGACATTGGATGCTTTCCCTAATACACAAAAGCTAGGGAGAAATGGATATGCTATTCTCATTAAATTTTGAAAATAAGCTTTCCATTAATGTAAAGTGTCATAAAAATTCACTGTTTTAATAAACTTTGTAGAGTATCAGAGTTTACTTTAAGATTTATGATTCATATTACATTATTTTTATTTGCTCTGAGGTGTGGATCAAAGTTATTTTTGATACAAATGGATGTTCAATTTTCTGGCACCATTTGTGGAATTATTATTTCTCCATTTTCTTACATTGATATCTGTGTCAAAAATCAGTTGACCATATAGCTTTAAGTCTCTTCTGAAGCACTAATTTTTTCCATGGATCTATATATTATGTTTGTGTCACATCTTAGTTGGTTTTGGCTTCCAATACAAGAATTATCTTAGTCTCTGTGGCATGTAAACAAGTAAGTTCATTTCTCACAATTCTGGTGACTGAAAGCCCAAGATTAGGATATCAATATAATAATATTCTGGTGAGAACACTCATTTAAGTTGAAGACAGACACTGTCTTATTGTATCCTGAAATAAAATACAGAGTGCTATCTCTCAGGTATTTTTTAAATGGCACTAATCTCATATATGAGGACTCCACCTTTAAGATGGAAGTATTCTTAATGTTGCAATTTCTAAAAAAAACAGCATTTAGGGACTGTACTTTGATATATGAAATTGTAGACTGCATAATCCTTTAGTCCATTGTATAAAATTACCAGTCAACTTTCATTAATATAGTTTTTAAATATAACTTGAAAATAAGTAGCACTTCTCTAACTACTTGTTTTAAATAAAATTTATTTTTTGGTATTCTAACTTCTTTGCATTTTTTATAAATTTTAGAATATTTGTCATTTTCAAGAAAAAAGAATGAAATTTATATTGGGATTATATTAAATCTGTAGATCCATCTGGGTAGAATTGATATTGAATTCTTAATTTCCCACTCAATAAACAAACTATATTTTTCCATTTAGATAGGCCTTCCTTAATTTCCCTTAGCAAAGATTTGTAGCTTTTAGTCATCTGGCAAGTTTATTGCTATTTGATATTCTTGATGCTATTGAAAATTATATTAGCAGAGAAGAAGTAGCATTAGCAAGAAAGCAGAATATAGACATCAGTTTTCACCTTCCCACAAACAACAATCATCAAACACTAATTCATGAATAAAAATAGCCCCAGAGTGCGGAAAGGCTAATTAAAAACCCACAAAGCCAGGTGTGGTGGCACACATTTGTAATTCCAGCATTTGGGAAGCCGAGAAAGGAGGATCACTCTTCGAGATCAGCCTCAGCTTCTTAGTGAGGCCCTTTGCAAATCAGTGAGACCCTGTTTCAAAAGAAGGAATAAAAATAGGGCTGAAGTGTAGCTTGAAGGCAGCATGTCGCTAGATTCCACCTCTAGTACTGTAAAAAAAAGAAATAAAACCCACACCACCTCAATAGATCAAAAAGTTAAAGTAACTGCACAGAAATTATCACTAGGCAAATAAGATTAGAGGCATCTGGACAAAGCGAGGAACCAAGAAGTGAGATGGGAATTATTTATAGCAGCCATAGGCACAAGTGTATTACTACTACAAATAGCCTCATCTTAACACACAAAGCAGCTTTTGCAGTAGAAGATACTGGTATTATTTGGTGCCAGCACTCTGCAGAGAATACCAGATTTTTTTGTCACTGAGGAAACAGCCATCACTGACACGGAAGCTCTGGAGAGAGATTAACTATTGTGCCATCTCCTGAGATGGGATTTCTGTTGTGCTATCTTGGGATAGCATTGCACCCCTAACTTGCATATGACTTGGATTCTAAACTCATTACCACTCTGTGTACAAGTGCATTCAAGAGCTTGTTTCACATATACTCCATGTGATATTGTGTATGAGGCACCAGAGTCACTACCATTACAGGCAAGCTATTGCCATAGACTCCAGAATAGTTTTTACTCTGGATTCCAGCTCTGTGGTTATATACCATGCTCTTACACCTCAGAGCCACAGAAATCTAGAAATTGAAGCCACTTGTTGTACCATGTATGCATTCACATCAGACCTAGCTCCATGAATCTTTTTCATGAGTCCATCCCAGAGGCATTGGCACCTCTACCATAGGAAGGTCGATCTCGGAGCACTGTTGGCTCACAAGCACTTGCACTCTATAACCAGCTCTGTGAATGTTCAATGGGTAACTAAGCATCAGACAACAGCACAAAAACTACCAAAAAAGCTGCCAGTGAGTTAGATGCAATGCCAAGAGACCTCAGCTGTGAGATCTCTTAGAGAAAAAAAAAATCATGAGCTCCTCAGCAACCTTTGTTAATTTAAAACCCATCAATACCGTTGGGGCCATTGCAGTACTCTTCAGCACGAACAAGTATGGATCATCATAATCTTCACTGACAAATGTCATCATCTCATAGAGCTGCATTGAGGCTTGAAGCCTTCCCTGCAGCCAGAACCATCGTATAGTACTGGAACAGCACCCTCATGTCTATCCATAGGTAAAGGTCTATTAACAGCAAAACCAGGCTATGAAGTCTGGAAGAGGACAATATTTCATCAAATGGTCAGACATTTAAATATTTAAATGTAAGACTTGTAACCATAAAATTTCCAGAGGGGGGAAAAAAAACATAGGGACACAGTCTTTGACATTGATCTTGGCAATTATTTTTTTTTCTTTCTTTCTTTTTTTGGGGGGTGGTACTGGGGTTCCTGGAAGCCCTTCTACCTCCGGGCTACATTCCCAGACCTATTTTATATTTTTATTTGGAAACAGGGTCTTCTAAGCCAGCACTGCTGGCTTTGAACCTGCACGATCCTCCTGTCTCCGCCTCCCAAGCGCAGGGATTACAAGCATGCGCCACCACTTCCGGCAATTATTTTTTAATATAACATTAAAAGCACCACCAACATAATAAATAAAAGTTACAAGTGAGATTGCTTCAAATTTAGAAGCATCTGTACAACAAAGGAAACCAAGAAAGAAAGAAAGAAAGAAAGAAAGGAAGGAAGGAAGGAAGGAAGGAAAGAAAGAAGAAAGGAGAAAGAAAGAAAGAAAGAAGAAAGATTTATGGAATGGGAGAAAATATTTTCAATAAATACCCAAGCAGCCATTGGAAATTAACCCCAAATCCCCACAATTTAATAACTTGGGTAAAAGATTGCGATACACTGAATCAATAGAACAAAGATCAAAAACCATATGATCAATTCAATAAATACTAAACATAATTTAATAATTTAAATTCAACATAACTTCATGACAAATATTCTGAAGAAACTACATATAGAACAACCTACATATAGAATGAACATACTTCAACATAATAAACATAATGCAGGCCATGTATAATGATTTAGGAATAATATTATACTAAATGGGGAAAAGATGATTACTAAATGATTTATTTTATTTGTTAATTTTTACTAAAAAATAATTACTAAATGCGGAAAGAATGTATTAGAGTTCCCATTTGTCCACATCTTTTCCAACAATTTATTGTTCTTTGTATTTAGAATTATTGCTATTTTACTTGGATTAAAGTAGAATATCTGGGTAGTTTTCATTTCCATCTCTCTGATTGCTAATGATGCTGCAAATTATTTCATACATTTATTGGACATTCAAATTGCTTCTTTTGTGAAGTGGCTCTTTAGTTCACTTGCTTTTTTTTTGTGGTACTGGGGAGATGGAACCCCAGGGATATTCTACCTCCAAGTTAAACCCCCAGTTCTATTTTTATTCTTTATTTTGAAACAGAGTCTCACTGAGTTTCAAAGGGCGTCACTAAGTAGTAGCTGAGGCTGTCCTCAAATTACAATCCTACTGACTCAATCTCTCAAATGATGGGATTATAAGCATGCAGTACCACTCCCATTTTTGATTGGGTTATTTGTTTTCTTAGCAGTGAGTGTCTTGAGTTTCTGTATGTTTTAGATATTAGTCCTCTATTGTAGGAATAGTTGGCAGATTTTTTTCTCCCATTCTGTTGGCTCTCTGTTGGGGTTCTTGATAGTTTTCTTCACTGTACAGTAGCTTGTTAGTTTCATTCAATTCCATGTATTGATCTTCCTTTTAATTTCTTATGCCTTTGGGATCTTGTTAAGAAAGTTTTTTACCTATGCCTATGTGTTGAATTTTTGGACTTATGCCCTCTTCAAGGAGCTGAAAGGTCTCTGTTCTGATTTCTAAATCTTTGATCTATCTTGAATGGACTCTTGTGTAGGGCAAGAAAACTGGGAAGTATTTCCATTTTTCTGCATACAGCTAACCAGTTTTACCAACACCATTTGTTGAAGAGGCTATCTTTTTTCCAGTGTACATTTTTGGCCCTTTGGCCAAAAATCTATTGGCTATAAGTGTGCAGATTGTTTTTGGGCTTGCAAACTAGTAAAATCACTTTGGAAAACAGTATGGAAGATCCTCAGAAGAATGGAAACAAACTTACCATATGATTCAGCAAAACCACTTCTGCGTATATAACCAAAAGAATGAAAACCAAACTACCAAACTAATGCATGCGTATCTATGTTCATAGCAGCACAATTCACACGTGTCAAACTATAGAACCAGCCAAGATATCCATCAACAGATGAATGGATTACAAAACCATTGGATATGTACACAGTGGAAATTTACTAAGCCATAAAGAAGAACAAAATTATGTCACTTGAGGGGGAATGATGAAAATGGAGAAGATTTCTAAGTGAGATTAGTCAGTCACAAAAAGTAAGAAATCAGATGCTCTCCTTCATATACATAAACTATAAAGAAAATGGCTTGAAGAATTCTAGATAAATAAGGAGAAACCATAAATGAGCGAATAAAGCTACCTAACTTAGGGAGATGGGAGGGAGGAAGAGTGAAATTCCCTAATGCACATGATGTACATTCACAAATATGTCAGTCAGTCTTTAAGCCAAACATGAAAGGGAGGCAGGGGAGAGGGAATTGTTAGGAAATGGGGAAGGGATAAATAAGTGATGTGTGCATGTATATCTCTACCATTTTATACCACATTAAGATGTATGACTACAGTGCACCAATAAAATTAAAAAATACATCCGGGCATGGTGGCGCATGTTTGTAATCCCCATGCTTGGGAGGCGGAGACAAGAGGATCGCCCAGGTTCAATGCCAGCCACGCTGGCTTAAGAGACCCTGTTTCCAAAAATAAAAAAGTATAAAATAGGTCTTGGAGTGTAGCCCGGAGGTAGAAGGGCTTCCAGGAACCCCAGTACCACCAAAAAAAAAAAAAAAACACTAAAACATACAAAATAAATTAAAATTAATGAAGCAAAATATCCCTATAAAATATGGATAAAATAAATAAATCATGGAAGAGCATTCCATGTTCTGAATTAGAGGAACATATATTGTGAAAATGCCTATAGTGATCAACGTAATATACAGATTCAGTGAAATACCCATCAATAGAGTAAAGCCATTCTCCACATAACTGGAGAAACAAATTCTAAACTTTACACAGGACCACAAAATAAAAACCCAAGTAGCTAAAACCTTTTTGAGAAAGAAGAAAAAAGCAGGAGGTTTTTTTCATTGAAGGACATCAAAATATGGACAAATCTATAATAATCAAAACCGTAATATTGGCATAAAACACAGACACATAGACCAAGGTAACAGAATAGAGAGCCTAAAAGTAAACTCATGCAACTACAGCCAAGTGATATTTTACAAAGGTGTTAAGAACCTGAGTAGGAGAAATGACAATCTCTTCAATAAGTGGTTCTGGGAAAACTAGATATTCATATACAGAGGAATGAACCTAGACCCCTATATCTCACCAGTTCCAAAAATTCAATATTGATTAAATGCCTAAATTTAGGATTTATAACTATGAAAGTATTAGAAGAAACACTAGGAGAAATACATCAGGATATTGAAACAGGCAAGATTTTTTTTAAACACTCACAAGCCTAGGAAATAAAAGACAAAATAGAGAAATGGATTTGCATCAAGCTCAAAATACATTTACACAGGAAAGAAAACAAACATTAAAGATACAGTTTATAGTTTGGGTAAAAATTTTTGCAATTCACACATCTGATAAGAAATTAATATTAAGATGTGTTAGGAACTTAGATATTCAGTAGCAGCAGCAGCAGCAACAACAACAACAACAACAACAAAACAACGCAACTGAAAATGGGAAACCAAACTACCAAACTAATGCACGCATATCTATGTTCATAGCATCAAAATTCAACATTGCCAAACTATGGAACCAGCTAAGATTTCCATCAACAGTTGAATAAATTACAAAACTGTGGGATATGTACACAATGGATTTTACTCAGTCATAAAGAAAAACACAATTACATCATTTACAGGGAAATAGATAGAACCGGAGGACATTATGTTAAGTGGATTAGTCAGTCACAAAAAAGAAGAAATTGAATGTTTTCCCTAATATGTGAAAACTAGGGAGAAATGGGTAACATGAGGAACTCTAGATGAAGAAGGAAATCCTATAGAGGAGCAAATAAGGCAACCTAACTGAAGGGATGGGAGGGGAGAAGAGGGAAACTCTCTAAAGCACATGATGTACATAAACAAACATATCAAAGTCAGTAACTAAGCTAAGCATGGAAGGAGAGATGGGGAGGAAATGGGGTGGGGATTGAGTGAGGGTTAATTGGGTGATATGTGCATGTATTTCTACACACGTCTTTTATCCCATTAAGATGTATGACTACAATGCACTAATAAAATATTTTAAAAAATAAAATGAGAAAAATCATAAAAAATCAACTCCTTGATCAATTTACAATAGCAAAATTATGCAACCACCCCAGATATCTCTCAACAGATGAATGTACAATAAAATGTGCTTTATACACACAGTAGAATTCTATTCAACCATAAAACAAAGAGAAATTGTCATTTTCAGAAAAAAAATGAAACTAGAGAATAGTGTGCTGAGATCAGCCATTTTCAGAATGTTCAGGGTGGGATATTTTATTACATATTTGAAGGAAGCCTAGAAAGAAAATAGGAAAAAAGTTACTTTAAATAATTGAGGAGAGAGACCAAAAGAATGGTGGAGGATAGAAGGAGTGAGATGGGAAGGATTAGAGCTGATGAATGAGGCAGTTCAAGTTATGCTATGCTTACTTTATGAAAGTATCACTAAAATATCACTATTATGTATGTATTATGGTATGTGGGTAGTAGGATGCAATCTGAAGGGAAATTCACTAAGATCTGTGTGCATGGTTGTTTGTACAATTTTAAGCCTCAATATTCTGTATAATTACAGTGAAATCATAAAAAGAGATACTTCTCAGAATAAAACAAATGGCTAAAAATACATGAAAATACACTCAAAATCACTAATCATCAAATAAATGTAAATCAAAATCACAATGAGGTATCAACCCAGTTCAGGAAAAAATGGCTATTCTAAAAATGCAATGAATAAAAGTGCTAAATATATGAATAAAAGGAATCCCTTACCCTTTTGGAAGAAACAAAAGTTAGTGAAGCCATTATAGAAAATAGTGTAGAGGTCTCTCAAAAAATTAAAAATAGAATTACTATATGATTCAGCAATCCTATTCCTATATTTCTGAAGTTAATCCCATAATTAACTTAAATAGATCTGCACTATCATGTTTATTTTTATATTCTGCATAATAATCCAAATACCCCTTGTATACTGGACTATTATTCCACAGAAATACTTCTTTTTATGACATTATGAATCAACTTGGAGTGTACTATTATGCTTACTAAATTAAGCCAGATCAAAAAAGACAAATTCTGTATAGAATCTAGAAAAAGCACATCAAATTCAAAGAATTAGAGAGTAAATGAGATAATAAAATGTACAAACTTTTAGTGATAAGATGAATATTCACACAATATCTTATACTGCACTGTAAATATATAGTTAATAATATTGTATTGTGTAATTGTTATATGCTGAGAGTAGAGATTAGGCATCCTCACCCCCATGAAAAATCTATATGTGGTGATGGATGTTTTAATTAAATTCATTGTGGTAATTATTTTAAAGTATATTATATATCATAATTATAAGACTTTAAAATTTAAATATATGAAGTTTTCCTATTATACTCAATAAATCTAGGTGAAAATGTAATGTTATTGGGTTTTATTTAAATTTCTGATTGTTCTTTCTAGTATATAAAAATACAACTGCTTTTTGCATATTGATTTTATTACTACAACCTTTCTCAATTCACTCATTTTATTGCTTTTTGAGGGCTCCAATTCCATAACATTAAACTGCTCGAAATTGTCCCTTATCTATCAGTGACTGTTTTCTGCTTTCTGGATTTTTTTGTGTTGTATTTAATGTTGAATTTTCTATTACTATGTCTTCAACTTTAAAAATCTGTAATTCCATAATTGCTGATGTGGTTTATAAATTATATTTTTGCACATATTTTTTCTGGAATTTTGATTTGTCTTTTTTATTCTTCCATATCTTAATTTTTTGAACATACATGAAACAGTTCTAATATATTTTTATATGTGTGGTGCTGGGGATTAAACGCAGGGGTATTCTACCACCGAGTTCCACCCCAGCCTTTATTATTATTATTATTATTATTATTATTATTATTATTATTATTAAAACAGGGGCTTGCCGGGCGTGGTGGCACACGCTTGTAATGCCCGTGCTTGGAAGGCGAAGACAGGAGGATCACGCAGGTTCGAAGCCAGCCGCACTGGCTTAAGAGACCCTGTTTTTAAAAAAAATACGTCTAGGAGTGTAGCCCGGAGGTAGAAGGGCTTCCAGGAACCCCAGTACCACCAAAAATAAAAAATTTAAAAAATTAAAAAATAAAAACAGGGTCTCACTAGTTTGATTAGAATCTCAGTACTTCTGTGAGTATCCTCGAATCTGTGATCCTTCTGTCTCAGCCACTCAATTACTAGGAATACAGGCATGAGCCAACACCCCTAGCTGTAATACATTTTTAAAATATCTTTATTAATTGTAACATTTGTCTGGGGTGATTTTAACTGATATTTTCTCATCACTATTTGTGTTTTCATGTCTTTTTGCATGCCTGCATGCCTGGTAATCTTTGATTGAAAAACATTGTCAATTTTACCTTGGTGAGTATTGAATATTAAAAAATTCACATAAATATTTAGTTTTGTTCTGGGACACAGTAAATTTATTTGAAAACTATATTATCTTTGTTTGTTTTTGTTTCTGTTTTTTGCAGTACTGGGGATGGAACCCAGGGATATTTAACATCTGCACTATGCCCCCAACCATATTTTTTATTCTTTTTGAAACAGGGTCTCACTGAGTTGTTGCAAAGAGCCTCACTAAGTAGCTGAGGCCATCTTCGAACCGCAATCCTCCTGTCTCAGCCTGCTAATTTATCTTTGTATGTCTTCCCCAATTATTGAGAAAAGATCTTAATGTGCACTCTATTTAATGCACCATGAGTTATGAGGTTTTTTTAATTCTTTTTTATGTGTGGTACTAGGGATTGAATTTAGGGGCATTTTTACTTTTGCACTATATGTCCTGCCCTTTTAATTTATTTTTATTGTTGTTTTGAAAAAGCAAGTAAGGTTGCTTCAAATCTTGCTAAGTTTTTGCAGTTGTCTGCAAACCTACAATTATCTTGTCTTAATCTCTCAAATACTGAGATTAGAGGTATATATACCTTACATGGCTGGTTTGATCATTTTTAATGGGACAAACATTATTCATTTCCCTGTGTGAGTACCAGGCACTTGTATTGGTAATCATTTAGGGTAGTTACTTTCCTAGTCTCAGAATGTTTCTTTTTGTACATAAATTTACCAGTTCTCAGCTAAATCCTCGTAAAGAGTCTTTTGAGATTTTCTCAATTTTCTCTCTGTGTATCTCTCTCTACTCTAGTATCATGTCCTGTTTATCTTTAGTTTCACTGAACTCAGAGTTCCATTTAATCTCAGGGAGTCCACTAGTTTTTGCCTGGTTACTGAATTCTTTGCACATACAAGTCAAGAATTCATACTCCATAAAATAGTTAATTAAAAATTATTTTAAGTATCACATGGAAACCACAAGAACTTTCTAAAAAAAAAGTTCCATCATGGGCAGAGACTTAGCCAGCAGTTTTCTGTAGGTAAAAATCTGGGAAAAAATCTTCTAAGATGACTATTGGAATTTTCTTCTTGATGAAATAAAAAAAAATTTGGTGGTACTCAGGTTCCTGGAAACCCTTCTACTTCTGGGCTACACTCCCAGACATACTTTTTTATATTTTTGTTTGGAAACAGGGTCTCCTAAGCCAGCACAGCTAGCTTCGAAACTGTGCAATCCTCCTGTCTCTGCCTCCCAAGCGTGGGGATTACAAGCGTGTGCCATCATGCCCCGTGTAAATCAAAACTTTTAACACCCTGGTTAACATCTTTTCTTCTTGATTCACCGTCACAACAAACACAGGCCTTGACTCAATGATCCAGAGAACATACAAGTAGATTGTAATTTTGATTAATATTTTACAGATAAATAAACCTCTCTGACAAAGATATATTTCTCCTTGAACTGAATATTAGAATATTGCACAAATATTTTTATTACACAATAGCCAAAATACCAACCTAGGTCTCCATCAACAGATGAATGCATTGCAAAATTATGGGAAATACACACAATGGAATTCTACTCAGCAATAAAGAAGAACAAAATCATGTCATTTGTAAGAAGATGGCAAGACCCAGAGAACTTTATGTTAAGTGAGATTAGTCAGGGACAGAAAGAGAAGGAACACATGTTTTCTCTAATATGCTCAAGCTAGAGAGTATTAAGGATACCAGAAGGCCTCCAGATAATGTAGAGGAAACCTCAAAAAATTCAGAAAGTAGCGGTAGAAGAAGACAAAGTCTGAGGTTAATTAATGGAAAGCTACATTCGAATATATGTATACATAAGAATATAACATTGTTAACCTGGACACTCAGCATTGGGAGGAAGGAAAAAGGGGAAGCAGGGGGGAGAGGGCATCAAGTACTATATGAACATATGCTATTGTCAACATGATTCACATTATGATGTACGAATATAATGCACCAATAAAATTAAAAAATTGAAAAGTGGACTGAATATTTATTTTTATCAGTACTTAAATTATGATGGAAGTTCAAGAGACTTTATTACTATACACAATATTTATTTTCTCACAGACTTTGTTCAAAATGCATATTCAAGTATGTAAAAGTTTCACAATCTGTATTCATATTTGGGCAGCATATTCAGGTGTAATACATGCATTTACTCCATAATTACCCATTGTTAAATATGGGAGTATTTAAAATGAATGCTTGCCTACAGAATGTCACCAAGTAATTGAAATAGTATCATAATTTAAGTAATCCTTTTTTGTGGTATTGGGGTTCCTGGAATCCCTTCTACCCCCAGGCTACACTCCCAGACCTATTTTATATTTCATTTGGAAACAGGGTCTCTTAAGCCAGCTAGGCTGGCTTCAAACCTGTGGGATCCTCCTGTCTCCGCCCCCAAGCACGGGGATTACAAGCATGTGCCACCACACCAGGTTTAAGTAATCCTTGAAATATAAGTATTAGTAAAAATAATATGTATGCCATTTGATAATAAATTGCTATCATGTGGAAGAGAAATTAAATTATTCTGTGTGACTCACAAGAGCACAAATCATACCAATGGTTCAGTGCTTTAGTGTGTTGACTATTAGTTCAGTTGAAAAAGAACATAGGATTCTCCTGTCTTGTATATTTTTTTTAATAAATAATGATGAAAATTTATTTTGTTCCCAAATACATTTTTATTTTCTTAAAACTATCCAGTGATGGCATCACTGGATTTTTAAGGAAAATGTTGTCAGTGCACTAGCTCACATCATCTTGTAAGAATTGATTTTGTTCATCATTCTCCAAATTTGTGATCGATAACATCATGGTATTAGTTTGAAATTGGATTTTAGGTGCTATTAATACAATCTAAATAGGAATTCAGTACAAATACTCCCCTTTTCTCAACTTCCAGCCAGTTGTTAAATAGTTGGTAACATACCACTGGGTAATAAAAATTAAGAAGTCTGAAGATAAATTCACTGACTTTTAAAAAGTCTTATAATAGATAAGTGACTGCCAATTTATTACACCTAGGTCAGGGGTCTGAAAACTACTGCTTTTGGGCTTGCAGCTTGTGTTTTTATGGCCCTCACAGAATAGTTTAACATTTTAAATGAGTATGTGAGAGTGCTTATATCACAGAAAAGCCTAAAATATTTGTTATTTGATCCAATATGGAGAATACCTGCTGATTTAGAGTCTTAGCTTTATCTTTTCCCTGTGGCAAACGCTATTAACCTTCCCTCCAAGACTCATTCACTACATCTTCTATAATAATTGACATTTCTCTGGACATCTCAATGCCCAGATAAGGTATATTTCCTGACAGACCTCATTGTTATGTGAGGCCAAATGTCTAAACACTTCCCAAAGGGACGAGCATGGACATGAGCTGTGAAATGTGTTATATCTTAAGAAGAGATCCTTGGGACTCCAATTTATTCCTTCCTAATGATTAGAAAATTTATGGATTGGAGCAAAATGTTAAAAGGTATTTATCAAAGGTGACCAAGATTCCCTGCTAATCTGGCACCTAAAGATAAATTTGTGAATCAGAGTCCTTTTAGTAACTCATAATTATTTTATGTGAAAATTAAATGTCTATCTTGCTTTAATTGTTGTATACTTGGGTCTTTTTGTTATAGTAGTTTTGCATTTATCTGACTATGCTTTCCTTTCTCTGCTCACAGGTCTTGGCTGTGGCACCTCACTGCAAATTCCTCCCTATATCCCCAAATTATTCTTCATTTATTCTTTAAAGTTACTTACTTTGGCTTAAGGTTTGTTAAGTGGTAAAGCTAATGCTTGAAACCAAGTGTTTTGACTTCAAGAGTATATAAAATAATTGATTCTATAGTATATGTGTACTGAAACTTAAGCAAAAGCTTCAGTCTTTTCCTTGAGAGTAAAAACATGGCAAATGGCCTCAGCTATACTTGATATGGTGCTTTTTGATGAGTATGCTAATGACCACAAAGTACTTGTCATTTTATTGACATTCATTATTCCTATACAGAAATTTCTATGATAAAATATATAACTAAATTGACAAAAGAAACACTTCAAAAGACACTATGTACATACATATGAAATTATCAATGCTAATCTCAATATAATGTACAGAGAAGGTGAGGGAGTGGGGTGGAATCCAGAATGAAGCTCACCATCTGCTATACCTATACTCTATCTCTCTGAACTTCATTATGATATATGATTACAATGCATCAACTATCTCGAACCATATTAAGATGTATTACTACAATGAACCAATAAAAACTGCATTAAAATTTAATAAAAAGGAAACATAACTAGTCTAGTTCCTGTGAGCTATTGTATAAGACAAGCTAATGCAGTAGATATTCAAAATTGTTCTTGTAATTATGAATATGAAAATGAATTATTGGTTCAAATGAAAATGTTTGATGTCTTAAACTACCTGACCAGTCCAACTCCTCTCTGAGACCAGTCTTCAAATGACATTACACCAACCTGATATACCATATTTGAAGTAAAGTCATGCTTATTTGGATAAAAGGTAGAGAACATTTGATATGAGAACTGTTTAATTTGTTGAGGCACTAAGTTATCAAACTGTCCAAATTTGAAATACACTTAGGTCAAGCTAATATACTCAGGTATTCTACCATTTTCAATCTCTATTCTCTCTAATTTCTATTTTAAAAAATATCTTTGATTTGTTTCTTAATATCTAGTTTCTGGTGTTCATATCTCTTATGATTTTTGTTTAATATAATAGAGAGAAGAATCAATCAGTGGCTCTTTTTCTCCTATCTCTCTCATTACACACACACACACACACACACACACACACACACACACACACACACGCAAACTTCTTCAAGGGGGCTTGGTAGTAAGTCATTTAAAATTATTTTACCCTTTATCTAAATTTGTTCGTCCAATATACTATTTTTTGTGGTACTAATGATGGAACCCAGGGACCTTCTACTTCCAGGCAACACTCTCAGACCTATTTTTATGTTTTATGTGGAAACAGGGTCTTACTAGATTGCTGAGAAACTCACTAAGGAACTGAAGCTGGCTTCGAACCTTTGCAATCCTCTTGTCTCAGCCTCCCAAGTACTGGGATTACAAGCATGCACCTCCACACCTGGCAATATACTGGTTATTAAAAGATAGTGTTTGTGATCTGGTAGAAGATTACATTAAAACTTGGGCTAGGGTTCTTATCATCATATCATCAGATTAGATAAGGTTATAAGAAAAACTTCTCAGAGCTGATCCTCTGAGGTAAGGTATATCTAGAGAGCAAATATTTAAACATCAGGATTACTTGAGTCCAAAATTCACTAAGAAAAACAGGAAATAATGAAAAGTGCATTGAGTGCTACTAAAAGGAATGCACAGGTTGTACTTATATATAAAAGAACTGTTTTTTCTTATCTAGGCAACTTCTTTAAGAATGAAAGTATTTCTCTAGAGAGCTGACTACTAATATGATTTAAGCTAATCATTATTTATTTTAAATTACTGGACTCAGGAGTGTCTTGGGGTCAAAGAGACTGAAAAACTGGCAAACATTATACATCCTAACTTTTTTAGTGGCAATTGTGGTTACTAGGTCAAATGTCAACAGAGAAAAGATAACACAACTAAAGGAACCTGACTGAATACAAGAAAATATGGTCTGATAAAGAGTGTTGAAAACTGGAGAAAACATCTTGTAAAATGAAGATATTACTTAACGATTGTTGCAGGAGTATGTGTAGCCAATATTATTAGATCTTTCAACATTTTTGTGATACTGGAGATTAAACCCAGAGACCCATGCATGCTGGGCAAGCACTTTACCCCAGTCGCTAGATCTTTCAAATTTAAGAGGATCAGAAATCTAGATTATTGTCTATAGTTTATTTATTTATTTATTTATTTATTTATTTATTTATTTATGGTACTGGGGTTCCTGGAAACATTTCTACCTCCAGGCTACACTCCCATACCTTTATATTTTCAAGCGTGCACCACCAAGCCCGGCAATCTATAGTTATTTTAAATGTCAGGTAATTGATAATTTGTTTAACAACTTTAGAAAATTTGTGCTAACTCAAATGTATCTGGGTAGGATGTGGCCAAATGAATCACATGCAAATTCTACTCTATATATTAATTAAGTAATTGTGAATCAAAATAAGTAAGAAAGAAGAAAGGAATGAAAATGATGAGGTAGCAATAGTTTAAGAAACTTCAGTTTCACATAGGAGAGTATTAACTGAGCAGCCTTCTTGATCAAAGAATGACAAGAAAATGAAGGATTCTTAAAAAATGTTAAGTGAAATAACCCCCAGTATACTTATCATTTTTATTTGTGTGTTCATATTTAATTGCTTCTCACATGGGTGGATACATAAAAATCAGAGCTTATAACCACCACCACCCCAAAATTAGTAAGGGTAGACAAGTTTAGGAATGTAAGAAAATTTGAGAAATTAAATATATGTGACTGCCAAGATTATACCACCAAAGATTTAATGGAGAGTTCTGTGAAAACTGCCATGTCTGCGAAAGCTATTTCCTTGGAAGATACTATCTCTGTGAGACTAAGCCAAGAACTCGGTGGCAGGTTTAAGTAGGCTGTTGGTTGATAACATCATCAATTAAAAAACATGAAGTAGAAATAGAACAGAAGAGCAAGGAGAAAATAATGCCCTCAAAGCACTTAATTATCTTTCCATCATTACTCACTCTGACAAGCATCCTAGTATATTGGATTCTGCTTCATTTCTGCCTTCTAAATATCATAGAACCAACTCAAACACAGAATAAGAGAGGAAAGAGAATTCTTAAAAACACAATGCTCAGTGCCACACATGGTGGTACATGTTTGTAATCCCTGCGCCTGGGAGGCAGACAGGAGGATCGCGCAGGGACAAAACCAGCCTTGCTGGCTTAAGAGACCCTGCTTCCAAATAATAATATAAAACAGGTCTGGGATTGTAGGTCAGAGGTAGAAGGGTTTCCAGGAACCCCAGTACCATAGAAAAAAAACAACCCACAATGCCCAGTCTTGCTTAGGAGGAGTAGTTTCAAGAGGTTAACAATCCTTCACACAGAGATTCTATCTATCACCTTAACCATTATAGTGTCTTAATATTTTCATCTTATAAAAATTTACATATTTTTGGATTTATCTATAACTTGTCTTTTTAGGTGATATTATATATATATGAGGACCATCCATATTTATTAGTGCCATAGTTGTTGCTTTTTTATTCATATATACCATGTCATGAGATGAATAAACCATAATTTAGGCATTGTCTTTTAGCTATATATTTAGATTGCCTCTATTCTTTGGCTTTTAAAAGGAATAAATATGTCTCTACATCTTTCTTTATACTCACATTTAAATTTTTTTATGTTGTATATATAGTGGGAGTCATAGGCATGTGCCTTTTTAATTTGCAAGATAATGCCAAGTTATTTTCCTAAATGTGTTTCCAAATTTGAATCTCAACAGTATTATATAAGAGTTTCTATAACTTTTTAAAAAATATTATTGTTGCATTGTAGTCATATGTCTTAATGTGATAAAAGTGGTAGCATCATACATATACAAAAAATTAATTTAGCCCTTCCACAATTCCCACCTCATTCCATCCCTCTTCTTCCTTCTCATGTTTGGCTTACTGACTGACTTTAATATATATATATATATATATATATATATATATATATATATATATATATATATTTAACGGTGAAAACAGGATTTTAATATTTAAACCTGAAAGTTTTGAAATTGCATTTTAGTTGTCTTTAATTTTCATTTTCTTGGTTACTAAAAATAATTAACATATATCATTATACTTTTTGAAGGCTGAGGATAAACCTTAGTGTCAGAGCACATACCCAGCATGCATGAGACCATGGGACCAATTCCCAATATCAGAAAAATCTTAGTATGCTTTTTGCCCTTTTGAGCTTTGATTTGAAATTACATTCATACTTTTGACTGAATTCTCATATCATTTATGTCTTATATTATATGATAGGGGTAATTTTATTATGTCTATCAATCTTTTTGAAGTTATGTGTTGAAAATATCTTTTGTAAAAATTTGATTTTTAAAGATATGTGTCATGAACAAAAGATTGTGTGTGTGATGCAAGGTATTAAATTCATAGTAGGTACAATAGGCACACACACCCTACCACTAAGCTACACCCCTACCTAAGATCTTAACTTTTTCATTTATTAAAAAAATATTTTGGTGCATTGTAGTCATTCATCTTAATGGAGTACCAGAGGCATACATGCACACATCATTCAATTAGACCTTAACCAAATCCTGCCCCATTCTTTTGCCTTTCCCTCTTCATTTTTGGCTTTCTGATTGACTTTTATATGTTTGTGGATGTACATTGTGTACATTTGGAAATTTCCCTTTGTTAGGTCACCTCATTTGCTCATCTGTTGTTTCCAATTCTTTGTCTAGAGTTCAACATATGACCCTTTTTGTTTCTAGCTTTTGCCTATTATGGAGAGCATCCGATTTTATTGTTTTGTGGTTGAATAATCTCATTTAGCCAACAGAATGGAAGAAAACATTTTCCAACTATTCCTTCTATAGAAGACTAATATCTAGAGTATACAGAGAAGTCAAGAAACTCAACACTAAGAAAATAAAGTCACTTAATCAAAAATGGGCAAGTTATCTAAATAGACACTTCACAAAATGGCCAATAAGTGTATGAAAAAATGTTCAGCATCATTAGCAATAAGAGAGATGCAAATAAAAACTACCCTGAGATTTCACCTAATTCCATTCAAAGCACAACAACAAATGCTGGCAAGGATGTGAAGAAGTGATAACTCTAATACACTGTTGGTGGGATTGCAAATTAGTGCAATTACTTTGTAAAACACTATAGAAGATCCTCAGAAGAATGTATAATATTGATGGTAGTATTTACATTAGTGAACCTCAGTCTTCCTCCTCTCCTACCCTTATACCTCCTTACTGTCTCCACTGAGGTTTCTCCTCCATTATCAAAAGTCCCTCTTGTATCCCAATTACTTCTTATCCTGTGCATATTAGAGAAACCATATGGCCCTTCACTCTCTGTGATTGGCTAATCTCAATTAACATAGTGTTCTTTAAGTTCTTCCACTTTGCAACCACTTTAGAAATTAGTATGAAGGATCCTCAGAAGAATGGAAATGAACCTATCATATGACCCAGCAATACCATTTCTGGTTATCTACTTAAAATATGGAAACCAAATTATCAAACTAATGTATGCATATCTATGTTTATAGCTGCACATTTCACAGTTGCCAAACTAGGGAACCAGCCAAGATGTTCATCCACAGATTGCTGGACTACAATGCTATGGAATATGTACAAAATAGAATTTTACTCACCCATAAAGAACAAAATTATGTCATTTGCTGAGAAATCAATGAAAATGAAGAACATCATGCTAAGTGATAAAAGTTAAAAAATCAGATGGTCTCCCTAATAAGCAGGAACTAGAAAGAAATGAGTCATAGGAGGACCTCTAGATGAAGAAGAAACCATATATGAGCAAATATGTTTTTCTAACTGAGGGAAATGGGAAGGAGAGGAAAATTTTCTAATGTACATGACATACATTCATAAACATATCAAAGTCAATTAGTAAGCCAAACATGATAAAGAGGGAGGGAGAAGGAATGAGGTGGAAATTTGGGAAGAGCTAAATAAATGATTTGTGCATATATAGCTCTAACATCCTGCAACTCATAATGATGTTTGATTACAATGCACACATAAATTAACAAAACTTTTACATATATTTAAAATTCAAAACAAAATAGGGATTATATTGCAAGCATTGCATTCATGTATTATAGTTCTGTCACCTTAACAAAAAATGAAATTATATTTCCATCAGTGTGGTCACTATATATAGACAGAAAAATCATGACAATCACATATCCATAGTTACTTACTAGGACCATTATATTACAGTAGAGGCTATATGTTTTCTATTGTTCTACACCCCTTATATTGGGGTATAGATAAATGACAGGGAGGACATATGCCATCTCATTCATATAATTTTCATTTATAGGGTGTCATCAATCCGTATTCTTTTTGTCTATAATAATGGTATGTTATTTAGCATTTATTCAGTAGCAAACTGTTTCAAATGCTCTATATAAATTACCTCATTTAACTTTGTTATCTAAATTTTGAAATAAGTGTATTTTGTCCTCATATTAAAAATTAGGAAAAATAATATACAATGGAATTTAAGTAACTTCCACGTTTATGGAGTTAGTAACTGACAGAGCCATGATTTAAATACATCTGTCTGGGCCCTACACTAATCATGGCTTGTACCAGTTCTGACAGGATTGGGCTTTTTCAAGACTGGAATAGATTGCCTTCTGTTTATTGGGAATGAAGTCCAGAAATGGCTTTTCCACATCTAAAATTCTCTTTCTGCTACTCAAGTACAATATTTGTGCATATCCATGTTTTATATTGAATAAAGAATGTAGAGATACTTTAAAAATAATTTTATCCCCAAATGGTAATATAAAAAGCTATTGCCACACAAAATCATGATCGGCATTTACCAAAATTCATTCATCAAATTAAGGAACACTTATAGAGAACAGGAAAGAGTATAAAGAATGTGATTCCCAAATTGTGCACTAAGGTGCCCCAGGAAGATGCAGTGAACTTATGTGAATTTTGTGGAATATTTAAAAATTTTAAAATAATATGCTTGGTTTATGTCAGATACCACATAGATTACTAACTAGAGGGATTTCATTCCATTGTGATGCACTATTTTCAGTGACTTCATACAATTTCTAAGCTGTAGTTTCGGCAAATGCTGTGATAAAAAAAGAAGTACCATGTGAAAATCAGTGTAGAACAGGAAATGGTGATGTTCAATCTGATTCTAAAAAAAATAAAAATTGTGCAGACATACACATTCCATTTGAAAATAATTAATGATTTTCTGAGAATATAATTTGACATTTAAATTTTTTTCAAGTTGTTAGGAAACAGGTTTAAATGATGTGAAAGTTTACAGGATTTGGACCAAGAATTGAGTTATTTTGGAGGTAATTAAGTTTAGTGAAGTCATAATGGCATAGTCTTCCTAATGAGAACCCTCATGATGATACTATAAGAAAAGAGCCAAGACTCCTTTTTCTCTCTGCCATGCAAGGACATATTCAGAAATATGCATCAGAAAGCCAGAAAGAAAACTCTCACCAGGAACCCAATATCCTGGCACCTAGTTCTTAGACTTTACAAACTCTGAACTGTGAGAAAACAAAATATTACTTAAGTTAACTAATATATGGAATTTTGTGATAGCAACACAAACAGAGACACATTTTTGTATTATTTTATTATATTATACTGGTTACATTTTAAATCAATTTTGTTTTAATCAAGAATGTGAAGGAGCCTACAGAATGGGAAAGACTTTCCTAGCTTCTCCTCTGATATAGAACTAGTATCTAGAATATAGACAAACCTCAGCAAAACTCAACAGCAAAAAATTCAAATGAAAATAGGCAATTGACTTGAATAGAATCTTCTTAAAAGAAGAAAAACAAATGATAAATGTATGAAAAAATGTTCAATATATATTCAATATACCATCAAGAATACAAAAATAATAAATGTTGACAAGGATGTGTGGGGAAAGAAACACTTATATGCTGTTGGTAGAATTATAAATTAGTACAATCACTATGGATATCAGTATGGAAGCTCCTCAAAAGGCTAGGAATGGAACTATCATATGATCCAGTTTACCATTCCATGATATCATTCCAGAAGAATTGTAGTTAGAACAGTACAGTGAAATAAGTATATCCATGTTTATAACAACACAGTTAACAATAGCCAAATTATGGAACCAACCTAGATGTGCATCAACAGATGGACAAATACAGAAAATTCTGTATATAAATGCAATTGAAATTGTGTTCATGCATAAAAAAGAACAAGAGTCTTATTTATGAAAATGTGTAGAACTATAGAACATTAATTATACTAAGTGAGGGCATCCAGTCTCAGAAAATTAATGGTCATATTTTTTCAGAGTGAAAGCTAGAGAGAAAATAGGAAAGAAATGAGAATTTATAGAAATGAATAGTGAGGATAGTTGAATGGTGAAAATAAATCAGTGGAGGTAGGAGGTGAGGAGGGAAATGAGGCATAAGTAAGGAAACAGACAAAATAATATTATCTTCATATATGAAGGTATTATTAAAAACCTCACTAGTATGTACAAGGAGGGAAGAATGGAGTATCAGGATGAGGTTAGGAGGGAATTTTTATTTATCTGATAGCTGTATGCATATTATTATCACTTTGAATTTAAACATAATGTTTAAGTATATTGTACAAATAAAATTATCAATAGAGGCAAATCTGAACCATAAAGCAAACCTCAACTTTTAAAAATAATATAAAACATACAACATATGGTCTTTTTCTTAGACCCCAATGGAATTAAATGAGAAATCAATAATACAAATTTAACTACAGCCAGGTATGATGGCGCATGGTTGTAATCCAAGCATTTGGAAGGCTGACACAGTAGGACAGCCTCAGATATTTAGTGAGGCCCTTTGCAACCTAGTGAGACCCAGTTTCAAAATAAAGAAAAAAAATAGGGCTTGAGGTGTAGCTCAGGGGTAGAATGCCCTGGGTTCCATCTCCATTACCACAAAATACATACATACATACATACATACATACATACATACATACATAATAACTAAAAACTTGCCAATATATTAAACAGAACACCTCTAAATAACTCATGGGACAAAATAGCATTGGTAAAAATATACAGTATTTTGAACTACATAAAATGAAAATAAAACTTTTCAAATATATAAGATACAGTGAAATCAGTGTTTAAATATAAAAAGAAAATGTGCCATTGAATGGATATATTAGAAAAAAGAAAAATCTCAAGTCAATATTCTGAACATCACATTTAAAAAAATAAAAAAGATCAAATTAAATATCCAGTAAGCTGGGAAAAAGTAGTAATTACTCTTAGAGTATAAATCAGTGGAATTGAGGAAAGGAAATCAATAGAAAAAATCAACAAATTCAACAGCTGGTTCTATGAAAAGATCAATAAAATTGACAAACCATTATTTAGGCTAACTAAGAAAAATGACAGAAAAAATAAATTCCTAAGGGAGGCTCTATTTAATCAATGATGTCATATGAATATATTAAAATACCATAGTAAAACCCATTGATATATGCAATGCTGATTTAAAATAAAAAGGGCCATTTGTACTGATTCCATGGGTATTGAAAGGATAATAAAAGAGTACTGTGAACTATTCTGCTTTAACTTTGATAATCTAAGTCAAATGGACCAATTCCTTAAATTAATCTACCATAACTCACACAAAGGACAATAAGAAATCTGAATAGGATTAACTATGCATACATACAGTAACTCTATACTTAGCAAACTTCCTGAATGTGAAAGTAAAAGTAACATGAATAGATGGCTTTACTGTTACATCAATTCTCTATAATCTGTCATAGAAAACAGAAGCAAAATTTCTCACTATGTAGAGAGGTTTATACACCTTGGTTAAAATGGGATTTATTTAACACATACATGGGCAATTCAGTATTTAAAATCATTAACATAATCCATCACATCAACAGACTAAAAATTGCATGATCATATCAATAAATGCAAAAAGAATTTGACAAACTCCAATTATTGATAAAAATTTAGCAAATTTGGAATAAAGAGGGACTGCCTCAGTTTTATATAGTGCTATGTCCTACAGCTAACATCATACTCAATAGTGAGAAACAAAATAGTTTTCAATTTAGGTCAGCTACAAGGGAAGGATGCCTCTTCTCACCACTCTATACAATATTTTAGTGAAATTCCTAGCTAATGCAATAAAATATGAGCAAATGTGTACAGTTTTGAGGGATAAGAAATAAAACTACTTTTGTCTGCAGGTAATATGAATATCTATGTAGAAATTCTCAAAGAACAAGAAATCCAGGGCTATTAAGTGATTTATAACAATGTTGAAAAATACAAAAAACCACTTGTAATATAAAATTAAACCACAATTCCATTTACATTAGCACAATAAAATAATGCAGTAGAAACAAAACAAAGTATGTATTTTGTAGGAACAATACACAACTCTAATAAAAGAATTAAAAAATTAAGTATATGTACATGCACTTGAATAAGAATTCTCAAGTTTTTTCTTCCCCATTCCTTTTAGCCTGACAGATGTCCAGAAGTTAATTGAAAGAGGAGGGAATGTGCCAGTATTAGAAAATTGTTTTGATATTAATTTCAAAAATGGTCAGGGTCTGGGTGTTGTGCAGGCACTCAGGCAGAGAGGGGAGGCAGCTGTTACAAAGCAGAGTTCCCTTCTCTCTTTGCCCTTCATTCCAATGATTAACCTATAGTAAAAGCCTTAGAGTCAATTGAAGACTTTAGTCCTAAACATATAGAGGAAATTAGTGCCTCTGTTTACTTCCTCTTTTCTGTAACCTGGCCTCAGTATACAAAAGATAAACTTCATATGCTGCTTCGAAGGATCCATAGTTGATGAGCAACTAACACTGCCCAATACAATAGAGGCAAAGACCAAGTCGATTATTGAACCCTGCATTTATTAAGTGCACTGTCTGGAGACAAAGAGGCACGTAGTTAAGGAAAAAGCTACTAGCCCATTGCCTTGGTATCACTGATAAAAAAAAATACCAATATAAATTTATTTAAAGTCTGGGGTCCCCAAAAGGGGTCAGAGTTTAATTTTGGGCTCTCCAGCATGTGTGCCAGCATGCTATGTTTAACTTTTCTCTATTTCCTTCTGTTTCTGTAATAGAGATTTGTTAAATCTGAGAAAAATAGAATTTTAATAGTATAAATATGTTAGTGCTTAACTTGATAAACAGAATCAATCAATATATTCTTTATCAAAATATATGAATTATTTTATATATATTGACAGAGTAATTCTGAAGTTTACATGGAAAGAAAAGGACTTGGAATTTTCAGAATACTGAAGAAAAAATGTTGAAGGCTCAGATTCTGTAATTTTGAGACTTACTATCAATCTATGTGATACTTCGATGTGACACTTGAAATAATCGATGTAACACTTGAAAATAAATAGACAAATATCTATTAGAAAAGAAAATACAGAATTAGAGCCACATGATTATAATCAACCTTGACAAGGAAATAAAGACTTTCCAGTGGAGAAGGAATATTTTTTTCTTTCAAGAACAATCCTGGAACAAATGGACATCCACATCCATAAATTGAATACAGATATTTGTATCTTTCACAAAAGTGAACTCAAAATGAATCACAGACCTCAATGTAAATGTTAAATTCCAAAACTATCAAAAATAAGTTTTTAACATAGATTCCTTTTAAGTTATGAAAGATATTACTTTTTAGATACATCACTCAAAATCACAATTTATGAGAATAAATTGGTAAGTTGGACTTGGTTAAAATTTAAAACTTCTGGACTGTTAAAGACATGATTAAGAGTATACAAGCACCGGTGACAAGTTGGGCATGGTGGCACCCACTTATAATTCCAGTACTTGGGAGATGAGACAAGAGGATCACAGCTTTGCAGTTAGCCTCAGCAAATTGAGAGGCACTCCACAACTAGTGAGACCCTGTTTCAAAATAAAGAATAAAATAGGGCAGCGGTCATAGGTCAGAAGTATAATGCTCCTGGGTTTAATCCCCAGTACCACAAAAACAACCACTAGTCACAGATTGGTAGACTTTTGAAAAGATACATCTGATAAACGATCACAATTCAAATATACACAAATTACTTTTTCTTGGGTGTACTGGGAATGGAACCCAGGGAAATTTGTAGCCCAACTACGAATTACCTATAAAACTCAATAATAAGATAAAGAACAACTCCGTTAAAACTGGATCAGCCAGCCATTGTGGTGCATGCTTTTAATCCCAGCATTTGGGAGGCTGAGACAGGAGGATTGAGGTTGGCAGACAGCCTCAGTCACTTACTGAGGTCTTTGTAACTCAGTGAAACCGTTTCAAAATAAATAAAAAATAGACTGGTGGTGTACCTCGGAAGTAGAATGCCCCTGGGTTCCATCTCCAGTTTTGAAAAAGGAAAAAAAAAACATGGATCAAAGACCTCACCAAATTAGCTATGTAGATGCCATATAATTATATGAAAATATAGCCAACATTATGTCAAGTGAAAAATACAAATATAAATGTGATTAATAATATATACCTATTTGTCTTAGACCACATGTGCTATACAATATCAAAATACCTGAGCGTTGATAATTTATGAAAATGGTTAATTTATTTCTCCCAGTTTGGGGTTCTATAAGTCCCAAATCAAGGTACTGGGAGGTTTAGTGTCTAATGAAGGCCTATTCTCCATTTATAAAATGAAACTTAGTACTTGGGACATTGCTATACCTTTGTTGACTAAGTTTCAACATATAAATTTTGGAGAACACATACAGATCATAGGACTGTTATTAGAATGGCCAAAGCTCAAACACTGACAATATCAAAATGTCAAAAAGTGGGAATTATTATTTATGGCAGATGAAAGTAAAAAAAACGGCATAGCCAGTTTTGAAGACATTTTGGTAATTTCTTAATAAGTAAACATATTTTAAACATATGATCCAGCAATTGCACTTTTGGTATGTAACTGAGTAAAGTTTATGTCCACAGAAAAATCTGTACATTTATAGTATCTTTATTCAAAAGTGTCAACATTTGTTAAAAAACAAGTTATCCAATAGAAGAATGGATAAACTGTGATAAACACACAATGGAATATTATTCAGCAATAAAATCAAATGAACTATCAATTCATGAAAACACATGGAGGAAACTGAAATGCATATAGACAAAAAACAAGGTGGATCTAAAAAGCTTACTTATGATTCAAGCTATATAACATTCAGAAAAAGGCAAAACTATAGATATAGTGAAGATACTAGTCGTTTTTAGGAATACAGGGAAGGGGAGGAAGAGATGAATAAGTGAGACATAGGGAATTTTTGTTTTTGAAACTAATCTGCATGATATTATAGAAGTAATTATGTAGTCAAAATCTATGCAATGTAAAACACAGAGTAAAAGCTGAGGTTAACTGTGGACTTTAATTACTAGTATTAATATATCATTTTAGCTTATCAGTTGCTATAAATGAAACATAATAATGCGAATTATTACAATTTGTGGAAGCTCTATTGGGTGAGGAGAGAGTATATGGGACAACTCTGTAACATGCTGATCACTGTTTTTAAAGCTAAATTTGACCTAAAATTTATTTCTATTAATATCTCTTAAAATAAAAACAAAGAAAACTCAAAATTATTAAACTAAATTTAGAATTTAAGAAAACAGCAAAAGAACAAGGATGTGGAGAAGTGGAAACTCTAATACATGGTTGGTGAGATTTCCAATTAGTGCAAACACTTTGGAAAACTCTATGGAGGGTCCTCAGAAGAATGGAAATAAACTTATCATATGATCCAGCAATACCACTTCTGGTATCTAAACAAAAGAATGGAAACCAAACTACGAAGCTAATGCATGTGTATCTATGTTCATAGCTGCACAATTCACCATTGCCAAACTATGGAACCAGAAAAGATGTACATACAAAATGATGGCATATGTACACACTGGGATTTTACTCAGCCATAAAGAAAAACCCAATTATGTCATTTACAGAAAAATGAATGGAAATGGATGACATTATGCTAAGTGAGATTAGTCAGTCACAAAAATAAGAAATTGGATGCTCTCTCTAATATGTGGAAGCAAGGGAGAAAATGGGTCATAGGATAAACTCTACACAAAGAAGGAGATACTAAAATTAGCAAATAAGGCAACCTAACTGAGATGGGAGGGAGGAAGAGGGAAATTTTCTAATGCACATGATGCTCTTTAACAAACATATCAATGTCAATCACTAAGCCAACTATGAGAAGGAGGGAGGAGGAGGGAATGGAGTGGGAATTGGGTAAGGGCTAATTGGGTGATGTGTGCATGTATGTCTCTACCATCTTGTACTCCATTAAGATGTATGACTACCAAAAAAAAATTAAAAAGTAGAAGTTAAATATTAAAGAAAATGATTAGAAGTAAATGGAAAAGTTTAGCTTAGGGAGAAATAAAATAGTTGAAAAACTAAAATCAATGAATCAAAAATGTATGACAACAATGCACCAATAAAAAATAAAAAATATATAACAAATATAAAACACCACAGCTAACATTATACTCCATGTGAAAGACTAAAATCTTCCCCCTTAAAAGTAGAAACAAATAATGCTGCTCTTAGCACTTCTATCACTTGCACTGGAATTTTCTAGTTAGAGAATTTAGCCAAGAAAAAAAAGCATTCAAATTACAAAAGAGGTAAGTTTTTCTTTCATCACAGGTAATATGTTCTGTACATAAAAATAATTTTATGTTTTTCCATTGCACACTGTATACTTATATTAGATTATCACACTATACCCCATATTTTTCTGTTAAAATAACAATAAAAATAAAATCTTAAGGAGCTTCCACAAAAACTATTATATCTGGTAAATGCATTCAGTAAAAGTCGCAGGAAAGAAGATCAACAAAAAAAATTCAGTTCATTTATCTAAAATAATGAAATGTCTGAAAAAATTAATAAAAATATTTATAACAGAATATTATAAATATCATTACACTTATATATTAAAATTTATTTATAATAGAATAAAAATAAACAATCAGAAATTAATTTATTCAAGGATATAAACACATAAAAATATAAAATATTACTGAATAAAATTAATTAAATACTAATTATATGGAAAATACCTCATGCTCATTGATTAAAATGCTTACTATTGCTAAGATGCTAATTCTGTCCTAACTTATCTATATATTGAATGCAATCTCCATCAAAATTCCAACTATTTTTATGGAAATGGAAAATGTGATCCAAAAAATCATATGGAAATCAATGAATCCCAAATACTAAAACAGTACTGAAAAAAGATAAAATAAATTTGGAGGACTAGCAACTACTATTTTTAAAATATACTACAATTATATACTCATAAAGCACTGTCTTATTAAAATAAATATAGACCTACAGATAAATAAAATAAAGAATTCAGAAAAAATCATACAGCTATGTTAAATTAATATTTAACAAAGGTGTTAAGGCAATTCAATAGAGAAAATAGTCTTTTTAACAAAGGTTGCTGGGAAAACTGTATTTTCTTATTGTAACAGAACAGTTTGACCTCTACTTCACAATATATACAAAGTGAACACAAATCAGTTAAACAATTAATAAATGAGTTAAAACCATACAACATTAAAATGCATAGGTATACATTTTCATGACTTTGAATTCAACAATGAATTCTTAGATATTATATAAAAAGTATGAGCAGAAAATAAAAATGTAAAGGACTGTGGATATAGATCTGTGGTACAGTGCTTGCTAGAATTTTAAAGCCCTGGGTTTGGGAAGGAAAGAAGAATGGGAGAAATGAAGGAAGGAAGAAAAATTTGACTTTATCAAAATTTTAAAAATTGTGAATTAAATGGTGCTATCAAAAAATGAAGTCAAATCTAGAGAATTAGAGAAAAGATTTCATATATCTGATAAAGGTCCAAAATCCAAAATATAGGAAGAATTCCCAAACTCAAGGCAAATACCCAAATTAAAAAATGGACAAAAACCCCGAATAAATACTTCTACAAAATATATACAAATGACTAACAAGCATATGAAAATGCTCAGCACTGTTATTAATCAAGAAAATATGAATCAAGACCATAATGTGATAACACTTCATATTTACTAGGATGGTGATAGTAAAGTGATAAGTGGAAAAATAAAATAAGTAGCAAGGATAGGGAGAAATTGAAACTTTTATTTATTGCTGGTGTGAGAATAAAGTAGTACAATTTCTTTGGAAAATAGTTTGGCAGTTTTACTATGAATAACTAAATTTAGAATTATTATATGACCTGAAAATTTCACTCCTACTATATAACCAATAGAACTGAGAACACATATTCAAACAAAATCCTTTTATCTGAATGTTTGTACTGATGATATCTGCAGTAAACAAAACATAGAAACAAACCAAGTATCCACCAGTAGATAAATACAGAAAATATTCTGTTTTCTGTACACAATATTATTCAGCCAGAAAAATCAATATAGTACTGATACATGCTATAAATGATAAATCTTTAAAATATGTTAAGTAATTAAAACCAAACACAATATATTACACATTATTACTTTTATGAAAGAGCTGGAATTGGAAAATCATTAGAGATAGAAAGTAGATTAGTAGTTGTGAAATGTTAAAAAAAAAGGGGGGGGGACAAGGAGCCAATGATTAATGGGTATGGACTTTCCTTTTCAGTTGAAAAATCATTTTTATTAACTTTTAAATCTTTATTGGTGCATTGTATTTATGAATCACAGTGAGATTCAAAGTAATACATTTACATATAGATATCATATAACTTGATGCTTCCTTCAGTACCCCATCCCCTCCTCTGATAAATCTTTTTTAGTACTGCACATAGCTTCTATTTGCACACCACTACTAATATACTAAGTGCCACTGAATTTTACACTTTAATGTTGCTATAAAAAACTTTCTAGTTCTAGAAACAGTATACTATGAAATTGAAAGAAGCATATATTTTAATTGATGACATATAATATTATATATTAATACTGTATTGCTACTTATTATCATCTGTAATTAACTAGTCAGTCACACAAAAAATCAACCTTCAAAGTAGTCAGGATCTAGTGACACAAATAAGACACACATCAAACACTCAGAAAGCCATTAGGATACTAATATTGAATACAATATTTGGTATTACTTTACTTTTCATTGCTGTGACAAAATACCTGAAAAAAACAACTTAGTATAGGTAAAATTTAATTTGGCTCATGTTTTCAGTCCATGGTCAGCTGGATACATTATTCATTTTCAGCCTATATATAGGCAGTACATTATGGCAGAACAGCATGGCAGAGCAAAGCTAATCACCTCATGGTGGCCAAGAAGAAGAAGAGAAAAGAGAAGAGAATAATAATAATAATAATAATAATAATAATAATAAGAAGAAGAAGAAGAAGAAGAAGAAGAAGAAGAAGAAGAAGAAAAGATGGAGAGAGAGAGAGAGAACGAACAAAGGGCTGCAGAGAAGATATGCACTTCCAGGGCATATCCATGGTAAAATGACCTCCTTCTTTTAACCACACCCCACCTTCCCACAGTCTCCATCTTTTCCAAGAACTCCATTCAAATTATTAATCCATTAAGTGGATGAACCCACTTATGAAGTCAGAGCTTTTATGATCCTATCACTTCCCTACAGCCACACCTATGGCCATATCTACCCTGGAGATTAAGCCTTCAACATATGAGCCTTTGGAAGCCATTCCAGAGTCAAATATAACTGTCTGGAACATTTTAGATCGGAAAGACTATTTATGTGTCTTATTTGGATATAGAAATGATCAATATATGTTGTAAGAATAAGAAAGGGCTTTTATGCAACATAGGGGACTAATATTGGATTCTAGCAGATATGTAGATGGATAAGAGATGGAAAACATTTTGGGTCAGGGGAATCATGGCAGGACAAAACCTAATTTTCACATTATAATTATTGCTTACTATTTAGAAAAAGATGATAAAATTATGATTACAGAATTATATACAGAGCCTTGTTTTTAAAAAATTTTATTGGTTCATTGTAGTCATACATTTTAATGTGGTACAAGAGGGTAGAGGCATTCACTCACACATCACTCACTGGGCCTTCCCCAATTTCTACCTCATTCCCTCCCCCTTCCTTCCTTCTCATGTTTTGCATAATGATTGACTTTGATATGTTTGTGAATGTACATCTTGTACATTAGGGGATTTTACTTCTCCACCTCCCATCCTCCTCAGTTAGGATACCATATTTGCTCATCTATGGCTTCTCCTTCCTCATCTAGAGTTTCTCCTATGAATTTTTTTCTCCCTAGCTTCCACACATTAGGGAGACGATCCAATTTCTTACTTTTTGTGACTGACTAATCTCACATTGCATAATGTTCTTCAGTTCCATCAATTTCTCAGCAACAAGAACCATGCAGGAGGCATCACAATACCTGACTTTGAGCTGTATTACAAAGCCATAGTAATGAAAACAGCATGATTCTTGCATAAAAATAGACACATAGACCAATGGAATAGAACAGAAGACTCAGAAACAAATCTGCACACTTTTAGCCAATTGATTTTTTTACAGAGACGTCAAAAATATACACTGGAAAAAATATAGCCTCTTCAGCCAGGCATGGTGGTACATGCTTGTACTCCCAGCATTCGGGAGGCTGAGACTGGAAAATTGCGGTTTGTGGATAACCTCAGATACTCATTGAGGCCTTCTGCAATTTAGTGAGACCCTGTTTCAAAATAAAGAATAAAAAATGGGGCAGGGGTCTACCACACACAGACATACACACCCTCTTCAAAAGATGGTGTTGGTAAAACTGGATAACCATATGAAGAAAAATAGAATTGAACCTCACCTTCTCACTCTGAATGACAGACAATTCAAGATGGATTAAAGACTTGGAAATCAAATCAGAGACCTTGCAACTCATTGAAGAGGACATAGCTCCAAAGTTTCAACATATAGGCACAGGTAAAAACTTTCTCAACAAGATCCCAAGGCACAAAAAATTAAAAGGAGAATCAATAGGTGTGAATGCATTAAACTAAAGAGCTTCTGTACATGAAAAAAAAAAAAAAGAAAACCTCAACAGAGAGCCAACAAAATGGGAAAAAAAATTGCCGACTATTCATCTGATAAAAGTCTGATGTCTAGAATATACAGAGAACTCAAGAAACTCACCACTAAGAGAACAAATAACCCAATCAAAAAATAGGCAAGAGTACTAAAGAGACACTTCAAAAAAGAAGAAATTGAAATGGCCAATATGAAAAAATATTCAGCATCATTTGCAGTCAGAGAGATGCAAATGAAAACTACCCTCAGATTTTACCTAACTCCAATTAGAATTGCAGTCATTCAAAATACAAACCACAACAAATACTTATGAGGATGTGAAGAAGCGGGAACTCTAATACATTGCTGGGGACATTGCAAATTAGTACAATCACTTTGGAAAACAGTATGGAGGATGCTCAGAAGAATGGGAATGTACTTACCAGCAATACCACTTCTGGAAACCAAACAACCAAACTAATGCATGCTTATATGTGATAATACACATACAATTCACAATTGTCAAATTATAAAACCAGCCAAGATGTTCATCAACAGATGGATTAGAAAACTATAGAATTTACACAATAGAATTTTACTTACCTATGCATAGCCTTTTAAAGGAAAAATAAGAAACTATGATACTTAGGTTTTATTAACTTCACAGTCAAGTCACTGATTCATGCAAACCTGGCTCACATATTATTTTAATTAAATACAAGAGAAAATCCTGGGGATAAGAGTTAGAGTAGAAATAATATTTGTATGTGATCTACATCATTTTTATATGATCTAAATGTTACCATCCTTGGCAACATTTCTTAGAATTCTTTAAAATATAATGGAATATTTTTAAGCTCCTAGAGTTTTAGAACATATATCTTAGAGATATAAATTTTTATGAGTAAATACATATATTTGTGATCTTCCTTATCCATGGCTTTCCTTTTTTTAGTTTCAGTTACATTACCTATAGTTAGCCACAATCCAAAAATGTTCATTGAAAAATTTCAGAATTAAATAATTTATGAGATTTTTTCTGCAGTACTGGGGATGGAACCCAAAGGCATTCTACCTCTGAGCTACACACATAGCACTATTTTTTCTTTATTTTGAAACAGGATCTCACTGAGTTGCAAAGGGCCTCACTAAGTAGTTGTACATTGCCAAGACATCCTGCTGCCTCGGCATCTATGTGTTGAGACCCCCACTCCACATAGTTTATCGGCAGAACGCCCCGAGAAAGAGGTATCGTCTCTGGCCAAAATATCCCCCACTTTTACCCTTCATGACTATTAATATTTCCTTTAACTTTCTACACGAATTGCTCCAGTGATGTGAAATTAGGACTATAAATAGAAACTGAGTCCGTGGAAATAAAACGTCCTTGGCTCTGCTCAATAATAATAAAAACTGGCCAGAATTCAGATGCTGTGATAAGCATTCCAGCTGCAGCAATTACAAAGGGTCTCTGACCCTCACTATCACTAACTTAGGTTAAGCTATTAACTCAGGTAAGGTAGTTCAGTTTAAGGAAACTTTGTTTACCCTTGAGATCCTGCCTAGAGACAGAGAAGATAAAAACCTTGTGTGTGACCTTAAAGCAATTTAGTTGATAAACAACTTAGTTGCCCAAATACAATAGACTCAAGGAGAAAGATTGGTGACTTTTACGCCCAGTGTAAATATTCCTGAAGACAGAGAGGCTGACCGCATGGTTAATGAATATGACAAAATAAAGGACAGACGTTCTAAATATATATGTATGAAGGAAAGGAAATACCGTGTAAGAGTAAGAAAAGCATTTTTGCATGAAGAAGAGCTTATCATAAGAAAGTCCCAACTGGGAAAGAAAGGAATTAGAAAGTTAGAAGCAGGTTGCAGAGGGTTTGTGACAGAGAAATGGATTATTAAAGATGGTTAGACTTTTAATAGGCTTATTGTCTAAAGAAGAGTGTTCAGCAGTTGAGGAAATATATCTGACAATTAAAACCAAGAACTTTGTGGTGTTGTTTGTGGTATTTTGTCTGCAAAACTGTGTTGTGAGTTTGCTTAAGCTTTCAGATTTAGGAGATAAAATGCCAACACCTGGAGAAACTTTATCACATCCACCTGAATCACCACGTCTCCCCACACTTGCTATATGAACTGAGCCCAAAAGATGGAAAGTTCCAAGAGAGCCAAAGAAGATTCCCCGAGAAACCCCCAAGCCTTGGCCATGCTTGTTTATTTTGGGAAGTGGCCCCCTGGGACTGCTTATCTGCAAAGACCTTGGAAAAGAATCAGGAGTCAGAAGTCAATCTCTCAAGATCAACAGCCAGCTGAAGGACTAGTTTTATTACCTTTGTTTACATGTCATTCATTATTACTTCACAATGATTACACCCACCTCCCTCTCCTCTTACTATTAACTTTACTGGTGAAAGGTATAAATTTCTTGGAGTTTTTGTAATAAAGTGTCATTGGCTCAAGAAGCCTTTGTCCACCTCAAATTCTTTCCCAAGCGCCATACCTAAAAACTTAGGGAATTCATAGAGGGGAAGGAATTGCTGCAGATAAGTTTCTGCAGAACTCCACCTGCCTTTTGTCCCATCTTTCTGAGGATTTGACCGGGAGCTGACAATAAGGACCCAACTGAGATTAGTCGGCGACAGTACATGAACTGCTATCCTCTTGTCTTGCCTTCCCAAATGCTGGGATTACAAGTGTGCATCACCATGCCTGGCTAATTAATAAGTTTTAAATGCATGACTTTCTGAATAGAATAATGAAATCTTGCATGATCCGGCTCCTTCCTGCCTGGGATTTGAATTCTCCCTTTGTATCCATGCTGTATACACCACCCAACTATTTGTCACTCATTAGCTTCTAGTATCACATTGCTTGTGTTAAAGTAACCCTTATTTTCCTTATAAAGGGCTCTAAAGTACAAGACTAATGATGTTAGCAATTTTATTACATTATATTGTTAGTATAATTGGTAAATAAAGTTGATAAACTTTACTAGTCATTATTAAACTATTTCTGTACTTATTTTTTCCACTTTTTAATTTTATACATTTATTAGCTCATTATAGTTCCACATCATAAGGTAGTTGATAATGATGCTTTGCATTTTTAAAGTTATAATGAATATTTATTTATTTTTTATTGAAAGAAAATGTTATAAATTTAATCTGTATTTGGTGCCCCCCCCCCCCGTTGTTTTCCCTTACATTACCTGGAGTCCTTCTGGTATCCCAGTGCTCACTCGTTTGGGCATATTAGAGGAAATATATGTACCTTCTCTTTCTGTGTTTGACTGATCTCACTTAACATAATGCTTTCCAGCGCTTTCCATCTTCTTACAAATGATATGATTTTGTTCTTCTTTATAGCTGAATAGAATTCCATTGTGTGTATTTCCCATAACTTTGCAATCCATTCATCTGTTGATGGGGACCTAGGTTGTTTCCATATTTTGGCTATTACAAATTGTGCTGCTATGAACATAAGTATGCACATGTTGCTGTAGTTCTCTGTTTTCAACCCCTTTGGAAAAATACCCAGGAGTGTTGAAGCTAGATCGTATGGTGGATCTATTCCCAGTTTCCTAAGGAATTTCCATACAGATCTCCATAGTGGCTGAACTAGTTTGCACTCCTACCAACAATGAAAAAGAGTTCCTTTTTCCCCACATCCTCACCAGCATTTGTTGTTGTTTGATTTCTTTATGCTTGCCAATTTGAGCAATCTCAAATTAGATGGAATCTCAGCATAGTTTTGATTTGCATTTCCCTGATAGCTAATGATGAAGAACATTTTTTCATGAATCTATTAGCCATTTGTATCTCCTCTTTTGTAAACTTTCTATTCAATTCGATTGACCAATTCTTGATTGGGTTGTTTGTTTTGCTAGTGCAGAGTCTTTTGAGCTCTTTGTATATTCTGGATATTAGAATTAGTATATTATCAGAATGGTGACTGGTAAAGATCTTCTCCCATTCTGTAGGCTTCCTCTTTAGGTTCTTGATGGTGTCCTTTGATGAGAAGAAGCTTTTTAGTTTGATGCGATCCCACTTGTTGATTCTTGCTTTAATTTCCTGAGCTTTGGATGTTTTGTCGAGAAAGTTATTGCCTGTGCCAATATGTTGTAGTGTTGAGCCTATGTTTTCCTCTAATAACTTCACAGTCTCTGGTTTAATTTATAAGTCTTTGATCCATCTAGAGTTGATTCCTGTGCATGGTGAGAGGTAAGTATTTAATTCCAGCTTTCTACAAGTGGTTAGCCAGTTTTCCAAGCACCGTTTGTTGAAAAGGCTGTCTTTTCTCTAGCATATGAGTTTGGCTCCTTTGTCAAATATTAATTGACTGTAGGTGTGTGAATTTGTTTCTGTATCTTCTATTCTGTTCCACTGGTCAGTGTACCTGTTATTGTGCCAGTACCATGCTGTTTTTACTACTATTGATCTATAGTATAGTTTGAAGTCTGGGATTGTGATGCCTCCAGTGTGATGTTTGTTGCTGAGAATTGCTTTGGCTATTCTGGGTCTTTTCTTTCTCCATATAAAGTTCATGACTGCTTTTTCTAGGTCTGTGAAGAATGTTGTTGGAATTTTAATGGGAATTGAATTGAATCTATATATCATTTTTTGCAGAATGGCCATTTTGATGATATTTATTCTGCCTATCCATGAGGACGGGAGGTCTTTTGTAACATCTTCTAATGGTCTTCTTCAATTTCTTTCTTTAATGTTTTATAATTTTTGTTGTAGAGGTCTTTTACATCTTTGGTTAGGTTTATTCCTAGGTATTTTATTGGTTTTGAGTTTATAGTGAATGAAATTGATTGATTTATATCTTTCATTGTGGATTCATTGTTGGTGTAAAGGAAAGCCACTGATTTCTTTAGGTTGATTTTGTATCCTGCAACATGCTGAATTTGTTAATTAACTCCAGAAGATTTTTGGTTGAGTTCCTACGGTCTTCTAGATAAAGTATCATGTCTTCTGCAAATAAGGATAATTTTAATTCCTCTATTCCTATTTTAATTACTTTGATTTCCTTCTCTTGTCTCATTGCTGTAGCAAGAGACTCAAGGACTATATTGAAGAGGAGTGGTGATAGTGGACATCCTTGTCTTGTTCCTGATTTTAGGGGAAATTCTTGCTGTTTTTCCCAATTCAGTATAATGTTGGATTTGGGATTGTTGTATATTGCCTTAATGATGTTGAGGTATGTTCCTTTTAGTCCAATTTTCTGTAGTGTTTTTAACATGAATGGGTGTTGGATTTTGTTGAAAGTTTTTCAGCATCTATTGCTATGATGATGTGGTTTTTATTCTTGATTCTATTTATGTGTTGAATGACATGTATTGATTTGTGTATGGTGAACCAGCCTTGTTTTTCCAGGATGAAACCAACTTGGTCATGGTGTATTATTATCTTGGTATGGTTTTGAATGTGTATGGCCAGTATTTTGCTTAGTATTTTTGCATCTATGTTCATTAAAGATATTGGTCTGTAGTTTTCCTTTCTTGAGATATCTTTATTTGGTTTAGGGTTTATTGTGATACTAGCCTCATAGAGGGAATTTGAGTGAGTTCCATCTCTTTCAATTTCCTGGAATAAGTTATGCAGTATTGGTATTAGTTCTTTACTGAAGGCTTTGTAGAATTCAGCTGGAAATCCATCTGGGCCTGGGCTTTTATTTGATGGAAGAGATTTTAACCATTTCATTTCATTGTTTGCTATTGGTTGGTTTAGGCTTGCTATGTCCTCTTGGTTCACTTTAGGTAGGTTAACTGTGTTTAGGAATCTATCGATTTCTTCCATGTTTTCTTGTCTATTGGAGTATAAATTTTTAAAGTAGTTTCTGATAATCCTTTGAACTTCTTCACTGTCTGTGGTGATGTTTCCTTTTTCATTTCTGATTTTAGTAATTTGCATTGATTCTCTTTTTCTTTTGGTTAGGTTGGCCAGGGGTTTATCAATTCTATTAACCTTTTCAAAGAACCAGCTTTTTATTTTGTTGATTATTTGAATTGTTTTTTGTTCTCTTTTTCATTTATTTCTGCTCAAATTTTAATAATTTCCTGTTATCTACTGGCTTTGGGATTGGACTGTTGCAGTCTTTGTAGGTACTTGAGTTGTCCAATAGGATCTGAACTTGGTTATTCTGAGTCCTTCTTATGTGGGCACTCAATGCAATAAACTTTCCTCTTAGTCCTGATTTCATAGTGTCCCAGAGATTTTGGTAAGTTGTGTCTCTGTTATCATTTATTTCCATATATTTCTTTATTTCTTTCCTAATTTCTGCTCTTACCAATTCATCATTCAATAGTGTATCATTCAGTCTCCACGTTATTTGCATAGTTTCTTTTGAGTGTCCTGTTGTTGTTTTCTACTTTAATTCCATTATGGTCTGTAAAGATGCAAGGAATTATATTACATCTTTTGAATTTGCTGGTTCTTTCTTTGTGTACCAGGATCTATTTGTATGAACTATTTTGGAGAAGGTTCCATGGGCTGATGAGAAGAATGTGTATTGTGTAGTTTCTGGATGAAATATTCTGTATATGTCTATTAGGTTCATTTGGTTTATAGTTTTCTTTAGTTGTAAAGAGTCTTTATTCATCTTTTGCCTTGAAGATTGATCCAGTGGTGTGAGAGGTGTGTTAAAGTCTCCCAGAATTATTGTATTTGGGTCTATTTGAGATCTGATGTCCTGAAGGTTTTATTTTACAAATGTGGTTGCATTCACATTTGGAGCATAAACATTTACTATCATTATATCCTCTTGGTGTATTGTTCCTTTTAATAAAAGGAAGTGCCCTGATTCGTCTCTCCTGATGTGTCTTAGTTTAAAGTCTATTGTTGGATATCAGGATTGGTACCCCTGCCTTTTTTTGTTCTCTAGTAGCATGGTATATCTTTTTCCATCCTTTCACTTTCATTCTGTGAATTTCTTTGGCTTTTAGGTGAGTTTCTTGCAAACAGCATATATTTGGGTTATGTTTTTTTATCCACATTGCCAGTCTATGTCTTTTGATTGGTGAGTTAAGTCCTCTGACATTAAGAGTTGTTATTGAAATATGATTTTTGTTTTCTGACATTTTGTGTTCTGTCCTCTGTTGGTATCTTTTTCTTTCTTCCTTACTTAGAAGCCCCTCTGATCACTTTCCTCACTTCTCTGGTTCTGAAGTCTGCTTCTTTTTTCTTCTTTGTGGTTTATTTCTTTAAGTATTTTCTCTAGTTTTGGTTTTGAATTCGTAAGTTTTTTGAGATTTTGTTTATCTCGAAACACTTTTATTTCTTCGTCAACTTTGAATAGTAGTTTTGCTCGATAGAGCAGCTTTGGTTGGAAGTTATTTTCTTCCAAGGTCTGGATCATGTCATACTATTCTCTCCTGGCATTCATGACCTGGTTTGTATAGTCTGGGGTGATTCTTATTGTTCTGCCTCTGTATGTCACCTGATCTTTTGTTCTCACTGCTTTTAAGATCTTTTCCTTGGCCTCTATGTTAGTCATTTTGACTATTATGTTGTTTGGGGAGGTCCTTCTTTGATCTTGTCTTAATGGTGTTCTGTATGTCTCCTGAACATGAACATCTATGTATCTTTCCATGTTTGCAAAATTCTCCGAAATCATTTCTGTGAAGAGATTACAAATGCCCTTTGTCTGTACCTCTTTCCCTTCTTCAATGCCTTCATCTGTAAGTTAGGGCCTTTTATGTTGTCCCAAATTTCTTGTATGTTTAGGTTTTGTTGCTGTAATGACTTCTGTATACTATTGACTGTGTTTTCAGTGTTGAATTAACTGTCTTCTAACAGTGATATTATACTTTCCATTTCCTCTAATCTTCCAGAATTTCTTTCTATTGCTGACTTCATTTCATTTATTGACTCATTTCATTCCAAACCTTTTTCTGATTATTTTTTAGTGTTTATAACTCATCTTTCAACATCCTCTAAACTTGTTTTAAATCCTTTTATCATATTGTAGATCAAGATTCAGAACTCCCCTTCTTGCATTTCTTTTTTTTTAAATTTTATTTTATTGGTGCACTGTATTCATACATCATAGTGGGATACAAACTTTTGTAGACATACATGCACACATCGCCCAGTCAGCCCCCACCCGATCCCCACCCCATTCTCTCCCCATCCCTCCTTCCCATGCTTGGCTTAGTGGTTGACATCTAGTATTATAGCAATTTATCCAAAATTAAAAATGATAATCTCACATAACAGTTTCATTTGTCTGATACCAAGCGTTTGATGATTTAAAGATAGCATTTCAATATTTCTTTTTGCTTTCTTTCTTACTAGAGCATATTTTTTCTGTTTTTTAGGTGAAACTATCATATATTTATATATTTATTTTTCAGAAAAAAATCTATCCTAATATGGAATATGAATTCTAGATAACCAAAACGATCTTGAAAAAGAACAAAGCTAGCAGATATATATTTTCTGATTTCAAACCATATAAAGCTACAATAATTGAAACAGTGTAGTACTGTTCTAAAGGCAGATATATAAACCATTGGAGTTAAATACAAGCCTAGAGCTGAATTCTTCCCTATATTGTCAAGTTATTTTTGACAAGGTTTCCACGAACATTTGGTGGTGGAAATAATAATCTTTTAACTAAATATTGTTGAAAAATAATAATTACATGGAAAAGAATAAAATTGGACCTTTACCTAATCCCATATACAAGTATTAACTCAAAATAGATAAAAGACCTAAATATAAATCTTAACACTATAAACTTTTAGGAGAAAAAAATATCCAACAGCAGGAATCTGACATTGAAGAAATATGGGCCCATCTTAAGAGAGCTAACCTAAGAATAATTGGAATAGAGGAGGGAAAAGAAAGTGATACCAAAGGGATCAACAATCTCTTCAAGGAAGTAATAGCAGAAAAATTTCCAAATATAGAGCAAGAGGTTGATACACAGATCCAGGAAACTTATAGAACTCCCTTTAGACAGGATCGGAGAAGAGGATCCCCACGCCATATAATTGTCAAAATGACCAATGTGGAAGCCAAGCAGAGAATCTTACAGGCAACAAAAACAAAGGGCCAACTGACATTCAGAGGCAAACCAATTAGAATCACTCCAGACTTCCCAAACCAAGTCATGAGAGCCAGAAGGGCTTGGAGTAACATATTCCAAACTCTGAAAGAAAACAACTTCCAGCCAAAAATTTCCTATCCAGCAAAACTTTCTATCAAATTAGATGTAGAAATAAGAAGCTTCCATGACAAACAGAAACTGAAGGAATTTATGTCTTCAAAACCAGCGCTAGAGAAAATACTCAAAGAGATTAACTACAAAGAAGAAATAGGTAACACTCACCAGAACCAGAGAAACAAGAGTTTCCATCCAACAGACAACTAAGATTGTTTATCTGTGGAGATTCATTATTTATGTTAGTCTTTTACCTATCTCTAAGTTGTATTGTTTGCCTTTATTGTTGTTAATTTTTAGGATTTCTAGTTGGAATATTAATATACCTTCAGATATAGCATTTGGAAATATTTTATCCAATTCTATTAGTAACTTTTAATTCTGTTTACATTGTCTTTGGATATACAATTTTTTTTTTTATTTTTTAGGGAGTTTGTATATTCTTCTGTTGCCTGTGCCATTGAAATCATATCCGAGAAATCACTGCCAATTTCAATGTTGTGAGGTTTTATGATCTTGCATTTCTTATAGGTCAGTATTCGTGACTTCTGTTATTTCTTCATTATTCCTGGTTCTCATATTTTCAAAGTTCTCAGGTCTGCTTTTCTGCTGTCTTCCCATCGTTAGTGGGTATTATTTTTAGCCCAGTCTTAGTATTAGGAATTTAGAAAAGTCAGCCAGTAAGCAGTACTTTTTCGAGTGGTGAGGGTTGGATCATGGGGGAGTCGCTAGGGTGATGTGAGCAGGAGTCAGGTAAGGTAGAAAATATGATTAGGTTGTAGAAGAATTTACATATAATAAGGTTGTATCTGGTTAAAAATGGGAAAAGTTTAGATAGTAAGATTGCTGTAATTATTGGAATATATAAGTATGTAGATGTGAGCAATTTTGTGTATTAAACACAGAGACACTTTTAGGGGACAGAGAGAACGTTTTGAGGGAAGATAGTACATAGCCTAAATTGAAGACTATGTAGAAGGGGTGGGGGAAAGGAGCAAAGACAAACAGATAGAGAAACAAAATAAGGTACAAAGGCTAACTTTTATACATCATGTATAGACAGCAACTTCGACAAAGAAAGAACAAATACCACCCAAAGAGAACAGAAAAGATTAAGAGAATAAACAGGATGAGAATAAACTAAAATAAAACAAAACACTACCCACCGTATATAAGTAAAAAAAGAAGGAACCAAAAACTTATCCCCCAAGAGAACCAAAAACCAAAACAAACCCAAAGACCCAAAAAGTAAAACAAACACTACCAAACCACAAAAATAAAAAATAAAGTATAAAATGATAGAAAAATAGTAAAACACTAAAAGAAATAACAGTCTTTCTACATTACTGATATATGGTGAATGTGCCACTGCCTTGTATTTGCTTGGAGTGTCCCCTTGTGGCCCCGTGAAGGTATCACACCTTAAGCGCCCTTCGGTGATACTGGAGTTGAGGTGGCCCACTCTGCACACACTGGCACTCACAGTTATCGCCCTCACTGTGTGCTTACCGGGTCCTGTGACTCCTCTGAATTCATGCTGCCAGTCCAATCTGTGCCTCTGGAGCCCTGGCAGCTCTTCAGTATCCCGCTGACTTTCTGCTCCAGCGGTTAGCAGGTCCACTTCTGGGTCCTTACAGATCTCCAAGTGCATGTCTGTGGGGCTGCCTTTGGTGGGTGAATGGTGCTGCTCAGGAGCTCCAGTTAGCTCACAACTTCAGGTATTGAAAATCTCTGGCCACTTTCAGACTTTAGAACCTCTCTGGGAATGTCTCCTTTGGGCCTGCAGCTCTGCATCCGGCTGCGCCTGCACCTGCACCTGTAATCCGCAGGCTGCCTAGGTCTTCCGCTCACTTTCTGCTTTCTTTGTGTGTTGTTGTGAATCTTACAGTTCAGTTGTTGGATTCCTTCTGTCATAGTCCCCGAGTTTGTTTTGGATCATACATTTAATTTTTCTTTATTAATACGCTTATGTCTCAGTAGTTGAACTTAATTTGCTTCAGCTAGTGAGGTATGTTGCGTCTCTCCATCGCCATCTTGATCCTCAACACAAGTATTCTAAAAGGCAGGATACAGAGTTTCTGACTCCACATGTAAGTAGTTTGGAAGTGTCCCTCTATCCTAACAACAGTTTAAAAAAACTCTGTACTTAACTTATAATTTAGCTTCATCATAGTTTTTTGTGCATAGGAGAATGGGGTTCATACAGCATTTGGAGGCTTTTTAGGCCTCCACTGGGGGTCTTCATAGGTATTTCCTATGGATAAGGGGAAACTACTATACATATATGTGTATGTGTGTACATTTAAACTGTCTTTCACAATGTGCATTTATTGTGATTAAGAAAAATTGTTATCCTTTTTAAAAATGAGAAAACTACAGTAAGATTAAGTTGCACAACTTCACCTGGGACAGTAAATGAAAAAGCTATCATTCAAAAAAAAAACTTATTCCAAAGCTTCTTCACTTAATCATCACTTCATAAGAATACACTCATCCTGTACTGCCTCTAATTGATCCTGTCTCAGTCCCCTCGATCATTCAACAAAGCTTATCCTTTAAGCATAGAATTTTGAAAGTCAATACTGCTTATTTATAGTGTTAACATGGCTAAGAGAAGTAAAGTTTTATTAAAGTAGCTAAATATCTCATCAGACATAGAAAAGTTTCTTTTCCCTCAATAATATCATAGAAACTAAGGTAGTAAATATAAGTTTTACTAGACACATGGAAAAATAGTATAGTTTGGATATACTTGACTTTTGCTTATATCAGATACAACACTTCTTAATCAATAATGCCTACATATATGAGATTTGGGTAATATAGTATTTTGGGTAACAGACACAATGAATATTTGCATATCACTGATGTACTAAATGCAACTTAATTTTACACTTTAAAATGGTTATAAAAGTTATATCCCCCAGAGAAACAAACATAATCATTATAAGGAGAGAAAATAAGCTGATTCAAGTCATGAAATGTGCTTGAAATAAAATGGGTGCAAACAACTTTCAAAATTTATACTCTAAAAGAAATTTTTTGCTAAATGCTACTGTAATATTATAATAAAAGATAGTGACAAAGAAGTACACCTCCATACAGTACAACCTCTAGGCCTGTGTGATCTGTGTCAAATCACTTGAAGTCCCTATTTCTTTAGAATTAAGTGAGATATAAAAGTAAATGTATGTGGAAGGGTTTAAAATTAGTCTATTAGTAAGTTATTATCCACAATTTTTGGAAAATCTTATGTTTATTATTTTAAAAAGTTTTATCATCCAATAAATTTTAACTACAACAGAAAAATGACATTCTTCATTTAGAATATTTATATAGAAATTTCACAGTAATTTTTCTTTCAATTAATCTTTATTTTTCTTTCAATTAATCTTTACTAAGGATATTATAATTTTCATAATTCCTGGCCTCATACTGTACCCAGTATTGATGTCCACTGACTAGAAATGTAAGACAATAGCAACCATGAGGGATGTAATTAGTCAAGCATAATGCAAGGACACAAATTGGTACTTTCTCAACCAAGCTGCACACCCGAATCATATTACAAATATTTCATTAAAAAAAGAGAATTGATAGCCGGACATGGTGGCACACACTTGTAATCCCTGCACTTGGGAGGGGGAGACAGGAGGATTGTACAGGTTTGAAGCCCCTCGCTGGCTTAAGAGACCCTGTTTCCAAATAAAAATTATATAAGATAGGTCTGGGAGTGTAGCCCAGTGGTAGAAGGGTTCCATCCCCAGTACCACCACCAGAGAGAGAGAGAGAGAGAGAGAGAGAGAGAGAGAGAGCGAATTTATTCTTGAGCTCCACTCAAACACATATCAAAATCTTTAGAGTATGCATATTTGTTTTAAAGCTTCCTAAATGAAGATATAAAAGAGGAGGTGGTCAGAGAAAATGCAATGATGAAAGCAGAGTGTAGTCTGAGGTTTAGATGTACAAAATTTGGCTAGGCAAAACGATATAATGATAACATTCTCCCCACAAAACATTTATTAAATCCTTGACCTCTTCTTTGTTATTTTGTAGATATATCTGCACATATACTAATAATTCAATGTGGGTAAACTTTTATTGTAGTTTAAGTAAATAATTATTCATTCATTTACTTAACTTTTCATGAATGCCTGTTCTTTGTTGAGGATTGTACTAGATACTGAGTAAACATATTCAAAACATAAAAAACAAATATATTACTTAGTAAGATAAGAAGTAGATAAAAGTATGGAAACAGATGTTAAGACAGTACTGAAATAATTGATTCTTAAACTTTTCAAGCCATATCAAAAATACATGCCTAATGTTATAAATCTATGATATGCTGGGAAAAAGGAAGTGATTTGTAGGTGTGTATCTAGAACCTGGTGAAAAAAACTCATGTTATTTCTACGAGAAAATGCAGCAAAAATAAGACAGTCCCAATTGTTTCATATCCTCTACAATATTCAATGTATTTATATTAATATTATTTAATTTAGTGACTATAGTGAGTATATAATAGTACTTCATTATAGATTTTAACACTCATTTCTTGAAATATAGTGATATAAAACTTTATTTTTTATTGACAATTTTTATATTTTTAAATGAAAATTATCAGAAATTTTGGCTTTTTAAATGATTGGAAGCTGGGCGTGTTGCCACACACTTGTAATCTCAGTACTTGAGAAGGTGAGACAGGAGGATTGCAGGTTTTCAGATAGCCTCAGCTACTTAGGCCCTCCAAAACGTAGTTAAGACCCTATTTCAAAATAAAGAATAAAATATGAGGCTGGGGTATATCTCAGAGGAAAAGTTTTCTGAGTTAAATCTCTATACCACAAAAAATTATTGGAAGGTCTGTTTTTTAATTATTTTTCCAATGACTTATTTTTATAGTAGAAATATGACTATTTGTTGGATATCTCCATTTCAACTACTTATGCCTTCTTGCTTTCCACTTACTTTTTCAAATTCTTTATCACCTGACCTCATGTTTTTTATTTAACAAAACTGTATGATATGGAGTGCCTACCAATACAGCAGACCCTATAAGCCCTAAGCATCCAGTTGACTGGCTGCTTTAACAACTCTACACAAATTATCTGCTAGGCCAGTTCTCCCCAGGCCAGGGTCCCAGGATCTTGTCCATGGTCTTGATCACTGTTCTCCCTCTTCTCTCCTTTTCTCTTCTCTTCTCTTCTCTTCTCTTCTCTTCTCTTCTCTTCTCTTCTCTTCTCTTCTCTTCTCTTCTCTTTTCTTCTCTCTTCTCCTCTCCTCTCCTCTCCTCTCCTTTCTTCTTCTTCTTCTTCTTCTTCTTCTTCTTCTTCTTCTTCTTCTTCTTCTTCTTCTTCTTCTTCTTCTCTCTCTCTCTCTCTCTCTCTCTCTCTCTCTCTCTCTCTCTCTCTCTGTTTTTCTCTGTATTTTCCTGGGAACACAAGGAACCTTGAATATCTGTCTCTCAGGGTTCAGCCTCTCTGTTTTTGGCTAAAGTCTCTCTGTATTTTCATTTCAAATTTAATATTTGGGTTAGTTTCCAGGCAACATCATGAGTTATTTTCCCACAATTTCCTGAAAGAAATCTCTTGGCCCCTGATCAACAGGTTTTCTCTTGGATTCTGGGACAAGCAGAACAGAACCAGAGGAATTGGAAAGAAAACCTTGTGTTTCAGCAAATACTTATTTTGGGTTCATCATTTTTGTAAGCCTTTTGGAGCTTAAAAATCTAGATTCCATTTTCTGCCAATATTTAGGAAGTTTAAGGCATCATTTTTTTACACGTTTTCTGCCACTTTTGCTGTCTTTTATTTATATAAACATCTCTATTTTTATTTTCTTCTCTTATTTATATAAATCTCCCACAAAATTTATAAATGTTCACTTGGTATTATTTTATGAGTGTCATTAATTTCTTCTTTTTTGAAATTTTTTCTAATTTTAAATTACCTATCTTTAAGTTCATTTCGTTCTTGTTATTATTATTATTATTATTATTATTATTACTATTACTACTACTACTATTATTGGTGGTACTGAAATTTTTTCTAATTTTAAATTACCTATCTTTAAGTTCATTTCGTTCTTGTTATTATTATTATTATTATTATTATTATTATTATTACTACTACTACTACTACTACTACTACTATTATTGGTGGTACTGGGGTTTCTGGAAATTCTTTTACCTCCGGGATATACTCCCAGACCTATTTTTATACTTTTTTTGAAATTTGGAAATGGTCTCTTAAGCCAGAGCAGCTGGCTTCAAACCTGCATGATACTACTGTCTTCATCTCCCAATCACGGGGATTACAAGCATGCGCCACCATGCCTGGCTGTTTTTAATATTGTTAATTGGTACATTGTAGTTGTACTTTGTAATGGAGCACAGGATTATGGTAGAGACATATATGTACACATCACTCAGTTAGCTCTTACCCAATTCCCATCCCATTTCCTTCCTTCTTCCTCTTTATTTTTGGCTTAGTGATTGACTTTGATGTGTTTGTTCATGTACATTAAAAACATCAGAGAATTTTCCTCTTCCCCTCTCCCATCCCCTCATTTCTCCTTATTTGGTCATTTATAGTATCCACTTCTTCATCTAGAGTTTCTCCTATGATCATTTTCTCCTTAGCTTTTGCATATTAGGGAGAGCATCTGATTTCTTATGTTTTGTGACTGACTAATTTCACTTAGCCTAATGTTCTCCAGTTGCATTCATTTCCCTGTAAATGACATAATTGTTTTTTTTTTCTTTATGGCTGAGTAAAATTCCATTGTGTACATATGCCATAGTATTGTAATCCATCCATCTGTTGATGGACATCTTGGCATGTTCCACAGTTTGGCAATGGTGAATTGTGCAGCTATGAACATAGATACACAAGCATTAGTTTGGTAGTTTGGTTTCCATCCTTTTGGGTAGATACTCAGAAGTGGTATTGATGGATCAAATGATAAATTCATTTCCATTCTTCTGAAGATTTTTTCATGTTGTTTTTCAAAGTGATTGTATTAATTTGCAATCCCACCAACAATGTATTAGTGTTCCCAGTTCTCCCCATCCTCACCAGCATTTGGTGTTGTTTGCATTTTGAATGATTGTCATTCTAGCTGGAGTAAGGTGAAATATCAGGGTATTTTTTATTTGAATCCCTCTAATTGCTAATAATGTCAAACATTTTTTATGCAGAGAAATGGAAATAAACCACTACTTTCTCACCCTACATGACAGTCAATTCAAGATGGATCAAAGGCTTAGAAATTAGACGAAAGACCTTGAGGCTCCTTAAAGAGGGCACAGGTCCAACACTACAACACATAGTCACAGGTAAAAACTTTTTCAAGAAGATGCTAAGGCACAAGAATCTAAAAGGTCGATCAATATGTGGGATTGCATTAAACTGATGAGCTTCTGTGCAGCAAAATGAAACTATCAATAACTTTAACTAAGAGGCACCAAAATGGTAGATTTTTGCCACTGATACTTTGGTAGTGGAGTAATATCTAGCATATACAGATAACTCAGGAAACTCAGCACTAAGTAATCAAATAACTCAATCAATATATGGACAAGTAAACTAGATACTTTAAAAAAGAAGAAACTCAAATGGTCAATAAATGTAAAAAATAATGCTTCAACATCATTAACAATCAGAGAGATGCAATCCTTCTTGATTTAATCTCCTACTGAAGCTATTAAAATTTTAGCTTCATTATAGTATCTTTCAACTCAAAATTTTTGTTTTTTCTTTTTTTCATGATTTTTATCTTTATGTTGATATTCTCAGTGTTTTCATAAATGTTATTCTGAGTTAATTTTTGTTTCTTTTTTTCTCTTGTAGCTCACTGATTTTCAAGATGACTGTTTTGAATTATTTTTCCAGCATTTCATATATTTCCATTTTTCTAGGATCATTTACAGAGATTTACTTTGTTCACCTTGTGGTGTAATATTTTTGTGAGGATATTGGTCTTGGCAATTATTTCTTGAATATGACACCAAAAATGCAAGCCAAAAAAGCAAAAAAGACAATTATAGCTACATAAAACCAAAAAGTATCTGCATAGAAAAGGAAACATTCAACAAAGAAAAGACAAACTATGCAACAGGAAAAAATGATAAAAAAACTACTTATGCAATGTTATTGTGATGGGTAATCTGAAATATCAACTTGGATGGATCATGAAACACATAAGATAATGTGACTTTGGGTATGTTGTTAAGATGATTGGCTTATATAAACACAGATTAAAGGGTAAGTCCTTCCCTGTATGTGGAAAGCACTGTACTGATAGGCATAGGACCTGGATAAAAAGAAGTAGAAAGCCATGTGAAAGAATAAATGGTTCTTCCTGAGAATAGCATGTCTGCCCTTGTCTGGGATATGAGTCTTCATGTCTTTTAACTGGACTTGTACCATTATTTCTTTGGAGAGATTCCTGGCCTTTAAATTTTGGCCTGTGGCTATATAATTGCTCACTCCTATTCTGCTACTCTAGCTCATGGTCCACTCCACCATCTGATGGTTCCTCTGCCTCTCTAATTTGGTAAATCCCATTTTACCATATATACATCCTCTGAGATCTGTTACTGTAATGAAGCATGACTAATTCAGTTTATGTCTAAGATATATAGATTATATTCATCCAATTCAGAGCAAAACAAAGCAGAAAACTTGGCTAGAAACTTGCAAAGGAGCAGAGCGTAATGGTGTGCACTTGTAATCTCAGGATTTGGGAATTTGAGACAGGAGAATTGTGGTTCTTGGACAGCCTTCGCTACTTAGTGAGCCCCTTTAAAACTCACTGAGACACTGTTTCAAAATAAAGAATAAAAAACTAAAAAACAGGCCTGGGGATGTAGCTCTGAGGCAGAATGCCCCTGGGTTTCATCCCCAGTACCCTCCTCCAAAAAAATAAAAAGTAAAAAAACAGGCAAAGGATGTGAATGGTGGTGGCACATGTTTGTAATCCCAGAATTCGGGAGGCTGAGACTGGAGGATTATGGTTCACGGACAGCCTCAGCTACTTAATAAGGCCCTCCAAAACTTAGTGAGACCCTGTTTCAAAACTAAAGAATAAAAAATAAGGCAGAGGTTTTAGCTTAGATGTCAAATATCCCTGGGTTCCATACCCAGACCTGCAAAAAAAAAAAAAAAAAAAAAAAAAAGAGAAAGAAATTTCTCTAAAAATAACACTAAAAGTCAGTAGGTATAGGAAAAGGTATTCAAAAGCACTAACCATCAAGGAAATGCAAATTAAAATGACACTGGTCATAATGGCTATTATAAAATAAGTATGTGTTGGTGAATATGTACAGATAAATAAATACTTTTTATCTCTTTTTGCAGTACTGAGTTGTACTCCCAGTCCTATTTTTTAATTAATTAATTAATTTATTAGGGATGGAACCCAGGGGCATTCTACCTCTGAGCTATACCTCAAGACCTATTTTTTGTTCTTTATTTTGAAACAAGGTCTTACAAGTTGCAGAGAACCTCATTTAGTAGCTGAGGTTGGCCAAAGACCTTTGATCTCGGGTCCCTCCCAAGTACTGGTATTATAAGTGTGCAACACCATGCCTGGCTCCATTATCTATTTTTGAAGCAGAGTATCACTAAGTAGCTGAGGCTATCCATGAACCATGATCCTCTGGTTTTAACCTCCCAAGTACTGAGATTATAAGCCACCATGCCAGGTAGTAAACCCTTATATAATATTTATGGGAGTGTGCATCGTCACAGCTTCAATGAGAATCCATATAGAAATTCCTCAAAATATTAAAAATAGATGGCTTTAGTGATGAATTCCTTTAATCCAAATGCTTAGGAGACTGAGAAAGGAGAATCACAGGTTTGAGGCCAGTATGAGGTAATTTATCAAGACTCTTCTTCAAAATTAAAAATAAAGTTAAAAAACAGGGTTAATGTCAGTGGTAGAATGGCCTTTGGTTCAAAAAACCCACAACATTAAAAACAGAATTGCCGCCGGGCGTGGTGGCGCACGCTTGTAATCCCCGCACTTGGGAGGCAGAGACAGGAGGATCTCGCAGGTTCAAAGCCAGCCGCGCGCACTGGCTTAGGAGACCCTGTTTCCAAATAAAAATGTAAAAATAGGTCTGGGAATGTAGCCCGGAGATAGAAGGGCCTCCAGGAACCCCAGTACCATCAAAAAAATTGCCATATGATCAAGCAATCTCACATCTGGTTATATACCTGAAATAATTAGAAAATTGCACTTCCATTTTATTGCAAAGTTATTAACAATAGTCAAAATTGGAAATAACTCAATGTCCATAAATAAATTTAAAAGAACTGGTGCTGGCCGTGGTGGTACACATTTGTAATTCCAGAATTCAGGAGGCAGGGACTGGAGGACTATGGTTTGAGGTCAGCTTCAGCTACTTAGTGAGGCCCCTTGAAACTCAGTGAGATCTTTTTCAAAAAATAAGGAATAAAAAATCAGGGCTGGTGGTGTCACTCAGAGGTAGAATGACCCTGTTTTCATTCTCAGTACTGCAAAAAAATATTGGTAATATACATACAATGGAATATGTCAATCTTAAGTAAGAGGATGTGTTAAGTTAAATAAGTTACTAACAATTGGACACATACTATATGATTTCACTTATTTTTTAGTATTTAAAATATTGAAAATTACAGTAGAGACTAGAATGTTGTATGTTAGGGGTTGAAAAAAGAAAATCGGGAGCCTTTGCTTAATAGTTATAAAGTTTCATTAACACAAGATAAATAAGTTCTGGAGATCTTCTGTACATATTTATAGCAGTGCATATGATATAGTATAACATAGTCTTTATTTTGTATTCAAAGTTAATTTATCACTGGGCATGGTGGCACATGATGTACAGGGGAGGCTGGAGGATCTCAGGTTCATTGCCAGCCACAGCTAGTTAGGTCCTCCACAACTAAGTGAGACCTTGTTTCAAAACAGAGAATAAATAAGCTTGAGTATGCAGATCAGAGGTAGAATGTTTCTGGGTTCTATCCTTGATGTTACTCACACACAAAAATAAATTTCCAATGTGATACTAGCTATTCACATATCTTCATTTTTGAAGTGTTTATTCCAATGTGTACTCATTCTAAATACAATAATTTTCTTTTATTATTGTATTATGGTTATCATAAAGTTTTTATTTTATTTATATATTCTAAATCCAAGTTACTTATTGGTCTTAGTTTGCCAATATTTATCCTTAGGCCACAGCTTGCATCTTCAATTTCTTAATGGCATCATTCATAAAGCAAACTGTAATGTTTTTGATGACATTCAATTGTAATTTTTTTACAGGTTATTTCATGTGTTTTGTCCTATGAAATCTTTGATTATTTCAGCATATTTAACATTATTCTCTTATGTACTTTTCAAAAAAATTTATAATTAGTTTATTCATTTAGGAATATTATCTCTTTATATCTAAGTTTTAATATTATGTTAAGTCCATTTTTTTCCATAAGGATATCCAATAATTCAAGCACTATTTGTTGAAAAACAGACTTTCTTTTCTCCCGTTAAATTGTTTTTTGTAAAAAATAAATTGACCATAAAAGCATAGTTTTATTCTGGTTCTTCTATTTCAGTTTTTTTCCACTTGTCTATCTTTCTGCTAACACAACAATGTTTAAATTTCAATAGTTTGATTATGAGCTCTGAAATCAGGTAGCATATACACTTCAACTTATTTTTTCAAGAATGTTTTAACCACATTGGGTCCTTTGCATTTTTATGTTTTATTGAAGGTTAGTGTTTGTTGACTAAAGTGAACAAAATGAGCTTGGTATGATGGTATACTTTTATAATTTCAGTACTTGGCTTGCTCTGTTGTTGTTCCTCCTTCCCTTGATTTCAAAAGTTTGAACATGTTGCTTTTGGTAGATTTCTCTCAGTCTCTAGGTGCCAGCTGGTATATCCAAGGGGAAGTTGTATTGTATTCAACAGTGAAGGTTGATTACGGAGGGAAGTTAAGTAGTAAATGTAAAAATAGCATAAGGTCTCAGATAGGGTTAAATAGTATAAGTATATGAGTTTGGTAAGGTAGTATATACTAGAGATTGGAAATAGTACAAATGTAGCAGTATTCTACTAACCAATGTAGAGTTTCTGCTATAGTGATATGAACTGGATTTAAAAGACAAGAGAGCAATAAAAAGAAGAGAAGAGATAGAAAAGGGATAGAGAGGAGAGAAGTAGGTATGTACAAGGGAAGAAACTTGGAAGAGGATTTGGGAAGAAGGTTAAGAAACAACAAAGCAAAACAACAAAAAAACCACAATCCCCCCCCAAAAAAAACCAGAAAGACATACACTGTCACATACAAATAAGAAGGAAAAAACCCAAACAATGCCAACAATGAATGGATGTGACTCTTCAAATAAATGACTATTCAGCAGATAGGCACTTTGCTGTCTCTCTCTGTGTCTCACCAGCACCTTTCCCTCTATGAATCTGGTTCTGGAAGTCTTCTCAGATGATAGAAAGCAATGGGGCTGGATTTTATCACTCCCTTGTCTTGAATTAAATCCAATTCATATCACTATACCAGAAACTCTACATTGGTTACTAGAATTCTACTACATTGGTACTATCTCTAATCTCTAGTGTATACTAACTTAACAAACCCATAGACTCATACTATTCAGACCTGTCTGAGACCTTACCTTATTCTTACATTTACTCCTTCACTTCCCTTCTTATTCAACCTTCACTATTGAATATAACTTGCCATTTAATATACCAGATGACACCTAGAGACTGAGAGAAATCTACTAAAAGCAACAGGTACAAACTTCTGAAATCATGGGAAGGAGGAACAACAATGGAGCAATGAGATCTCACAAACCCCCAATAATAGAACCTGGTAACACAGAAACACAGAGATCTCCAGAAAATCAAATCAGGAATGTAACTGCAGAAATAATATAGGATTTTAGAAAAGAATTTATAGAAAATCTGAAAGGAATAAAGGATGCAATCATTGAAGTAAAGGCATCAATTCAAACTATAAACAATTGACTAGACCACATAGAGCATAGAATCTCGCTCCTAGAAGATGATCACTCCAAAAACGAACACATAGTGTATAACTTAGAAAAAACCAATTTGACAACAGGAATTAGATATTTAAGAAATAAGGGCCCATCTTAAAAAACCTAACCTAAGAATAATCGGCATAGAGAAGAGAAAAGAATATGAAACTAAAGGTATCAACAATCTTTTCAAAGAAGTAATAGCATAAAATTTTCCAAACATAGAGCAAGAGCTCAATACATAGGTTCAGGAAACGTATAGAACTCCCTTTAGACAAGATCAGAGAAAAGGTTCCCCACACCACATAATAGTCAAAATGACCAATGTAGAAAGCCAAGGAGAGAATCTTAAAGGCAACAAAAACAAAAGGACAAGTGACATTCAGAGGCAACCAATTGGAATCACTCCAGATTCCCAAACCAAGTCATGAAAGCTAGAAGGTCCTGGAGTAACATATTTCAAACTCTGAAAGAAATCTCCTCCAGCCAAAACTTTCCTACCAAGAAAAATTATCTTTGAAATTAGATGGGGAAATAAGAAGCTTCCATGACAAAGAGAAGTTGAAGGAATTTATCTCTTCAAAACCAGTGATAGAGAAAATACTCAAAGGGATTAACTACAAAGAAGAAATAAGTAATACACAGCACAACCAGAGAAACAAGAATTTCCATCCAGCAGAAAACTAACCGAAGAAAAACAAACAATATTTTAAACAGAAATAAAATCTTAACATGTTAGGACTTAAATCTCATCTCTCAATAATTACACTGAATATAAATGGCCTCAACTTCCTAATAAAAAAAGATAAAGTGGCAAAATGGATTAAAACCCAGAACCCATTTATCTGCTGCTTGTAAGAAACACACCTTCCAAGTAAAGATAGTAACAAACTTAAGGTAAATGTCTGGAACAAGGTAATTCATGACAAGAGAACTTAAAAGCAAGTAGGATATCAGTATGATATCAGATAAGGTAGACTTCAAGGCCAAGATTATTGGAAGAGAAAAAGAAGGTCATTTTTACTGGTGAAAGAAACAATCCAGCAAGAAGAAATAAAAATAATCATTTATGCCCCAAACATAGGTGCAGCTACTTTCATAAAACAAACTGTGACATTAAGTCACATATACATTCCAATACAATAATACTGGAAGACTTTAACACCCCTCTCACACCATTAGACCAATTTTCTAGGCAAAAGGTCAGTAAAGATGCCTCAGAACTAAAGAATACCATTAATCAAATGGACCTGTTGGATACATATAGCATATTTCACCCAATTAAAGCGGAGTTTACATTTTTCTCAGCTGCTCATATGACCTTCTCCAAAATAGGTCACAACCGGGGCCACAAAGTGAGCACTAGCAAATTCAAAATATTTGATATACTTCCCTGTGTCTTTTCAGACCGTTATGAATGAAATTAGAAATCAACTACGAGAAGACCCAGATAAACCACATAAATCTGTAGAGACTGAATACGACACTTCTTAAATTTTTTTTAGTGGTACTGGGGTTCCTGGAAGCCCTTCTACCCATGGGCTACACTCCTAGACCTATTTTATACTTTTTTATTTTGGAAAAAGGGTCTCTTAAGCCAGTGTGGCTGGCTTCAAACATATGTGATCCTCCTGTCTACGCCTCCCAAGCACGGGGATTACAAGCATGTACCACCACACCCAGCTACCACACTTCCTAATGAAGATGTAAAAGGTGAAATCAAGAAATATCTAGAAACAAACAGAAATAAAGATACAAGATATCAAAACATCTGAGACACATTGAAGGAAGTATTAAGAGGAAAATTTATAGCACTGTGTGCTCACATAAAAACAGAAAATCATCAAATAAATAACCTAATGACACACCTCAAAGCCCTTGAAAAACAGAAACAATCTAACCCCAAAGCCAGTAGAAGGCAGGAAATTATTAAAATCAGAGCAGAAATTAATAAATAAAGAATAAAAACAATACAGAAAATCATCAAAACCAAAAGTTGGTTTCTTGAAAAAAATAACCAGATAGATAAACCATTAGCCAACCTAACAAAAAAAGAGAGAACCAACTCAAATTTTGAAGATGAGAGATAAAAAAAGGAAAGGGAAAACAAAAGCAAGTTACAGAAGTTTTTCACAGGGTCAGTCCATTTGAAGAAAAAGCTGATCAAAATAATCACCATTGTTCCCTCTTTTATTTAATGTTTGGGTACTTATTATACCCACATGGAAGTAGAAGGTAAGAAGTTCAGAAACAGAATCTATGTATGTTATTGTTTGTTTACACAGTTTTGTTCAGTTATAAACATTTGGCCTTTTACTATGTTATTTTCATTTTGTATAAATACATTATTCTCCTTATTTATTTTTACATTTATTACTTGTATTATATTTTTTATGTATTTAAAAACTCCATTTTTAAATAAAGTGTTTCTGGAACTATAAAAAAGAGATGAAAAAGGAGATATTACTATTGATAGGGTAGAAATCCAGAGAGTAATCCAAAACTACTTTGAAAAACTATACTTCAAAATAATGGAAAATCTGGAGGAAATTGGCAACTTTCTACACAAATATAACCTTCCTAAACTGAGGCAATGAGATACAGAAAATTTAAACCTACCAATAACAATCAAAGAGATTGAAACAGCAATAAAGAGCCTACTATCAAAGAAAAGGCCAGGACCAGATGGTTTCCCAGGTTAATTCTATAAAAAGTTTATAGAAGAGCTAATCCCAATACTCATCAATCTATTCCATGAAACAGAAAAAATGAGACTCTCCTAAATACATTCTATGAAGCCATTATCACATAAATACAAGAACCAAATAAAGACAGTTTAAGGAAAGAGAACTTCAAGCATATATATTTGATTAATTTGGATGCAAACCTGCCAATCAAAATACTAGCATCACACATTCAAAGCAGCATAAAGAAAATCACACATCATGAGCAAGTACGGTTTATCCAGGGATACAAGTGTGGTTTAACATACAAAAATCAGCCCATGTAATTTATCATATAAAGAGAACCAAAGACAAAAATCACATGAACATTTCAATAGATGCCAAAAAAGCATTTGATAAAATACAACATCCATTTATGATAAAAGCATTGCAGAGAATAGAAATAGGAGGAACATAGCTCAACATCATAAAAAACTACAATAAACCCACAGCCAACACCATATTTTTTAATTTTTTAAAAATTTATTTTATTGAAAGTAAATGTTATACATTTAATCTCTATTTGGTGCTCTCCCCCCACCTTCGTTTCCCTTCTCCCCTCCCGATACTTAATACCCAGGCTAACGTTGCTATATTCATACTTTTACACCTATTTGGAAATAGCCGCTCATCAATCAAGTTCAGCCTCCCTCCTCTCTTAGTTTTCAATTCAAACTTTGCTGAGATTTCCCTTCCATTATCTGGAGTCCCTCTGGTATCCCCAATGCTCACTCGTTTGGGCATATTAGAGGAAATATATGTACCTTCTCTTTCTGTGTTTGACTGATCTCACTTAACATAATGCTTTCCAGCCATTTCCATCTCCTTACGAATGACGTGATTTTGTTCTTTATAGCTGAATAGAATTCCATTGTGTGTATTTCCCATAACTTTGCAAACCATTCATCTGTTGATGGGGGCCTAGATTGTTTCCAAATTTTGGCTATTACAAATTGTGCTGTTATGAACATAGGTATGCATATGTTGCTGTAGTTCTCTGTTTTCAACCCCTTTGGAAAAATACCCAGGAGTGGTAAAGCTAGATCGTATGGTGGATCTATTCCCAGTTTTTTAAGGAATCTCCACACAGATGTCCATAGTGGCTGAACTAGTTTGCACTCCCACCAACAATGTAAAAGAGTTCCTCCTTCCCCACATCCTCGCCAGCATTTATTATTGTTTGATTTTTTATGCTTGCCAATCTGAATGGGGTTAGATGGAATCTCAGTGTAGTTTTGATTTGCATCTCCCTTATGCCTAATGATGAAGAACATCTTTTCATGAATCTATTGGCCAATTGTATCTCCTCTTTTGTAAGTGTCTATTCATTTCAGTTGCCCATTTCTTGATTGGGTTGTTTCTTTTGCTAGTGCAGATTCTTTTGAGCTCATTGTATATTCTGGATATTAGCCCCCTATTGGAGTGGTTAATGGTAAAGATCTTCTCCCATTCTGTAGACTTCCTCTCTAGGTTCTTGATGGTTTCCTTTGATGAGAAGAAACTTTTTAGTTTGATGCTATCCCGCTTGTTGATTCTTGCTTTAATTTCCTGACCTTTGGAGGTTTTGTTGAGAAAGTTACTGCCTGTGCCTATATGTTGTAGTGATGAGGCTATGCTCTCCTCTGATAACTTCACCGTATCTGGTCTGATTCCTAAGTCTTTGATCCATCTCGAGTTGATTCCTATGCATGGTTGTATATAGGGGTTTAGTTCCATCTTTCTACAAATGAATAGCCAGTTCTCCCAGCACCATTTGTTGAAAAGGCTGTCTTTTCTCCAGTGTATGAGTTTGGCCCCTTTGTCAAAGATTAATTGACTGTAGGTGTGTGGATTTGTTTCTGTATCTTCTATTATGTTCCACTGGTCAGTGTACCTGTTATTGTGCCAGGACCATGCTGTTTTTACTACTATTGATCTATAGTATAGTTTGAAGTCTGGATTGTGATGCCTCCTGCGTGATTCTTGTTGCTGAGAATTTCTTTGGCTATTTTGGGTCTTTTTATTCTCCATATAAAGTTCATGATTACTTTTTATAGATCTATGAAGAATGTAGTTGGTATTTTGATGGGAATTGCATTGAATCTGTAAATCATTTTTGGCAGAATGGCCATTTTTATGATATCTATTCTGCCTATCCATGAGCACAAGAGGACTTTCCATCTTCCAAGGTCTTCTTCAATTTCTTTCTTTAATGTTTTATAGTTTTTGTTGTAGAGGTTTTTTTACATCTTTGGTTAGGTTTATTCCTAGGTATTTTATTGGTTTTGAGGTTATAGTGAATGGAATTGATTGTTTTATTCTTTTATTGTGGGTTCATTGTTGGTATAAAGAATAGCCTCTGATTTCTTTAGGTTGATTTTGTATCCTGAAACTTTGCTGAATTTGTTAATTAACTCTAGAAGTCTTTTGGTTGAGTTCTTAGGGTCTTCTAGGTAAAGGATCATGTCATCTGCAAATAAGTATAGTTTTAATTCCTCTCTTCTTATTTGAATTCCTTTGATTTCCTTCTCTTGTCTTATTGCTGTGGCAAGAGTTTCAAGGACTATATTGAAGAGGAGTGGTGATAGTGGACATCCTTGTCTTGTTCCTGATTTTAGGGAAAATTCTTGCAGTTTTTCCCAATTCAGTATAATGTTGGATTTGGGTTTATTGTATATTGCCTTAATGATGTTGAGGTATGTTCATTTTAGTCCAATTTTCTGTAGTGTTTTTAACATGAATGGGTGTTGGATTTTGTCGAAGGCTTTTTCAGCATCTATTGCTATAATTATGTGGTTGTTATTCTTGAGTCTATTTATGTGGTGGATGACATGTATTGATTTGTGTATGTTGAACCAACCTTGTTTTTCCGGGATGAAACCAACTTGGTCACGGTGTATTATTCTCTTGATATGGTTTTGAATGCATATGGCTAGTATTTTATGTAGAATTTTTGCATCTATGCTCATTAAGGATATTGGTCTCTAGTTTTCCTTTCTTGAGGTATATTTATTTGGTTTGGAATTAATGTGATACTGGCTTTGTGGAAGGAATTTGGGAGAGTTCCATCTCTTTCAGTTTCCTGGAATAAGTTATGCAGTATTGGTATTAGTTCTTTACTGAAGGCTTTGTAGAATTCAGCTGGAAACCCATCTGGGCCTGGGCTTTTATTTGATGGAAGAATTTTTATTGCCATTTCTATTTCATTGTTTGCTATTGGTTGGTTTAGGCTTGCTATGTCCTCTTGGTTCACTTTAGATAGGTTAACTGTGTTCAGGAATCTATCGATTTCTTCCATGATTTCTTGTCTATTGGAGTACACATTTTTAAAGTAGTTTCTGATAATCCTTTGAATTTCTTCACTATCTGTGGTGATGTCTCCTTTTTCATTTCTGATTTTAGTAATTTGCATTGATTCTCTTTTTCTTTTGGTTAGGTTGGCCAGGGGTTTATCAATTTTATTAACCTTTTCAAAGAACCACCTTTTTGTTTTGTTTATTCTTTTAATTATTTTTGTTGTTGTTGTTGTTCTCTATTTCATTTATTTCTGCTCAGATTTTAATAATTCCCTGTCTTCTGCTGGCTTTGCTGTTGGAATTTTGCAGTCTTTCTAGATCCTTGAGTTGTGCCAATAGGGTCTGGACTTGGTGATTCTGAGTCTTTCTTATGTGAGAACTCAATACAATAAACTTTCCTCTTAGTACTGATTTCATAGTGTCTCAGAGATTTTGGTAAGCTGTGTCTCTGTTTTCATTTATTTCCAAAAATTTCTTTACTTCTTCCCCAATTTCTGCTCTTACCCATTCATCATTCAATAGTGTATCATTCAGTCTCCACGTTATTTGCATAGTTTCTTTTGAGTTTGCTGTTGTTGAATTCTACTTTAATTCCATTATGGTTTGAAAAGATGCAAGGAATTATATTACATCTTTTGAATTTGCTTGTGATTTCTTTGTGTACCAGGTTGTGATCTATTTTGGAGAAGGTTCCATGGGCTGATGAAAAGAATGTGTATTCTGTAGTTTCTGGATGAAATGTTCTGTATATGTCTATTAGGTCCATTTGGTTTATAGTTTTCTTTAGTTCTAAAGAGTCTTTAGTCAATATTTGCCTTGAAGATTGATCCAGTGGTGTGAGAAGCATATTGAAGGCTCCCAGAATTAATTTATTTGGGTCTATTTGAGATCTGATGTTCTGAAGGGTTTGTTTTACAAACGTGGTTGCATTCACATTTGGAGCATAAACATTTACGATCATTATATCATCTTAATGTATTGTTTCTTTTAATAAAAGGAAGTGCCCTGATTTGTCTCTTCTAATGTGTCTTAGTTTAAAGTGTGTTTTGTTGGATATCAGGATTTCTACCCCTGCCCTTTTTTGTTCTCTAGTAGCATGGTATATCTTTTTTCCATCCTTTCACTTTTAGTCTGTGAGTGTCTTTGGCTGTTAGGTGAGTTTATTGCAAACAGCATATATTTGGGTTATGTTTTTTTTTTTTATCCACATTGCCAATCTATGTCTTTTGATTGGTGAGTTAAGTCCTCTGACATTAAGAGTTATTATTGAAATATGATTTTTGTTTCTGTCATTTTGTGTTCTGTCATCTGTTTGGTAGCTTTTTCTTTCTTCCTTACTTAAAAGTCCATCTGATCACTTTCCTCTCTTCTCTGGTTCTGAAGTCTGCTTTTTTCTTCTTTATGGTTTATTTCTTTATGTATTTTCTCTAGTGTTGGCTTTGAATTCATACATTTTTTGAGATTTTGTTTATCCTGAAATACTTTTTTTTCGCTGTCGACTTTGGATAGTAGTTTTGCTGGATAAAGCAGCTTCAGTTGGAAGTTATTTTCTTCCAAGGTCTGGATCACATAAATAACAGTCTCTCCTGGCATTCATGACCTGGGTTGTATAGTCTGGGGTGATTCTTAATATTTTGCTTCTGTATGTCACCTGACCTTTTGTTCTCACTGCTTTTAAGATCTTTTCCTTGGATTCTATGTTAGTCATTTTGACTATTATGTTGTGTGGGGAGGTTCTTTTTTGATTTTGTCTTAATGGTGTTCTGTATGTCTCTTGAACATGAAGATCTATCTCTCGTTCCATGTTAGGGAAGTTCTCTGAAATTATTTCTGTGAAGAGATTACGGATGCCCCTGGTCTGTACCTCTATCCCTTCTTCAATGCCTTTTATCCATAAGTTAGGGCATTTCATGTTGCCCCAAATTTGCTGTATGTTTAGGTTTTGTTGCTGTAATGACTTCTGCATACTATTGACTGTGTTTTCAGTGTTGAATGAACTGTCTTTTAACAGTGATATTCTACTTTCCATTTCCTCTAATCTTCCAGAATTTCTTTCTATTGCTGACTTCATTTCATTTATTGACTCTTATTTCATTCCAAACCCCTTTCTGATTATTTTTTAGTGTTTCTAATTCATCTTTCATCTCCTCTAAACTTGTTTTAAATCCTTTCATCATATTGTAGATCAAGATTCAGAACTCCCCTTCCTGCATTTCTTGTAGGTCAGTATTCGTGATTTCTGTCATTTCTCCATTATTTCTAGTTCTCATAGTTTCAGAGTTCTCAGGTCTGGTTTTCTGCTGTCTTCCCATCATTATTGGGTATTATTTTTAGCCCAGTCTTTGTATTAGGACTTTAGAAAAGACTAATCCCCCCAGAAAAAAAAAAAACCTATCCCCCCCAGAAAACCCAAAACCAAAATAAAAACAAAGACCCAAAAAGTAAAACAAACAATACCAAACCACAATAGTAAAAAATAAAATATAAAAGGATAGAAATATAGTAAAGAAAAAAATAATAAAAGAGATAACAGTCCTACTATGTTGTTGATATATGGTGAATCTTGTATTTGCTTGGAGTGTCCCCTTGTGGCCCCGTGTAGGTATTGCACCTTAAGCACTCTTCTTTGGTCCTGGAGTTGAATTGGCCCACTTTGCACACAATGGCACTCACATATATCACACTCACTGTGTGCTCGCCTCGCCGGGTCCGTGGCTCCTCTGAATTCACGCTGGCAGTTCAATCTGTGGCTCTGAAGCTCTGGGAGCTCTCTGGTATCCTGCTGACTTTTCGCTCCTATGGTGAGTAGGTCCACTTCCTGGTCCCTGCCAATCTCTGGGCTTGTCTGCGGGGTCGCCTTTGTTGGGTGCCGCTCAGGAGCTCCAGTTAGTTTGCAACTTCATGTATTGGAACTCTCTGGTCACTTTCAGACTTTAGAGTTTCTCTGAAATGTTAAAGTCCCAAAAGTCCCATTTGGGCCAGTGGCCCTGAGGCCACTGTGCCTGTGCCTGCACTCTGCTGGCTGCTGAGTCTTCAGCTCATTATCTGCTTTCTTTGTGTGTTGTGGTGAATCTTGCAGTTCAGTTGTTGGATTTTTTCTGCCGTAGTCCCCAAGTCTGTTTTGGATTATATGTTTAATTTTTTCTTTATAAAGACACTTCTCTCTCAGTAGTTGAACTTAGTTTGCTTCAGCTAGTGAGTGACACTGTGTCTCTCTGTTACCATCTTGGAAAAAATCCCAACATCATATTAAATGGGGGAAAAACTTTGAGAATTGAACAAGACAAGGATGCCCATTATCACTTCTCTTCAATATAGTACTTGAGATTCTAGGCAGAGAAATAAGGAAAGAAAAGAAAATCAAAGGAATACAAATAGGAAATGAAGAACTCAAACTTTCACAATTTGCAGATGACATGATGCTATAGTTTGAAAACCCAATAAACTCAATCAAAAGGCTTATAGAACTGATAAAAAAATTCAGCAATATGTTTTGATACAAAATCAGTCTTAAAAAATCAGAAGCTTTCTCTACACAAACCATAAATCTACTGAAAAAGAAATTTAGAAAACACTTCTACTCAGGATTTCCCACAAAAAATAATAAAATACAGCCAGGAATGGTGGTGCACACTTGTAATCCCAACATTTGGGAGGCTGAGATTGGAGGATCACAGTTCGCAGACAGCCTCAGCTACTTAGTGAGGCCTTCTGCAACTCAGTGAGACACTGTTTCAAAATAAAGAATAAAAAATAGGGCGAGGCTTATAGCTCAGAGGTTGAATGCCCTGAGTTTGATTCCCAGACCAACAATAAATAAATAAATAAATAAATAAATAAATAAATAAAATACTTAGGAATAAACTGAACCAAGGAGGTAAGATATCTCTACAAAGAAAACTATAAAACATTGAAAAATGATATAAAAGGAGATCTTAGAAGATGGAAAAAGTTTCAATTTTTTTGGTGGTACTGGTGTTCCTAAAAAAAGGAAGATGGAAAGATATGCCATGTTCACACATATGCAGAATAAATATCATTAAAATGGCCATCCTTCCAAAAGTGACCTACAGATTCAATGCAATGCCCATTAAATTACCAAGATCATCCCTCAAAGACATAGACTTAGAATTATTTGGAACAATAAAAGTCCCAGAATAGTCAAAGAAGTTTTCAGCAACAAAAACATGCAGAAGGAATCACAATACCTGACTTTATACTACAAAGCCATTGTAATAAAAAAAAACATGTTACTGGCACAAAGACAGATACATAGACCAATGGAGCAGAATAGAAGTCTCAGGAGCAAGTCCACACACTTTCAGCCAATTGATATTTGAAAAAATAGGCCAAAAACTTACACTCAAAAAAAGATAGCCTGTTCAACAAATGGCATTGGCAAAACTGGTTAAACATATGCATAAAATTGGAAATTAATTCCACTTTCTCACCCTACACAAGAGTCAATTCAAGAAGAATCAAAAACTTGAAAATTAGAGCAGAGACCTTGAGGCTCCTTGAAGAGGGCATAGATTCAACACTGAAACAGATAGGCACAGACAAAAACTTTCTCAATAAGACCCCAAAGGCACAACAAACTAAAAGTGAACCAATATGTGGGATTGCATGAAACTGAAGAGCATCTGTTCAGCAAAGGAAACTGTCAAGAACCTCAATTGAGAGCTAGCATAATGGGAGAAATATTTTGCCACCTACTCCTTCAACAGAGGACTAATATCTAGAATATACAGAGAACTCAAGAAACTCAACACTAAAAATTCCAATCAAAAATGGGCAAGGGAACTAAATAAACACTTCACAAACGAAGGAATTCAAATGACCCATAAATGCATAAAAATTTCTCAACATCATTGGCAATTAGAAAGATGCAAATCAAAACTACTCTGATATTTCACCTTACCTCAACTAGAATGGCAACCATTCAAAACACAAGAACAAATGCTGGCGAGGATGTGAAGTGGGAACTGTAAAATATTGTTGGTGAGATTTCAAATTAGTGCAACCACTTTGAAAAACAGTATGGAGAATCCTCAGAAGAATGGGAACAAACTTACGATTTGATCCAGAAATACCACTTCTGGGTATCTACTCAAAAGAAAGAAAACCAAACTACCAAACTAATGCTTCTGATCTATGTTCATAGTTGCACAATTCTTCAAAGCCAAACTATGGAATCAGCCAAGATGTCCATCAACAGATGAATGAATTACAAAACTGTGGGATATGTACACAATGGAATTTTACTCAGCCATAATGAAAAACACAATTAAATTATTTACAGGGAAATGGACACAACTGGAGGACATGGTATGTGAGATTAGTCAGTCACACAATAAGAAATCAGATGCTCTCCCTAATATGTCTAAGCTATGGAGAAAATGGGTTATAGGAGGAACTCTAGATGAATAAGGAGATTCTATAGATGAGCAAATAAGGTGAACTACTTGAGGGGTTGGGAGAGGTGATGATGGAAATTCTCTAAGAATCATATTAATGTAAATTACTAAGCAAAACATGAGAAGGATGGAGGGAGAGGGATTGAGGTGGGAACTGGGTAAGGGCTAATTTGGTAATGTGTGCATGTATGCCTCTTCCATCTTGCACCCAATTAAGATGTATAAATACAATGCACCAATAAAACTTTTAAAAAATAAAATAAAAATTGTATTGGCACTGTTGGATTATAAGATTTAAGTGCTTCCTTGACAATCAAAGCTGAATGTCTATGGCTAGAAATACATTGTATTTTTATTTTTTAATTTTCTTTGCTCTGTGGAACAAAGTCATATGGTTTATATTTTAAACAATCCCTTTACAGGTAATATAAAGGTGGATTTAAGAGCCCAAATCCAAGTAAGTAATATTAAATTATATCCCATGAGGAATATTGAATATCTGACATAAGGAAATAGCAATAAAAATAAAGGGAATATTTTCTGCAATTCTTCAAGTTTTATCTCATAATCATGCTTAAGGAATTACTCTGTGTGGGATAAAGCTATGTCTATATAAACTAAAGAGTGATTATGTCCAAATATGATTTGTACTATACATTACAAGTATGTAGAAATCTTATTTTTGTTTTCTCAGAATTTAGCTTGTAAGAAATAAGAAGCAACATTCATTCCTATATTTTTATTTTCAGCTTTTGTGATATATCTGAAAATTATATATTATAAATTGGACTCTTATAAATACCTCAAGGTAGAATTTACATTTTAGACCAAAAATTTAGTAATAGGCTTGTCTTATAGTAGTGAATTATTAATTAAGTTTTTCTATCAAATGATTAAAAGTACAAATTCTCTATTGACTAGGATAATTCATAATTATAATTACTACATGTTTCAGATTTTGTGGAACAGTTGAAAGAAAGGAGGCCAAATATCAAAGGAAACTTTGTAATTGTGCTTAGTTGCATTTTTAAACTTGTCCTTTCTAAAATAGTTCTATAAAGTAGACTACTGGGAACATAGCTTAAAGAATCAACAAATTGATTTAAAAATTCAATGTATACAAAGCAGAGACAGCATTTTCTGCTTTTAACCTAACACCTATAATCCAAATCCATCCAAATATGAATAATTCTTCCAATTTATTGTGACCATGGATTCCACAGGTACATCTAAAAATGAACAAAAATGTAAAGAAGCTAGACATGTGGCATGCATCTGTAATCCCAATATTTGGAAGGCAGAGACAAGAGTATTAAAAACTCAAGGCCAGTCATAGCATTTTAGTGAGACCCTGTTTTAAAATTTAAAAAATAAAATATAAAATAGTGTTGAGGCATATCTCTGGGGTATGATGCCTCTGAGTTCAATCCCCAGGATGTATGTAGGTATGTATGTATGTACTTATGTATATACATATATATGCATATATTTATATATACACTACTGAGAACAGAGCTTAAAGAGTATATATATATATATATATATATATATATATATATATATATATTCTTACACACACACAACTGAATTAATTTGCTACAGCTACTAAGTCCATAGTATATAAACAAATAAATGCCCTAAATCACCAGAACTACCTACTTAGCTCAGTAGAACCCAGTGATGGTAAAGTATAACTTGAGTTTAGAGTTAATAAATTTCAAGAACATTTGCTGATTATTTTAGTTTTTATGACCTGCCAATGCTAAAAATAACCGAGACTGGGAAAAACAGTACATCATAAATACTATATGGTAATTTATTCAGCCTTTCATTTAATAATATATTTTATTTAAATAAAATGATGATAAATAGCAAAAAGAATGCATCTATGTTGGTCCTGAAGAATCTTACCATTCTTGAAAATATAAATACTCTGATTAATTGCAATATATCTGTAGGTAGCTCTAAGAGTAAACAGAAAAGATATATTTTGTAGCATATGCTAAAGGATCGTGTTTGGGTATATATGGAAGAATACAAATGTGATTTGATAGAGAGGGAAGAATGAGGGTTCAAGAAATATCCACTGATGACACCTAATATCAAGTTTATATCAGAATCAACATAATAAGTGCAGTGCATTTCAGATCTGTAGAATAGAATGAAAACACTTGTGAAAAGTCTAACTCCTATATTTTCAGAATGAAGTGCAAGAACTAATTTTCTCAACAAAGAGTTCACTCTTCTGAATACTGAGATTTTCATTTTCTGCTGCTCTAGCTGGCATATTTTACATTTTTACTCAACGAGTATCCGAATAAACAATATTGTGTGGTCTCACTTCCATGGGCCTTTTACTGAAATGTTGACATGAATTTTTATTACTCCTTTTATTATGTGAACTGAACACACCTTTGGTCCTTTTTCTTGGTGTTCAAGCTAACAGGAAAGACTTCAACTCTCTGAATGTACATTTCCATATAAACCTTTCCAATAGAGCATATGAAGGTAAATTTAACCTTAATATATAATTGATGAAAGAAAGAATGAAGTTGCCTTTCATATGAAAAAGAAGGGGTAATCAAAATGGGGTGATGTAAAGAGGGATGAGGTAAAGGAAGAGAAAAGAAAGGAAGGAGAAAGAAAATAGAATAAAAAGAAAGGAACAACTAAAACTGTTCAAATTGTCAGGGTTAAAAAGGTGAAGGGACTGAGTATAAACTTTTAGTTTTGTCTGCATTTGGCAGGAGTATATTGTAGTCATTGAGGAGGATTTCACTACAGGAAGCAAATTGCTTGTGGATTCAGAAAATTACACAGTACTTATAAAACACTGAACATATCCCTGGGTACAAGTACTTAAGTATGCAATTTGGCACTTCTTGGGGAAAGTTTTGCATTACATAAATTTGTGTTTCAGAGACTTCTTTCATTTCAGGTGCAAGCTGAATAGTTGAGTGGGAGGCAACATTGCTTTTATATTAATCATTATGCAAACCTGCATTTGGCTTTGCCTTGGGTTTAAAATATTCTAGTCTGTACAAATTATTATAGTTAGAAAGTAATATTTTGCCTAAAAAATGCTCTTTCTCTCAAATCAACCTGCATTCTCCCTAAACAGCATACTTTTTGTGAAAGTCAAAGGAGGAAAAATGGTGTTTAAATGACAAATTTTCTGTACATTTTCTGTAATATCAGAACCAGTAGAATTTTATTCTGAGGAAGATACAGAGCTTGAGGCAACTTTTCTTTGAACCCACATTGAATTAGTGAAAAAAGGGGATGAGCCACCAGGTCATATTGCTCTCAGGCCATTGTATTATACAAAAGCTATTTTCATAAAACTGCAAAGAAAAGATGCCTTTAACTTTTTTCTCTCAAACATCATACATGTTCTCCCTCACAGTTCCATATGCTACTAAGTCATCCCCAAATGACTACTCCTAGATCCCATCATATCCTGAGTAAAATTTACCGATTTTGTAAAACCTGATGAACTTTACTCTCCAGCCCACACAGATTACAGATTTACACCTCTGGTGTTCAGTGCAACATTCGAGCTTTAATTTTATGTGTGTGTTTATGTCCTTAATCATACAGTACTTTGAAATTATTCTTGATTACTTCACAGGGCTTATTTTGTCCCTTCAATTTAATTGCAAGCTTTTAAAGAACAGGGGCCATGTTTCCTGCTTTCTTAATAACAATTCCCAATCCTTTGCAAACCACCCACATACAACCTCACACAGAACAGACAATTGATATATCTTGTTTTTTAAATAGAGTTTTAAGAGAATCATAGGCATTTTCAAACACGTTTAAATCCATGTTGTTTTTCTCATTGTGCATTTCTCTATTTTTCAAACTCTATACAATGACTCTGCATTACTTTTTAAGTAGAAAATTATATACCATTAAAAATTGCTAGGCCCACATTTTGTTTTCTTGAATGACTCATTTTCCTCACAATTTCAGCCAGCACCAGTTTCCTGATGCCTCCTAAAACTCACACTCCCTCTGGAATTTTCAACCAGTAAACGTATATGTATACAAACAGTACTCAACTTATGATGGTTCAACTTATGATTTTTTAAAAATTTCTTTCTTTACATTTTTTATTGGTGCATTGTAGTCATATGTCTTAATGGGATAAAAGATGATGGAGACATACATGAACACATCACCGAAAGATTCCTTACCCAATCCTTACCCCATTCCATCCTCATCCCTCCATTTTTTGGGGGGTGGTACTGAGGGTGGAACCTAGAGACTATACTCCCAGTACTATTTACATTTTTTTCAAAAACAGGGTTTCACTAAGTTGCTGAGAGTCTCACTAAGTAGCTGAGGCTGGCTTCAAACCAGTGTGATCTCCTGTCCAGCCTCCCAAGCAAGGGGATTACAAGTGTGTGCCACCATGCCCAGCCCCATCCCTCCTTTAATGGTACAAAAGTTACACACTTGTTATCAACATTACTTCCAATGTAGAATTTTTACCTTTATTTGCCTTAGCAATATGGGTACCATAGCTCTCCTGAAATGCTGGACTGCAGCCACATTCCTTAGCTCTCAGTTGGCTACATGTCATGAGAAAAATCAAATGAAAATCTTCAGTGTACTGTGTTTCAAGCATTTTTTAGATATTGTGCTCTTGTTTTTGGTAGATCCAAAATCTCTTCAATCTCTGTATTTTAAGTATATCCATAAAAATGTTTATTCAATCAGTTTATTAATATTTATCAAAGACTGGTAAAAGCTGCCAGGCTTGCTGGCCCACACTTGTATTCTCAGCATTCGGGAGAGGGAGACCAAGGATCCTCAGCCTCAGCTACTTAGCAAGGCCCTTTGCAACTCAGTGAGATCCTTTTTCAAAAACTAAAAATACTAAAAATAGGACTGGGGATATAGCTCAGATGTACAATGCCCTTGGGTTTCATCCTGAGTACCAAAAAAAACCCCAAAATACTGGTAAGAGCCACAGATAGCTTTAGGTACTGAGTACACATTCGAAGTAGAAAAGGTAACCTAATGAATCTTAGCAGAGATAAATGCACAATAAACAGATAAACAAGTCAACAAATCTGTAATTTCTAATGGAGCATAGTAGATTATTGATTCAGATTTAGAGTCTAAGAGCCAGAAGAGATGTAAGAAATTTTAAGACTTTCTATTGTGTATTTCTAAGAGATCCATAAAAGATATGTTTATTATCATTAACAATCAGATAAAATGCAAATCAATCCACACTGAGATTCCAACTAATTCCACTTAGAATGATAATCATCACAACTACAAACATAAATGCTGGTGAGAATATGGGGGAATAGGAATCCTCATACAGTGTTGGTGACAATATAAATTAGTACAATAACTATGAAAATCATAGTGGAGATTCTTCAAAAGATTAGAACTGAAATCATTATATGATCCATCTATACCATTTCTCAGTATCTTTCCAAGAGAAATAAAATAGAATACTACAGTGACCCATACATACCGATGTTTATAGAAGCAAAATTCACAATAGACAAATTATGAAACCAATCTAGGTGTCTTTGAATGATTAACAGAAAAAACTTTTTTGTTTTTTTCTAAAAATATAGGGGTTGGTATTTTATTTGTTATTGATGTTTACTTTTATAGTATAATTTCATCAAAAGTGGACTATGTATGATTATTTTAGACTTACTTTGGAATCTATACATAGTCAAAATTGTGTTACATAAATGAATACCCTCTAAACAATGGGTTCAAATATATGTTCAAGGTTGTTGAGTTTTATATCCTTATTTGCAATTTATCTATGTAATCTATAAATTCTGAATGGGAATTGTGCTAAAATCTCTTAGTAGAATTATGGATTGTATTTTCCTTTGTGATTATCTACATTTTTCTCTGAATTTTAAGCCTAAATTATTATAGCAGATCATTGCATTTTCTTTTCTTTCTTTTCCTTTATAAAGTCCAGATTTTAGCATATTGTTGTTCTGGACAGTACTCATTAATTGTTCATTATTTGTCAATGCACAACTCAAATACTTTCATGAGATTGCTATGTTTAGGTTCAATTCTATATCCTTACTCTTATTTTTAACATCTTATTAAATTTCAGAATAATGTATTTTACCCTTATACCAATCTCATTTCTACCTCCTTTTCTTTCTCCATATATTAATGATCTTCTCTTCCCTATCTAATTATAATTATTACTTAAGGACATTTCCTCTGCAAACCTTTCTGTTTACTCTATCTTGTACTTATCACTTTCTTTACTCTTCTAGAGAACTAAGGGTTTAAAGGACATTTAATCATTTTATATTTTAAGTGAAACAGCATATTTAAGGGAGAATCTGCATTTATATATTATAGTACAACACATACTAGAATGTAAATCTTGTATGCTGCTTTACAGTTTTATTGGCACTGTATGTAGAAAAGTTGATGCTTATTTGCCACATGGAAACCAAGATCCAAGATACATTGCTTAGAAAGACATTACATAGTAACTTACTTGTGTCTAGCTAGATATGAGAAACCAGTTAATGTTACTTTCAGTGGAAATAATTTTTATTCTTGGTGTATTAATTCTAGAATTAAAATTTAAAGATTTTCCCATTCTAATAAAAGACACTGAAGAGAACAGAAAGATAGTCCCAGCTGCTAACCCATAAATGAAACATGTTTAAGACTCTAGATATTACATTTCAGTGTACAGCTTCTCATTATGTTTAACCTGGGCCTGAACCAAAAAATGAAATGCTAAAAAAGGATAATATTTTCCTCTTCAAATAAATTTAGGTGGGATTTCAAAAGTTTAGCTGCTGGTTCAATTTATTTCCCGACAGTTTATTACATGCTTCAGCACACAAAATGTTCTCCAACAGTGTGATCACTAATCAGTGTCTTATAAAGAAATGGAATTTCTTGTAAATCACAGTTTTATTTAGAGACTCTAAACTTTATAGCACAGAATCTCATCCATAAAAGGACTATGACATTATGGTCAATTTCTCATTATCTGAGAGTGGACATTTCAATTTCTTAAAAGATTCTACCTATTGTAAAGTATATTTTTAAGATATTTTGTACAATCACCTCTTTTTAGTGAATCTGATGAAATTAAGTCTGTAATTCAACTGGGACATGAATAATATTCTTGCCATCATTTTATTCCAACAGTTGAATGATTTTGAGAAAATCTACTCCACATTTCCATATTAGAGCCTTTCTTCACAGAAATTCTTCCAGCCTTTCTCCCCAAGAGAAGAGGAGGCCAATGATCATTGGTTAGCCTGAGAGAATAAACTAGATGAATATAGTTCTATTCTTTCTCTCAGCACTGAAGTTTACTATTTGATAATTACTTACATTTTTATGTTATCTAATATCTTGAGACAAAGAATTTGATGCCTCACAGTAAGAACTGAGGTTCTCCAACTGTGCTGGTGACATCAGAATACACATTTTAATTTGTACTATTTACAAACTGAAATTATTTGTAGTTTAGTAAATATTCTCAATGTTACAAAAATATTTACTTCTAAACCTGGAAATCCTAACACAGGTCTTTTTGAAGTTTTTTGAGTGAAAATCACTTCATTAAATATGTATGCTATATTTGATAAATATTAGAGGGAGGTTGACAATATATCTTTTTATAAAATAAATTTTTATTGGTGCATTGTAGTCATATATCTCAAAGGGATAAAAAAAAAACTTGTGGAGATATACATGCAAACATCACCCAATTAGCCCCTACCCAATCTCTAACTCCTTTCCTACCCCTGCCTCCTACCCATGCTTGGATTCCTGATTTACTTTGATATATTTAAGTACATCATGTGCTTTAAAGAGTTTCCCTTATCCTCCCTCTTATTCCCTCAGATATGTCAACTTAATTGCTCCTCTATAGGGTCCCTTCTTCATCTAGAGTTCCTTCTGTTACCCATTTCTCCCTAATATTTTGAACATTAATAAAAGCCTCTGATTTTTTATTTTTTGTGACATTTCACTGTAAATGCCAAAATTTTGTTCTCCCTTATGGCTGGGCAAAATTCCATTGTGTACATATCCCATAGTTTTGAAATCCGCTCATTCATTGAAGAACATCTTGGCTGATTCCACAGTTTGGCAATGATGAACTGTGTAGCTATAAACATGGTTGTTTATGCATTAGTTTGGTATTATTTTTGGTAGACACCCAGAAGTGGTATTGCTGGATCATATGGTAAGTTTGTTTTCCTTCTTCTGAGGATCTTCTATACTGTCCTCCAAAGTGGTTGCACCAACTTGCAATCCCACCAACAATGTATTAGAGCTTCTATTTCTATACACTAATTCCCACTTACTGAAAACCTAAAAGCCAGAAGGTGAGAAATTTTGACAGGATGATCCACTCACAACCATTTTTTTTAAAGTAGAGGTCACTTGGATCTGGAAATTTGCTGAGAGATTAGGTGAGGTTGCGGCAGCTTCTAGTGCTTCCTGGCCATACAGTTGAAGAAACCCACTGGCCCTTTGCCGTAAAGCAGGCCCCAGTTCCAGGCCTGCCATGCTAAATAGGCTCCAGCCCCAGCCTTGCTGGCTCTAGACCTGGTCTCACCACCCAGCAGGCTCTGGTTCCTGTCACTGTGGGCATGATGTTTACAGAGGTTCCCGTTTTTCCATATATATATATTTCTTTTTTTTTTTTGGTGGTATTGGGGTTCTTGAAAATCCCTCTACCTCTGGGCTACACTCCCAGACCTATTTTATATTATTTTTATTTGGAAACAGGGTCTCTTAAGCCAACAAGGCTGGCTTCAACCCTGTGTGATCCTCCTGTCTCCACCTTCCAAGTGTGGGGATTACAAGCATGTGCAACCATGCTCAGCTTTATATATTTCTTTAAGTAGGAGAAACCAGGACATGCCATTTGCAGAAGGTGGAAACCCAATTCCCTGGCAGCAATGGATTTTATCTCCCCTCTGAAAGCTGAGGCTTGAAGCCTCACCATGGAGAGTGGAATCTGCTGCTCCAAGCATACCCTGACCCCTAGCGCAGCGCAGAGGAGTGCAGCAGCCATGAGCTGCAGTGTCCTGCGACACTTGGTGCAGTGAATTGGCCCAGCAACTTTGGCGGGGCTCCCTTCAACTTGACCCCGGACACTTTTTTCTCATTTTTCTTATATAGTATGTTGTCCAGAATTCCTGCACATGTGTGGCAAGAGCACTCTACTTTTGGGGAGATATTTTTAAAAATTCAAGGTGAATTGAATTGGATCTGTCTGCCTTTCCCAAATACTGGCCACTGCTGCTACCACCATCTTGTTCCATCTCCGCAAAACTTTTTCTTACATAGTATGTTGTTCTGAGTTCCTAAGCATGTGGGGGTAGGAACAGTCTGCTTTTGGGGAGATTTCTTCAAAAATTCAAGGTGGATTTGGTTGGATCTGTCTGCCTCTCCTGAATACTGGCTGGTGCTGCCGCCTTCTTGGTCTCTCCTAGAGTATGTTGTTGTTATGTATTCCTGTGCATGTGTGGCAGGAGCACTCTGCTTTCTGATCTATTCCTGGATATACCTCCAGAAATCACTGTTCTTGCAGTTGTGGGCACCGCGCTAAAGTCCTGCCTCTAATTCTGCCATTTTTCATTCTCTCTCCTATATTTCAGATAGGAAGTCATGACTGGAAATGTTTCTGGGTGTTTTCCCAATCAGCTATTAAATCAAATTCTGTTGTCTAGGGTTTCTCAGGGGGATGCATATTCTATTCGGCCATTGCTCACCATCACCACTGTGGCTGTGGTCGCCATTTTACAGCTGCAACTGCAATTGCCACCATCTTTCTCCCTCTTCAATACTTTTTAATAAAAGAAAACATTATGTGTCTTTTGAAGCAGTTGGGGGCCCAAGCACTTATTAGTAATGTGTTTTATCTCTCCGCCAAGAGCGGAGGCCCTAAGCTTCACCACAGAGAGCAGGTTCTGCTGTTCCAAGCTCACCCAGCCCGAGTGCTGCACAGAGGAGCATGGTGGCAGCAGGAACACCCTTGGGTCTCAGGATGTGCAGCTCTGGCCGACCCAACTGTGGGGCTCCATTTGACATGCCTTGAACATTATTCTTACATAGTATGTTGTCCAGAGTTCCTGAGCATATGGGACAGGTGCAGTCTACTCTCAGGGAGATTTCCTCAAAAGTTCAGGGTAGATTAGAATGAATCTCCCTGCCTCTCCCCAATACTGGTCACTGCCACTGCTGACATCTTGGCACTCCTCCCAATAATTTTTCTTATATAGTATGTTTTCCCGAAATCCTGAGCATGTGGGGCAGGAGCAGTCTTTTGTGGGGGAGATTTCTCCAACAGTTCAAGGCGGGTTGGATTGGATTTATCTAGCTCTTCCGAATACTGCTCACCACTGCCACTGTCTTTGCCATCTTGGTCTGTCTCTTCTCTCTTATATTTTAGGTAGGAAATCATGGTTATAAATGTATATGTTGTCCCAATCAGATATTAAACCAAAATCGGATGTATTCTTTGGCTGTTGCCAACTATCACTGCTGTGTGGCAACCACAGCGACGGACATCTTAGCCCCTCCCTCAATAATTTTTAATAAAAGAAAACAGTATGTGTATTTTGCAGGAATTGGGGCACAAGTACTTAATAGCAATGTGTTTTATCTCCCTGCCAAGAGCGGAGGCCCACAGCTTCACCACGGACAGGAGGTTCTGCTGCTCCAAGCCCACCCAGCCCCAGTACTGTGCAGATGAGGAATGTCCTTGGCTCCCGGGATGCATGGCACTGGCTGACCTGACTATGTGGGGCTCCATCTGACACACCCTGAAAAAAATTTTTTTTTCTTACATAGTATGTTGTCCAGAGTTCCTGAGCATGTGGGGCAGGTGCAGTCTACTTTCAGGGAGATTTCCTTAGACGTTCAGAGTGGATTAGCATGAATCTACCTTCCTCTCCCCAATACTGGCCATTCCCACTGCTGCCATCTTGGCCCTCCTCTCTTTTTGACTTTTAAAAAAATCACTATTTCTACGCCAAATTAATGTTGTTTCAAAAATGGACAATTCCAATTGTGAACAATATAGAATAACAGGTACCAGATAAGTCCTCCCTTTTCATAATAGTAAAAAAAATAGAAAAAATATGTGGAAAATATATTTTTAAGATTTCACTTATCAAGCAAGGAATAAAAAAGGGAAAAGAAATAAACTATATACTCTGATTGCCTGAGATTATTTTCTTAAATTTCTAGGCGGATACTTGAAATAAAATAATCTAGATGGAGTACCCTCAGCATTCTTGGGGTATAGAAATGGAACTGAAAGTTCAGGGGAAACAAAGTGAACAGAATGTGCAGAATAAAGCAACATAGTCTGAAGAATATTGTTGCCTGACAAATATTTCTGTGTAGTACTTTGTAAAGTACTAATAAGCACATTTGTAATTAGACATTACTTGAGATCAGGAGAAAAATATCATCCAAAAGAATTAGAGAAGCGTGGTCTGTATTCACACAGAACTAATAGTAGTTTCTATTTATATCATTCTGGTAAAAAAAATATACTATGGCAGTGGGAAAGTATTTTGTTACAATACAGGTGAAAAGTTATACCTAGCCTGATCAATGGTTTTATTCTGCCTAAAATATCATTAGAGAAAGACTCAAAATGATAAAAATGTTCCCAAATATTTGGCCTACATCTCAATGAAAAGATAAAAAATATTTACAGAAATATAAAAATATCCAACACCAAATAAAAGAAAAATAACCAGACATGCAAAAATGAAATGAGAAAAGATGCTCACAGTGAGGAAATGATCAATAAAATTTGACCTAGACTGACACATACATAAGAATTAGCATACAAATTATTTAACAGTTGAAACTATATTCTATATGCTCAAAAAGCAAAGATTTATATCAAACATTTGGAAATAAAATGTATGTAAAATAAATATACATAAAGATATTAACAATTTAGACACTGCACATCATGTTAAAAAAGATGTAGCAATAGAAATCATTTCTTTAAGCACAGAGACAAAAGATACACCAAAAGTAACAGCATCCACAAACTTAGACTGCTTCAAGTGACCTAATGTGTGCAAATGTATTTTATAATTATAGAGATAGAGGTGATAAAAATATATTTGAAGAAAAACTCAATAGTTTTTCAAAAATTTTCTCAGGTGTATGAAAATGCCAACTTGAAGAGGCTTAAGAAACTTCATATACAAAAATATGAATACATTTATACCAGACTACATCATAATCAATTCATTTAAATATTCATTAAATAAAATTTTGAAGCAACTAAAAATGTTGTGGAATTCCACCAAAGCTGTACTAGTGAGACATTTATAGCACTATGTGCTTACAGTACAGAATTAAAAACATCTTGACTCATACATTCAAAAATAAGTAAAGGAGGATTTAAAATGGCAGCTGTGAGATGCAGCACATTTCAGCAGCTGGAACAAATAAAATTCAACTACTGAGAAGGCAGTGTCTTGACAAAAAATTTAAAAAGAAAAGCAGCAGAAGATATTCACAAACAAAAGCACAAATGGGAATCATGGCAGAAGGAAATCCAATACTCTCAACACAAGATCAATTGCAAAGAGCCTAAGTGCTTGACTGACCTGGTGTGGCAGCTTGCACAATCTTAGTTCACTGCCCAAACCATTATTGCCAGCCTCAGCTCCACAGCCTCAAGATGTCTTGACAAGAAATCCAAGAATTTGAACTGCAGAAAGTGGCAGCAGAGCTCCAACATCTTAAGCGACCAGCACCATGATTTAGGGACACAGAAAAAAGATTCAAAAGCCTGTGTGCTCAACAGAGGAAGCACCTACAGTGGCACACTGTGCTATACAGTGACCTGGCCTTCAGAACAGCAAGGTAACTGCATCACATTAGTTGTTAATCAGTGGAAGACCACTCAGAGGAGCTGTGGAGACCCCTATGGGATATGACCTGATGGACTATCCCAGAGGTAGTCCAGTTAGATCCTCCAGCAACACAGAGAAGGGCAATAGTGCTCAAGATGTGGCACCTGCACAAGGTCACAGGGGTAAATTCTTCAAGATATTGTAACGGAGAACAATATCCTGAATAGGACTTCTATACCTAAGGAAACCAAATGGGATTATATTAAATTCTTAAGCTTTTACACAGCCAAAAATATTTAACAGAGCAAATAGAGAACAAAAAAGAATGAAAAAGTCATTTCCAGCTCTCTATCCAAACATTATTTATCTAGAATATATAAAGAATTAAAAACAAAATGTAATACAACTCAAAGTGGGCAAATAACCTAAACAGAGACATCTCAAGGAAGAAATTAGAATGCCCAATAATTATATAAAATGCTAAGGATCTTTAGCCATCAGAGAAATACAAATCAAAGCTACAGTGAGCTTACATCTTACTCCAGTTAGAGTGCTATATGTATATGATATGTGTATGTACACACACACTTTATACACACATATGTATGTATGTATGTATATATATATATATATATATAGAGAGAGAGAGAGAGAGAGAGAGAGAGAGAGAGAGAGGAGAGAGAGAGAGAGAGAGAGAGAGAGAGAGAGAGAGAGAGAAAGAGAGAGAGAGAGAGAGAGAGAGAGAGAGAGAGAGAGAGAGAGAGAGAGAGAGAATGCTGTATAGGATATGGAGAAAACAATCTCTTGCACAATGTTGGTGGGAATGTAAATTAGTGCAGTCACTATGGAAAACAGTATAGAATTTGCTTAATAAACTAAAAGTAAAACTACCATATAATTCTTCTATATCCACTCATGGATATATATCCAAAGAAAATATAGTCAGCATACAAATGGTACATCTTCATACCCATGTTTTTGCATCACTATTTTCAATAGCCATGGTATAATATCAGAATAGGTGCCCACTGGCAGATAACAGATAAAGAAAATACTGTACACATACGAAATGAAGCATTATTCAGGCATAAATTTAAAAATTGGCCAGGCATGGTAGATAACAGCTGTAAATACAGTACTTGGGTGTCTAAGATAAGAAAATCACAGTTTTAAAGCCAGCCTCAGCAAGGTAGATCTATTTTCCAAATGTTTTGTGTGTGGTACTGGGGGTGGAACCCAGGGGCTTTTGTACCTGCAGCCTATACTCCCAGAACTATTTTATATTTTATTTGGAAACAGGGTCTCACTATGTTGTTGAGAGCCTCACTCAGTACCTGAGGCTGGCTTTGAACCTGTGTGATCTTCCTGTCTCATTCTCCCAAGTGAGATTACAAGCAAGCACCACCACTTCCGGCTTTCAAATTTAAAAATAAAATTAAATAGGTGTGGGGCTATATCTCAAATGTAGTAGAAATACCCTGGATTTGACCCCCAGCACTGGAAGAAATAAAACAAAAATGAAGAAATAATGAAAGGAAGTAAAACTCCTGCCATTTCTAGGGAAATATAGTTGGAACTGATGATCATCATGCTAAGTGAAATAATTCAGTCACAGAAAGGCAAACATCACATATTTTAGCTTATGTGTGAAAAATAAAAATAAAAATAAAAATACATGGAAGTAGAACAGTAACTACTGGAGCCTGGGAAGGTGGCTAGGTGGATAGGGGAGAGAAAAGAAAGAAAAATCTACATTTATTTATTTATTTATTTATTTATTTATTTATTTTTATTGGTGCATTTTGGTCATACATCTTAATGGGGTACAAGATAGAAGAGACATATATGTACCTATCATTCCTTTAGACCTTTACCAATTCTTACCCCATTCCGTCTTCTGTTCCTTCATCTCATGTTTGGTTTACTGATTAACTTTGATATGTTTATGAATTTATGTCATGTACATTAGGACATTTTTCCTTCCCTTCCTACCCCTTATCAAATAAGTTAGGTTGCCTTATTTGATGATCTATAGTTTTCTTTTATTATCTATAATTATACCTATGACCTTTTTTTTTTCTACCTGGCTTCCACATATTAGGGAGAACATCCCACTTTACTTTTAGTGACTGACTAATCTCACTTAGCATGATGTTTTACAATTCCATTCATTTCCCTGTAAATAACATCATTTTTGTTCTTCCTTTTGTCTGTGAAAATTCCATTGTGTACATACTCCATAGTGTTCTAATCCATTCATCTGTCAATAGACATCTTGGCTGGTTCCATAGTTTGGCAATGGTGAATTGTGTGCCTATGAACATAGATATTCATGCATTAGTCTGGTAGTTTGTTTTCCATTTTTGGGGTGGATATTCAGAAGTGGTATTGCTGGATCATATGGTAGGTTTATTCCTATTCTTCTGGGAATCCTCCATAAAGTTTTCCAAAGTGGTATCACTAATTTGAAATCCCATCAACAATTTATTAAAGTTTCCATTCTCAACACCTTCACCAGCATTTGTTGTTGTTTATGTTTTGAATAACTGTCATTCAAATTGGAGTTAGATGAAATCTCAGGGTAGTTTTAATTTGCATCTCTCTGATTACTAATGATGTTGAGCATTTTTTCATACATTTATTGGCTAGCCATTTGAATTTCTTCTTTTGTGAAGTGTCTATTTAGTTCACTTGCCCATTTTTGATTGGGTTATTTGTTTTATTAGTGCTGCGTTTCTTGTGTTTTCTGTATATTCTAAATATTAGTCTTCTATTGCAGAAGTAGTTGGTAAAAACTTTCTCCCATTCTGTTGGCTTTCTGTTTAGGTTCTGATAGTTTCCTTTGCTGTACAGAAACTTTTCAGTTTAATGCAATCCCATGAATTGATTTGCCTTTTAATTTATTGTGCCTCTTGTATCTAGTTGAAAAAGTTTTTAATATGTGCCTATGTGTTGCAATTTTGGATCTATGCCTGCTTCAAGAAGCTTCAAAGTGCCTGCTCTAATATCCAAGTCTTTATTCCATCTTGAATTGACTCTAATATAGGGTGAAGAATTGGGTTTTATTTTCCTTTTTATCCATATGGATAATCAATTATGCCAACATCATTTTTTGATCAGGCTCTCTTTTTTTCACTGTATATTTTTGGCCCCCTTTTCAAAAATCAATTGGCTGAGAGTGGGTGGATTTGTTTCCAACTCTTTTATTCTGCTCCATTGGTCTATGTATTTTGTGCCAATATCATGCTGTTTTTATTACTATGGCTTTGTGGAATAAATTCAAGGCTGGTTCAACATACAAGAAAGAATCCATGTAATTCACCATATAATATAAATAAAGGCAAAAATCACATGATCATTTCAGTAGACACTGAAAAAGCATTTGAAAAAATACAATACCCATTTATAATAAAATCACTGTAGATAATTGAAATAGAAGGAGCATACCTCAACATCATACATTCAGTCTACAATAGGCCTAGAGCCAACATCATATTAAATGTGGAAAAACTACAAGAATTCCCTCTAAAAACAGGAACAAGACAAGGATGTCCATTACCACCACTTCTTTTCAATATAATACTTGAAACTCTAGCCAGAGCAATAAGGTAATAAAAGGAAATCAAATTTGAATAAATAGGAAACAAATAATTAAAACTATCCCTATTTTCAAATGAAATGTTACTCTACTTAAAAGACCCAAAAACTCATCCAAAAAGCTTATAGAACTGATTAACAAATTTAGCAAAATGTCTGAATACAAAATCAGTCTTAAAAAAATCAGAAGCTTTTTTGTATGCCAACCTTAAATCCACTGCAAAAATCCCAGAAGAAAACTTTCTTCTTGATATCTCATAAAAATTGAAATACTTAAAAATGAACCTAAACAAGGAGGTAAAAGACCTCTGTACATAAAATTATAAAACATTGAAAAATAAATCAAAGAAGACCTTAGGAGATAAAATGATCTGTGTTTTTGGATAGGCTGAATAAATATCATCAAAATGACCATTCTTCCAAAAGTGATCTACAGATACATTGAAAAACCCATTAAATTCCTCAGAGACATAGAAAAATTCATCCTTAAATTTATTTGGAACAACAAATTACTCATAATAGATAAGGTTGTTTTCAGCAACAAGAACCATGCAGGGGACATCACAATACCTTTGTTAAAACTATACTACAGAGTCATAGAAGCAGGAAAAAGTTTGGATCAGAGTAGAAAATATACAGAAACATGGAAGAGTGAAAGTTTAAGAAATGGTGGGTATCTAGAAAGATAACATAATTTAAAGTAAAAATGACTCATGAGTGAGTAGATACACTCTTTATTAATAATTATTTTATTCTAATTTATCTATCAATTTATAGGTAGTGCAATTTTCAAAACAATATATTAAAATAACTTTCTGCCATGCATGTTTGCACACGCTTGTAATCCCAGCATTTGGGAGGCTGAGACAGGAGGATAGCGCCAGTTCGAAGCCATCCTCAGATACTTAGTGAGGCCCTTTGCAAATAAGTGATACCCTGTTTTAAAATAAAGAATAAAAAAAGGCTGGCGGTGTAGGTTGGAGGTAGAATGCCCCCGAGTTCCATCCCCAGTACTGCAATAAATAAATAAATAAATAAATAAATAAATAAATAAAAACTTCATCTGAAGAAAGGTTTCTTTTCAGTAAACTCTATCAGAACATTTTTCATTTATAAATAAAAAGGAAAACAAGCAGAAAATGATTTATGTATTGATTTATCAAATATTCAGCATACAATTTTAAATAATTTTATATTTAGGTAACTTAAAAATAAAATAAGCTCATATTTTATTCTCTTTGTATTTAAAGATTGGTTCTGATGCCAATTATTACTTCAGTATGTAGTAGATAAATTCAAATTATCTAAAAATGTCATTTAGTAATATAATTCACGTTATGTGTTCTAACTCTCATATCTTAGTACCTCAAAAGTGAATAAATATAATGAAAAAAGAGAGAGTATATGCAGACATGCAAAATTTTACATGCAATACATAATAATTAAAAGAATAAAAGCAGCAAGAACCAATATTCTTCCCCAAATGAGATATATGCAGTGGTACTGTACAATTTATTAAGTGATATCTTGAGTCTTAGCATTTTGTAATAAGCAAGGGAACAGAATAGGTTTCTGTGGAAAGCTGGTAATTCCTACTATATCTGCCTAGTAGATACTGATGGTGTTTTATAAAATTAAGATTGCTAAAAGAGTGGACCAAGATTTAACAGAATGTTGATGATAGAATTTGTTACCAACTCCTTTTTATGCCCATATTTGCAAATGACCAAACCTCAAACAAGCATCTAATGACAATAAGCTCACTCTCATGGTCTTTCTACAAAGTTATAGAAATTTAGCTAGTGATAACTAATGGAACCTAAAATGCCATCTGCTTTTAACATAGTCTCTAGCTACAGGAAAAACAGATCAAAGGAATAATACTAAATGTATAAAAGTGTTAAGAACAAAATCTTGGGGCAATTGCTTCAAACATAAAACAAAATTTAGATTCATTTGTTGGAATAATATTCCTGAACATTTTCTATTGTTAATGCTCCTTGACTTACAAAAGGTTTATGACCTAATAAATATAATGTAGGTAAAACATGTTAATAGTAAAATATGCATTTACCTCACCTTGCCTACAAAACCTCATACCTTAGCAACACAATGCACAGGATCAATTATATTCCTATGTTATTGAGTGGCTGCCTGGCAACTTGTGTTCACTATCAATTCCCAGCATCACCAGAGTACAGAACTGCATATTACTGGCTTAGAAAAAAAAATAAAAATTAGGAGTATGTATTCTGATAAATGTGTATCACTTTTGCATTAACATCAATTAAACATTTTAATTTGAAAACTCATTAGTTGGGGATGGTCTGTACCTCTATTATTAAGGGATTGACCTCTAACAATATGCCAGCCAAACTTCAGCCTTCTTAATTATTTCCTTTGTTAAGAGTTTTCTATCCTTGTCTAAATATCACACAAGTAATTAAGTTAAATACAAAATTTCTTCATTTACTAATGGAAAGTGATAATAAGTGCTATCAAGTATATCAGACTCATTTCTAGCTTATATATACCTGGAAGCCAGAAGTGTTGGTGTACAATTGTAATCTCAGTACATGTGAGGCTGAGACAGAAGGAACACAGATACACAGCCAGCCTCAGCTATTTATTGAGGCCCTCCACAACTTAATAGAAATCTATTTTAAAACAAAGAATAAAAATAGGGCTGGGGGTGTAACTCAGAAGCAGAATAACCCTGGATTCAACCTCCAGTTTCACAAGTAAAGAAAAGAAAAAAAATGCCTGGAGCATCATTATTCATAATTGTCAATAGAAAAAACAATTCAAATGGTCAAACTGATGAATAAAAAAAATAAAACATGGTATATCCATACAATACAATATTATTCAACCAAATCATAATAAATTAACAATGCATATTATATCAAGAGACAACATTCACTTAACTGTGTGTTAAGTGAAATAGTCAAAACAAATCAGAAAGTTTATGATTCCTTTCAGATGAAATCTCTACAATATTTAAATCCATAGAGGCAGATTAGTAGTCACCTAGAACTGGACAAAATTCGGAGAATTAGAAGTGTTGGATGAGGGGAGTAGAATTTCTTTTGTGTGTAATGAAATATAAATTTGATCAATATTTTTAAAGTTGCTCACTTATTATATGTCCTTCATATTTTAAAAAGGTCAGTAACAATTAGAAGATATAACAATAACTTTATTGACAAGATCTGATAAATACTTATGACTGAATAATATAAATTAAAAGCATTGAACTGTAAACTTTAAGTGAGTATATTATATGATTATCATACCTTTTTCAAAAATTTCATTCTGGCCAAGCATGGTGGCACACATTTGTAATCCCAGTAATTGGGAGGCTGAGACAGTAGGATCACAGGTTCTGATAAATACTTATGACTGAATAAATATAAATTAAAAGCATTGAACTGTAAACTTTAAGTGAGTATATTATATGATTATCATACCTTTTTCAAAAATTTCATTCTGGCCAAGCATGGTGGCACACATTTGTAATCCCAGTAATTGGGAGGCTGAGACAGTAGGATCACAGGTTCATGGCCAGCCTCAGTTACTTAGTGAGCCCTTCTGCAACTTAGTGAGGCCCTGCTTCACAATAAAGAATAATAAAATAGGGCCAGGGATGTAGCATGGAGGTAGAATGCCCTGGTTCAATCCCCAGTACAAAAAAATGAAAGAAGAAAGGAAGGAAGGAAGGAAGGAAGGAAGGAGAAAGAAAGAAGGAAAGAAATACTGAAAGTTAACTATTAAAAAAAATTTTATAGAAAACACATGGCAGACAGAACAAGCTACAGTACAATGTTTATGTAGTTCTAAAAATACAATCAGGATGTAATGAATACTTGCCAAAAACATTTTCCCCAGATTTGTCTTTTAATTTAATTAATTTGATTATTTAGCCAAAAATTAGTACCTTTTAAGTGACAGGCATTGATGTAGATAAAGAGAACTTAGAGAAGAATAGATAACTCATGAAACCTCCATTGTCTTCACAATGTAGGCTCCAGAGCAGAAACCTCATTATAGTGCATTTAAATTCAATATCCAAAGAATAGAATTAAGGCTCAATTTTGAAAGAAATATCATATAATTTACTAAGTTTCTCTATGGTTAGTCTAACTCTGGCTTACAAGGGATTAAAATAAAGACACATGTCCTAATGTCATGTTAGCCATGTTAGTCCTGATGACAAATGTGAGTAATAAAATTATTGCCATTTGTTTAATTCATGATTCTCTCCTTTACTCAATTTTTTATTATACTAAATAAATAATTAAAATTGGCCAGGTGTGGTGGTGCACACTTTAATCCTAGTACTTGGAAGGCTGAGACAGAAGGATTTCAGGTTTAAGAACAGACTTAGCAATTTAGGAGGCTCTCTACAACCTAGTGAGATGTTGTTTCAAAGTAAAAAAAATGATCTGGGGTATAGCTTGGAGGGATAATGCCTCTGGGTTCAATTCTTAGTGTTACAAAAATGGTGAAAATTGTTAAAAGAGATATACACAAGAGGAGTGGGAAAACTGGTAATAGAAAAAGTTAGAACCTATAGAAAATCAAATTTTAAGGGAGACAAACTGTCATTTTGTTTCTTCCTGGGAAGCTTTAATAGTGTCACTTCACTATTACTTCAGAATACAACTTATTTCTTCTTACTCTATTTCCAACATTTTATCTAGTCACTTATAATAATAAGAAACACAACCTGAAAGAAGTGAGTGATAGTCACAGTTTAGGAAAAATTAGAAAGAAAGAAGAAAAATAACCATATTAGTTTGAACTAGGCTATAGGTTATTAAATAAAACGTCAGCTACCTTAACATAAATGTAAATTTTACCAACCTTCTCCATATCCTTTTACCAGGGGTAATTTGATCTATTTTATGAAGCAGTTTTGATATCTTGGGAAAAATGCATTGTCTAGATAATTCATTAGTTACAATCTGTTTGATAAGCTAATTTCATTCAGAACAGGCCATTCTTTAGTACTGGTAAGTCTGAATAGATAAAAATGAATCATTTTTCTGAGAAGAACCCTAAGAAACTAAGACTTTAAAGGGTGAAGGGATTTACAAAAGTTACCTGGTAAAATTCTAGATTGAAGTTTAGATCTGACTCAGCCTTAATTCCTTTTCTTCTCTATATACCTAACATTAGAAGACTCCTCTGTACCTTCTACATTAAGGTCATAACATTCTGGTATAAGGTTGGTATCTAAGAAATATGTCCAAAGACCATGTTTAGTCCCATAAAACCCTAGTAAATGGCTGTCTGTGTGGTTTAAACTTTATCTTGACCACTAATGCATTGGTCTTCACCTTTTGCATGTTGAGGCTATTTCTTGGCTCCTGGTAAAGAAGTGGTATTAGAAAATACAAAATAAGCTGATAGGCAATTTTAAATGAAGTGCATTAGAAAATATTTTTTCTCAAGACCTCTGACAAGATGCCCATTTAAGTAAATCCTGGAACAAAAAAACTCAGACACTGAGTACCTTTTTTTAATTCTGTTCCTAGTTGAGGGATGTAGGGAACAATACATATTCATAATGAAAGAACAAAATCTAAATATGTAAACAATATTTAAAAGACAGAACTACAATTTAGTTTATATAATTCTGTGTATACTCATGAAGGTATCAATACCAATTTCAGTTTTATGAATGGGAATTAAGAGAGAGCAAGACAGAATCTAGGGAGAAATGCCTTGGATACTATACACATGTATGTTTCTATCACACTAAACTTCAGTATGATGTATAGTTATAGTACACCAATAAAATGACATAATATATATATATATATATATATATATATATATATATATATATATGCAAATAGACTTTTTGTGCTCTTTCCAAACCCAACCCATTCTTACTGCTTATGTCAATCTTCACCTCCAAATATTTCATTGATCTCACTGAGGCAAGAGATAAACAAATTTGAGGATATTATGATTAAAAGAATACTAAATCTCAGTCAGTGTCTTAAAACCTTCAATTTTTAGATAGAGGTATCTCAAACAAATATGTGGCATAGTTAGAACTAGAAGTTAAGTCTTTTGATCTCTAAATATTTAATATTTTCACTATATAAAACTGTTTTCTTCACTTTTGGTCACATTTGCTATACAAAGGAATAAACTTATTATTATTTTCTAGATATCCTGCATACAATATTTTCATTTAGTGAATTACATAAACACCTCTAATTACCTTACACAACCTACTTATCAATATAATGGGAATTATTTCAAATACTGGCCTAGTAAATACTTTTGTCTACAGATACAAGACCACTACTCTTTGTAAATCATGAAATCAGTTTAATGGATTACAGTTTCTTTCTTCAAAATAATTAACTGAAATAGAAAATGTCAGAGTAGCTGGGCGTGGTACCACCAAAAAAAAAATAAAAAAAAGAAGAAGAAGAAGAAGAAAGAAAAAAGAAAATATCAGAGTATATCACGATTGTTGTCTAATAAAATCTTATTGCAGTACAATAACTATGTATGCATATATTTTCAATGCAAGGTATTTTTCTTACCATGTATCATAGTCATAGTAAAAGTTTGAAAACCACTGATCAAATGAATCTATTTAAAATACAAAATTTTAATTTTTTGAGCAAAAGCATCTGATTCAGTATGCATAACAGTATGTGCAAAGATATTTATTTTTGTAAATATCTTTGTTGATTCTCATATTACTGAATAATGGACCATGCTCTGAAAAATCACCATATGAGAGTTCTGAGAAATCAATAGTTTAAGAACATTAAACAGTAATTCAAATAAATATGAGAAATTTATGACTCAAACTATCAAGATCAGCTAATAACAATAATGTCAATCTGAACATTTCTTAAACTCTTATATCTATGATAAAAATTAATCCACAGGATAATTCTGTGAGGTATCTTAGGTAGATTTAATTACCATAATTTAAAAATAAAAATGCTAAGGTTAAAGAGCTAAATGACTTTCCTAAGTCCTCCCAATTAGAGTATAAAATTCTGTTGCTTTTTGTTTTATAATTGAATGATAAAAATAAATACTTATAAGACTGGTATCATCTTAGGCCTCTTCTGACCTTATATAGCTAGAATGAATCACTTCAAAACTTTGCTTTTATATTCATTTAAGAAAAAATTACATCCAAAGACATTTTGATATGGTTAAAAAGTTTTACAAAAACTGTGCAAGGTGGTAAAAACCTGTAATCCCGGTATTTAGGAGAGTGAAACAGGAAGATTGAAGGTTCACAGCCAGCTAAAGCAATTTAGTGAGGCTCTCAGCAACCTAGTGAGATCCTGTTTCAGTATAAAAAATAAAATGAAAAGGGGCTGAAGGGTGTCAGTTGGAGCTAGAATAAGGTGTATTCTAGCCAGTGCCACACACACAAAAATTCTATCAGTGTTTTGCTTCAGCTAAGTCATCTGAGTGTATTAGTATCTTAATATTATGAAATGACCCTCTTTATACTTGGTGATAATTTTCACTCAAATTTGCCTCATTTTATATTAATAAATCTATATTAGCTTTATTTTAACTATTAACATGGTATATCATTGGACATGTTTTTCTTGTTTGTTTGTTTCTAGGAATGGTGCCAAGGGACATTCTACCTCAGAGCTACACTCAAGCCCTATTTTTTATTCTTTATTTCTAAACAGGGTTTCACTAAGTTGAAGAGGGCCTCTTTAGCTGAAGCTGTCGACAACTGTGGTCCTCCTGTCTCAGCCTCCCAAATGATGGGATTACAAGCATGCACCAACCTGGCTTATAATTTTTTTTTTAAATTTTGAAACAGGGTTGCACTAAGTTGCAAAGGGCCTCGCTGAGTTGCTGAGACTGGCCACAAACCTGTGGACCTATTTTAGCTTCTCAGGTACTGGGATTAATATTATATACCACTACACCTGGCTTCTCTTTTTTATTTTTATTTTTTTGTGGTACTGGGATTAAAAACAGGGGTATTCTTTCTCTAAGCTATGCACTCCACTCCCAGCCCTATTTTATTTTTCATTTTTTATTTTGAAATAGAGTCTCGCTAAGTTGAAGCTGGTCTTAAATCTATAATCCTGTCTCAGTCTCTCAAATACTGGGATTTGGGGTATGTGCTACCACACCCTACTGCAGTAAAAGTTTTCCCCTGCATTTCTGAGGATTGAACCCAGGGGTTATAGCACCTAGATATTGTACCAGCCTTATTTTTTGTGCTGAAATGGGGATTAAACCCAAGGGCATTTTACTCTGAGCTACATCCCCAGCCCTATTTTTTATTCTGTTTTGAAACAGGATCTCAATATGTTGCAGAGGCTTTCACTATGTAGCTGAGGCTGGCTACAAACTTGCAATCCTCCTGTCTCAGCCTCCCAATTACTGAGATTATAGGGTATGCCACCAAGCCTGGCTAAAATGAAATATTTTTAATATTTAGTTTTTGTAAATGAAGAGTAGGGCATGATGGCACATGACCATTATCCAAATAATTTGTTTTGTTTTTAAAAAATTGTATTCTTATGTGGATCATATTAAAAGTGGCATACATTCACACAGTGTTTTGCGCCCATTCCCTGTTCCCCCTCCCCCCTCCCAACAATGAATTTCCAGATTGACCATGCTACATCCACACTTACACATATATTTGAATGTAGTTCCACTAGTTAAGTAACTTCAGCCTTCTTTCTTTTCTACCCTTCCTTTCTAACTTAGTTGTGTTTTCCCCTCTGTTATCTGGAGTCCCTCTGGTATTCCTAATATTCCCTAGTTTGGGCATATTAGAGAAAACATATGTCCCTTTTTGTGCTTTGCTGATTTCATTTAATATAATGTTCTCCAGGTCTTTCCATCTTCTTGCAAATGACATGATTTTGTTCTTTATTGCTGAGTAGAATTCCTTTGTGTATTTCCAATAATTTTGCAATCCATTCATCTGTTGATGGAGACCTAGGTTGCTTTCATACATTGGCTATTACAAATTGTGCTGCTATGAACATGTGTATCCATAGATTGCTGTAGTTCTCTGATTTCAACCACTTTGGAAAGATGCCCAGAAGTGGTATAGCCAGATCATATGGTGGATCCATTCCCAGGTTTATAAAGAATTTCCACAGTGAATAGATAGCAGCCTGTTCTTCTGCAGAATTAAAGACTTTAAATGCCATGTACACCAAATCTCAGATAGGGATCTGAGGGCCGTCCTCAGCCTTTCTTAATTTTTTGAATATCAGGCACTGATTGCCCAATGAAATGGGTTGCTAACACCACATATCCTGCCTTAGTATATGGGTCTAAGCAGGTATAGATGGTAAAAGCCTCCTGAAGCTGATTAAAAAATGGCTGGCTTTATCTGGCTTTCATTGTACTTAACTGCCTTATGAGAAGCATCCTGCATGCTATTGAAAGGGGATAGTATCATATGGTCACTCACCCCCACCATTTGGAGATCCCAGAGGGGATCTTCAGAAAGTACCAGAAATGCTCCCATAGGTAGATAAATTAGCCTGGTCGGCACATTCTTGGGTGGCCCTTACAATACGATCCCATTCATCTTGAGTTAAGGCAGAGATTAAAATAACACGAAGATACCGCCATATGAGATTGTATTATTGTACAATGTATTGTAATTTTTAAATCAAATTAGATGGATTGTTGGAAAAAGAATCCAGCTCTATTTAATTTGAGCAAAGACTGAGAGGGGGAAAGGCACATGGACATGGACTATGCCTTTTTTACCAGCCTCCTCACAGAGCAGGGCCAAAAAAAAAAGGTGGGTCCTTGAAGTGGTTACACTAACTTACAGGGGAAGGTGAGGGGAGGTAAGGGTTGGTACCTTAAGGGAGGACAGTGGAGGTTAGGAGCAGGTTAGAGTGAGAATTCATCCTAGGGTAGGTTGGTGCTTGGTGTGGGGGTGAGGATAGATCCTGGGGATCAGGGTTCTCAGAAAGTGGCATCTGCAAACCAGCAAAGTCACAAACTGGTGAACACAGGCCACCACAATGGGGCTACCAAGATGGTGACCTTGTGACATCACCAGGTCACAAATGTTCCATGACAAAATGGCAGCTGATGGGGAGAGCAGTCAAAGGAACAGGAGCGAAGGAAAAAGAAGGCCTGGACATAAAGGATTTCCAACCATTTATCAGACTGCTTACAAAAGTTGCTGATCTCCATCAGGGTATTAAAATCCAGAGTTCCATTTTTTGGTCACCATGACCCATTATTTTGGAACTCTGGCTTCCTATGTCTGGTCTGTGGGCAATAACAAAGAAAAGGAAACAGGGATCCTCAATTATCCTGATCAACGTATGGTAACGGGGGTCATAGACAAGAGAGATGTCTGTACTTCCTTCTCAAGACTGAAGAATGACCTGGTTGTCTGGAGGCAACTCTGATGCCACCAAGCATTTTAATAACAGAGAAGCCAGAGACAAGAAGCCAAGATCCACTGGCCAGAGGAAGGGAAGGAACTTATCCTGATCGAAAGTGGAAGCAGTACATCCAATTAAGGGTCGAATAATCCAGGTTCCTGGAAGTAGAGAGGAGGGCTCCCATGGAGTCACCGGAGCTCAGTGAGGCATAAAATAAAAGAGAAAAAAATGTAAAAAAATAAAAAGATAAGTCCTCTCGGGTTCAGAGGGTTTTGGCACCAAATGTAATGTTGAAATTGAGTTGGGGTTTGTGAAGAAGACAAGCACCAGCCAAATTATTGTGTGAGATCAAGAGTCTTTAATTGAACTAGGACCTTTAGACAAAGTCAGCTGAACATGGGGGAAGGAACTGATGACAGAGCAGCAGAGTCACACAGCAGAGTCATACCACAAAGAGGAAGTGAAGGTATTTATGTAGCCATGTCTTCGGGTCGGGCTAGTGGCATGAGAATGCAGGTCCTTTCATGATATCTGGAGTCTCACGGCATTTGGAGTCTACCCCGCAATGTCTTGAGTCTCACAACACCTGGATTCTTGAGATATCTCTGCTCCTGGCTTTCAAAATTCTGCCTCCAGTCTCCATTGTGGGGTCTTGTGGGTGAAGGAAGGGAACCAACCTACCACTGCCATTTGTATTATATTTTATGTTTGATATAATCTTATTTCTTCTTTGCTTAGTTGCCCCACTGATCAACTTCATCTCTTCTCTGGTTCTGAATGTTGCTTATTTTTTTTCTTCTTTATTGTTTATTTTTAAAGTATTTTCTCTAGTCTTGGCTTTGTATTCCTGAGGTTTTTTTTAGTGGTAATGGGGGTAAAATCTGGGGCTTTTCTACCTCTGTAAAGTATAAATATTTTATACTTTATTGAAAACAGAGTCTCACTAAGTTGCTGAGAGTCTAACTAAGTACCTGGGTAAGGCTTCGAACCTGTGAAATTCTCCTTTCTCAGCCTCCCAAGTGCTGGGATTAAAAGTGTGTGCCATGAGGTATTGCTGTATTCATAATTTTTTGGAGATTCTGTTTATCTTGAAAAACTTTTGTTTCTTCATGAATTTTGAATAATAACCTTGCTGGATGTAGAAGTTTTGATTCAAATTTGTTTTCTTCCAGGGTTCTGGATTACATCATATCAGTCTTTCTTGGCATTCACAACATGGGTTGTAAAGTCTAGGGTGATTTTTATCATTTTGCCCTGTACTTTACTAGTTATTTTTTCTCACTGCTTTTAAAATCTTTCCTTAGCCTCTATGTTGGTTATTTTGATTATTACATTGCATGGGGAACTCTTTTTTTGATCTTGTCTTAATGGTGTTCTATATGTCTCCTGAACATGTATGTTCAACTCTCTTTCTATGTTTGGAAATTTCTCTAAAATTTTTTCTCTGAGATTGTAAATACATTTTATACCTCTACCTGTACCTCTATGCCCTTCTTCATTGCCTTTTATCTGTAAGTATGGAAGTTTCATGTTGTCCCATAGTTGTTGGATGCTTAGGTTTTGTTGTTGTAATGTCTTCTATATTCTTTTGGCTGTGATTTTGGTTTAAATGAACTGTCTTCTAACAGTGATATTCTATTTTCCATTTCATCTAATATTCCAGAATTTCTTTCATTGCTCTCTTTATTTTATTTTTGACTCTTTCATTTCATTTCAGACCTTTTTCTGATTCTTTAATGTCTTCATTTGCTCTTTCATATCTTGTACACTTGCTGTGAGCCCTTTCATTTTATTGAAGATCAGGATTTGGATTTCTTGAATTTCTTGTAGGTCAGTATTCATGATTTCCCTTATTTCCTCACTGTTCCTAGTTTTCATATTTTCAGGGTTCTCAGGCTTGTTTTTCTGATGTCTTTGTGTGTGTGTGTGTGTGTGTGTGTGTGTGTGTGTGTGTGTGTGTGTGATTCTGTGGGTAAGATGTCTAATCCAATCTTAGCAGTTGAAATTTAGAGGTGTCAGCAAGTTTGTGCATGGGTAAGCAGTGCTTTTTTCAATGGTGAGGGTTGGGTAAGGTGGGAGAACCTGGGGTGATGTTTACAGGTGTCAGTACAGTAGAGGACATGATTGAGTAAAGATTTAAGTATAAGAAGGCAGCATCTGTTTGAGAATTAGAAAAGGTTAGATAGTAGTATTCTTATACTTATTAGATTATTTAGGTATGGAAATATGAAATAGCTTGAATAAAAAACAAGGAGATACAGTAAGAAAAAATACACTTTTGCCGGGTGTGGTGGTGCACACTTTTAATCCCCGTGCTTGGGAGTCGGAGACAGGAGGATCATACAGGTTTGAAGCCAGCTGCACTGGTTTAAGAGACCCTGTTTCCAAATTAAAAAGTATAAAAATAGGTCTGGGAGTGTAGCCCCCAGTACCACCAAAAAAAAAAAAATACACTTTTGAGAAAAGAAAGTAGACTAGATTAAGGAAGTGTGTAAAAGGAATGGAGGAAAGAAGCAATAATATGCATAAAATAACAAAACAAGTTATAAAAACTAATAATTATAAGAAGAGTGGTTTGTACATGTTTGTAATCCCAGCACTTGGAAGGCAGAGACAGGAGGATCGCACAGATTCAAAGCCAGCCTCAGCTACTTAGTGAGGCTCTCAGCAACTTATTGAGACCCTGTTTCCAAATAAAGTATAAAATAGGTCTGGGAATATAGCCCAGAGGCAGAAAAGCCCCTGGGTTCTACCCTCAGTACCACACACACAAAGAAAACTAGAAATTATAAATCAAAGACAAAAAAAACAACCAAAAGAAATAAAAGTGTAAGAAAAATTAGAAAGAACAAAAAATAAAAATGAAAATAATAAAAAGTACTAGCAACAGTGTAAGAGAAAAAAAAAACAGCAGTTCTGATAATTTACATATATAGGGTCCAGGCTCATATAATATCTGTTCTGTTCACTGTGGTAGATTCTGGAGTTTATCACAGTCTCTCATTTGTTTTGTAACCTATTGTCAACTCTGGACCCACTGGCTCTGTACTTTCTGTCCTGGGCTCTAGGATCTCAGCCTTATGCTCTACAACTTCCCACCCTAGGCCTGTGCCTCCCTAATCGTACTGCCAGAGAGCATCTAGTGTAGTCTTAGAGTAATCCCCTATTACCCTGTGCAGGCGCTGTGCCTTGAGCACTATGCATTTCTTGTGTCTCTGGAGGTTCTAACTGGACTACCTCCTGGATATGCCTCAAGGTCTTAGCCCACTGGGGTACCATGGCTGTTCTGAGCAGCCTATGCTGAGTACTGTTTACCTTGTAGTCCTGTGAGCCCGGTTTCTGAAGGGCACTGTTTACCACTGCGGGTGCCACCTCTGGTGTGTGTACAAGCTTTTGGATCTTTTTCTGCATCCCTGTAGCATTGTTCTTTTTACTTAAAATGTTTGAACTCTGCTGCCACTTTCTGCACTTCAAGTTCTTGGATTATTTGTTGGGATTTCTTGGGGCTGCACTGCCAAAGCTGGCAATCTCGGTTCATGTCGGCAGCCAAGATTTTCCCAGCTGCCACACCAGGTTGGTCCCATGCTCAGTCTTTTTGCAGTGGATCTAGCATTCAGAGTAATGAATTTCCTTATGCCATAGTCCCTGATGTTTTGATCTGTGAGTATATTTCACTAATTTGTTTATTTTGTCTGTCAAGACACTGCCTTCTCAGTAGTTGACCTTTATTTTTTCCAGCTACTGAAATGTGCTGCATCCCACAGTTACCATGTTGAATCCTCTCATGTTTTTCAATGAACATATTCATATCTTCATAAAGTGTATTTCTTATAATTAGCCTATAATTGAGTTTTGCTTTTTATTGAATCCAGTATCTTCTCCCATGTAATTAGGGTTTTAGACCATTTACATTTAGGGTTATTGTTGATAAGATTAATGTTAAGTCTGTCATCTTTCTCTATATCTTATTTCATATTTTATGTCTTGTTTTTGATTTATTATTTTGTAGTTCCATCCCTCCCTAAAGGACTGCAATTTCATGTTTATTGGACAACCTACTGTAATTCCATTGTTCACTAATGCTAATTTTTTAAATATTCTAACTTTATTTTATTTTAAAGTTTTTATAAGTTCATTAATGTCTTCTTCAGTGTCTAATACTCTGCCAATTCTATCTGGTAATAACTTTTATCACTTAGTTTTCCAAAGCTGGAAGTTCAATTTGCATCTTTTTATATTTTCCACATTTTATTTAATTTTGGAGTAGATAATGTACAATTAAAATAAACTTTTATATGTTTTCGCTCTGTCTAGTACTTCTTCTAGTTTTGAATTGGTTTGGGCACATTATTTTTTCTCATAGTAGATCATATTTCTTGTTTCTTTGAATGACTGGTAGTTTCTATTGGGTATCAGAAATTACTCTTTTCCATCGGTGGGGCTTTAGTATTTCTAGTCTTAGTCCAAGATGAAAAGAAGTTACTTTAAAACATTTTATTCCTTTTTTTGTTTTTAGGTAGTTTTCTGTCTAGGAATAATTATTTTCAATTACTAAGACCCTTCTATTTTCTCTATCCGAATGCCTTGTAAATATTGAGGTTTTCTTATTTAGATGGAGATAAAGTCACTATTCTATGTAAATGGAGAAATCTCTTCGTTCTGATCTTCAGGAGGTTATTTACTAGGCTTTAAATAATTTCCTCACTCTTAGCTGAATACTTGAATGCAACTTACTGTTCTCCAATATTTTCTTCTGTAAACTCTAGCTGCATTGATTCACCTATTTTCAGAGCTCCTTTTCATCAACTTGGGGAAACCACTGGCATTTTCCTAGATTTCTCTTCTCATGCTTTGAAAACATTGTAGGCACAAACTGAAATGATCACTGGACTCACTTCACTTTTTTATATCTTATGGATAACTTTCCATTCATCTCATAATATTTGAAAATAACATTTATTTTTTGTTCTTTTATTCATATGAAAGGGAAAATTTGGTAGCTTTTTTCTGTCTTTGTAAACAAACATTCTGTGGATAGCTTTATATAATCAACATAACAAGGTTTTTGACATCTTGAAATATCAGAGCACATTTAATAGTTTTCTTCTAAAAGTAGAATTTGATCATAAATTATTTATATATTTACTAAACATTCACTTTACTATTGTGTACAGAGACCCTGTGCCATCAGTACTGCCAGTATACTGTAAATCTGGAATTTACAAACATGCCTTGATACAAGGTCAATAAAGACCAGATTTTAATCTTCAGAGGTTTTCAAAGAAAAACACAGCCCATACAATATTTCAGCTTTTTACCATCTGTCTTATGACACAATATCATTCATTCACAGAGTGGGAGAAATTTCAGCTTTCCTCTTGACAATTGATCACATATAGATCTATAAATGTAAATAAAAATTATAACTGAGCCTATTATTTTATTTAGAGTAATTACCTGGAAAGTGTGAGTCCCTTGGTCAGAACCCTAGCCACACAAAAATGAAATAAAATAAAGTAGTTTCAATGAGTTCCTTTGTATTCACATATCGTATATAAAATTTAGAAAACATGTGTACAGTATTCACAAATACAAATCAGAAGTGTTTGAGAGGCTTTCCAAAATAGTTAAAATTATTGCCTTATAGTTCAAACTAGAAGCTTTTTTTCACAGTGTATAGTACTGTTACAGGTGTTGTGAACATAAATAGCCCATAAAGAAGGAAAAATATAAGGAAAATATTACATGGTCATTTCTGAAGAAATGTTGAGTAAAGATTCTCCTGGGAATGCCAATAACTGGGAAAAATAAAATAAAGTTGACAATTATAATTTTCTTTTTAAATGAAATCATGTAAATTAAATGAGAAAAAAAACAAATATTCTAGACAGTGGTAATAACATTAATAAAAGCATGATGGCATAAAGGAGGACACTGTATTAATAAGAAAAACAATTTGGTGACAGATGAGGGTAATGTTATGAGGCATAATAAATTTATACAGAATATATGAATGGTAGATGGTGAGATAAGCCTTTGAAGAATTTTGTGGTACTGGTGATTGAGCACAAGGGTATTCTACCTCCAAGCTACAACCATATTTCTTTTTTATCTTTTCTTTTTTTTTTTTGGTGGTGGTATTGGGTATTGAAACTAGCAGCATTCTACCTCTAAGCAGCATTCTACCTCTAAGCTATGCTCTCAGCCCTTCTAATTTTTTTTGAAAGAGAGTCTCACTAAGTTTCTGTGAACTGTCCTCCAACCTCTCATCTTTCTGTCTCAACCTCCTAAGTATTGGGATTAAAAGTTATGCTACATCACCTGGTTTAGCTAGGTCTATGGGGAATTTTGCATGGTGGGCTAAATGTTTAAGGATATATAATTTATACTTCCAAAATAGTAAAGAAGTAAGCCTTACCTACCCTTTCCTAGTTTCATAGGCCCAGCTATTTCCAACCTCAACTTTTTATATCTGCTGACAAAGAAGAATATATTCTGCCCCTGCACACAGAAGAATTCAAGATAGAATTTGTTCAGTATTAGGTAATCTGACAATTTGGTCTATGTTTCCCATCAGATCTGCTATCTCATGATGCCTAAGGAAGTATACTTACAGAAGAATTAACACTGCTTTTTTTTTTTATAACAATCTCTTACAGAAAATAGAAGATAATGGAACATGTTCCAGCTCATTTTATGAGGCCATTATTATCCTGATACCAGAACTTGACAATAGCAATAGAAAACAGATAATTTCAGACCAATATAGGTTTTGAACTTAGACCCCAAATACCTCAACAAAATATTAGCAATATGTTGTATGAACGTGTTGATAATTATTTTATTGGTTATTAGGATTCTTCAGTGAAACCATGTGAGCCTAAATTTTTTGAGAACTTTTAAATAACATATTTGAGTTATCTAATGGTTATAAAACTATGAGTATTATCTGTCTTATTGAGTTTGGTAGTTTGTGATTATATTTTGAGGAATTGGTTTTCTTCTAAGTTGTTAAACTGATGAGCCCAACATTTTTCTAGTATTACCTTATTATATTTTTAAAGGCTGATGCATCTATAATATTATCCCCTATTTTATTTCAGGCATTAGTGATATATATCTTCTCTCTTCATTTTATAATTTTTTAAAAGTATATAAATGTTGCTGATTTTTAAGTAAAGGAAGCATTTTTATTTTCTTTGTTATCTTTCTTCTTTTTAATTTAATTGGTTTCTATAATTATATTTATTACCTCCTTATTTCTGCTTGCTTTAGGTTTAGTTTTCTTTTGCTTGATTTTTTTTTTTTTTGGTGATACTGGGGTTCCTGGAAGCCCTTCTACATCCGGTCTATACTCCCAGACTTTTTTATACATTTTTAAAATTTTTGGAAACAGGGTCACTTAAGCCAGTGGGGTTGTCTTCAAACCAGCATGATCCTCTTGTCTCTGCCTCCCAAGTGTGGGGATTACAAGCATGCGCCACCACACCCAGCACTTAATTTTTTTTATAATGACCTTCATTACCAATTTGAAATCTTATATCACATACTATAATAATATTTTAAATCCATAAATCAGCCAAAATAAAAAAATACTGTGAAATGATCTTTCCAGCAGCAGGTAAATGAACTAGTCTGGGTATGTTATATTAGGTGGATATTTGAGTATTTTTATGGAAAATTAATAACAATATCTTCTTTGCAGACTTTGCTGCAAAAGTGAATGTTTCATTGACAAGTAAATATAGTGGACAAATACTATTCTATATTTTGTTCACTCAAAACAGTGGAGATGATTGTAAGGTATTAAAAAATTACCAGAAAGAAAAAAAAATCAACAAAGGCTGAGCAGGAATAAGTGATGAAAAGATATAGGAACACCAAGGATAAGACATAAAAGTGGGATTTTATATACATAAATATAAGAAAACACTTGATGAAGATGATTTAAAACAAATTATAAATGTGAAGAAGCTGTATGGAATGATTATAAGCTAGGAGTGGTGATGCATGCCTATATTTTCAGTACTTTAAAGGTGACACAGGAGGATTGTAGGTTGAAGGCTATCCTGAGCAATTTAGGGAGACTCTGAGAAAAATAGAGACCCTGTTCAAAAAAAATTTAAAGGGATTGGGGTATAGCTTGGATGAATAACACCACTGTGTTCAACCTCCAGTACTACAAAAAAGATAAGGCAGTTAAATCTAGTAGTTAGGATTACTTGTCATGACTAGACTCATGATTCAACTTATCCTCTTCAAGCCTTCTTCCTCATTTCTAAAATGGTAAAAAATAAAATTTATACTTTAACAAGGCAACTGTGAGGATTCAATAAGGTAATATGAAGTCATTTATAGCATGAAGCTTACACATAGTAAGCAAGAGAAATCAGTTACCATTTTAAGTCTAGCGGCACCTTTGTATAGTCTTAACACAAACACAATGTTCATGTACTGATTGCATACTCAATTTTTCAATATTTTCTTATCATATTAAGGACATAATAAAATATTGTTCCACTACAAAATAACTCTATAATGGATCTAATTCCCTGGCTTCAGTCTCATACTTTCTAGTTTACTTGTTCAATCATTTCCCCTGTGGTCATTTTTATCAAAAAAGAAATAAAGCCTATGAGAAATCATCAAGTATCGCAAATTCACACAGATTTTATATGTGAGTATGTAGGCAAATATGGAGGTTAATTATTACTTGAAAGAAAAGCAGGTAATTAGGATTTTTGAAACTTCTAAAGTTTAATTATGATCAGATGAACAGAAATAAGAAACTAAAATGTTAAACTGAATGCAGAAAAAAATTACCTCTTTTCTAAACAGCCTGAGTTCATCAGCCCTAGGTTTCTCCAAGATTTTGTCACCTACTGGTGCAAAATGTCTTGACTGCTTATAAATAATGAATACTAAAAATCTGTTAAAGTAGAAAGCAGTTTTTAAAACTAGAAATATGTTGGTTTGCTGAATAGGTTAATCTAAGCTGGTGTTATCATTCCAATGATTTTTAAGTTAGACTATTGGCTTATTAACTGAGGAATTATTTTTACAAATGATACTTATTCAAAGATTTGGGCATGAAACAATGGAAGATATTTCTTGATGTGCAAGTTAGATGTGCACAAGGATGACACTCCCATAGATGATATTGTTTTCAAAATTTTTTATTATACTACATAGTTGTATACTTTATTTGATTATCAAAAGTATACTCAGATATTTCAGTATTTTATCAAAGTAATTTCATTGTATTTCTAGTTTGTTTCCTTTTCCCAAAATATATGCATACTATTAGTCTGATTTATTTAGACATTTTCTTTTAAAATAAAAAACCAGACATTTCAAGATTCAATAACCTATTTTTGCAAGTTGGTATCTCTCCTATGAAATGCAAATTCCATTCTGAAGTCTATTTCGGAACTCAAAAACTGAGAATTGACTTTTATTTTTCTTTGAATTGGTTTCATTACAACTGTATCTTGAAGGTAGTGAGTACAGAATGAGAACCGTATGGCTATATGAATGGGATAGAGGAGAAATAAACAAAAATAACAACAAAAGCAGTATTTAATCATATTCCACAAATTTACTAATTAAAATTAAGATATTTGTCTCAAATTCTGTTGGTTACCAAGGTGCTTTAGATAAAGGAGAAGTACTCAAGATTAAAGAATGGATGAGAGAAAGATTCAGAAGGCAATGTTCTTATTTGCTCAACACAAAACCTAAACATTTACTAAATTCACCAAGTGCTATGTGCATGTATGTCACTATTACTATAAATTACATTATGATGTGAATCTGTAATGTTCCAATAAAAGTATTTTAAAAATCAAATATATAAAAACTTTCAAACGTGCTATTTATACTTCAGTCCAACTAGAAAAAAGAAACTGTACTTTATTCTATCTAAATTAGACATCCACATCACTTATACTTAATGGTCTTCATGTCTCCTGTTTCAATTCAGCCTTCTGCCCCACCCCTTCAGAAACACATTATCTTGTTAATGTTACCAGTGTTAAAATAGACTTTACAGTTCACAGTTTAACTTCTTGTTAGCAACTTGATTTATTATTAAAGTACACAAATGTTCTTAAAACACTATTTTCACTTAGCTCCCACAAAATTATAATGAAACATTGAAAAAAGAGTTTTGGGAAATTGCGAAGGAGGCAAACATCAAAAAACTTATTAACAACAGCTTTAATTAAGAACCCAGCATCTTCAGAGAGTCAGGTGGCTGTGGGGGAAGGGACCACTGAGCTATGTGTCTGGAGAGTCACACATAGTCCTGGTCGGCCAGCTGAGTCATGTGATGGAGCATAAATACTGATGTTTTATAAGGCATGCTGATTCTCTAGCGGCATCTGTAGTCTCAACCTCTGGAGTATGTCTCACGATGTTTGGAGTCTCAATGCACCTGGATTCTTGCAAAAACTCTACTTCTAGCTTCCAGGGTTCTACCTCTTGTTCCCACTGTGAAGTCACATTGGGAAACCCAACCTATCATCTTGGCCTTTTGGTGATAATGGGCAGAGACCAAATCCAAGCTACTTCCTGCTGTCAGGGGACATTGTAGGGGGCCCCTTGGCTGGGAGAGGTTGAGTCCTTCAGAAGTGGGCAGGTGGAAGTATGGCTGCAGTGGGAGTCAGAGGTAACTCTGGACAGTTTTGGTAATGCACATTTGAATAGATTTTAACAGATGAGGAGCTATTAAAAGAAAAGGCAAATTTGTAAGAGTCGGTCCTGTGAAAGACAGGAACTCATCAGCTATTGGCCCTTGCCTGGCAGGGAAGGAGCCCAGCAGCTGCTGACCCTTGGAGCCTTTTCAGATATGAGATAGATTGTCACTAACATGTTTTTAGATTTTTGCTTAACCTGGTCAGTTTAGACATTTTCCTCTGTTAGGCCAGATTTACTAATATAATAATAACATTTTTCCTGAGAAATAGAAATACCCCATACTTTTTAGCAGTTTTCTTCAATAGACCAGAATCATTAATGTAATAGCAGCATTTTCTCTGAGAGAGACACAAGCCACTCTTTTCAGCAGTGAGTATGTATTATTGGTCAGTCTGGTCAAATGGAAAACATGCTATTGGGTCAGGAGCATCAGTCACATATTTTAGAGAATTTTGTCTGGCATCCTGAGAGGGAGAGTACTATATTATGTAAACAAGTGAACCTGCTGAAATGAAAGCATTAAAGAGAATTATGCCAAGAAAAATGGAGCTTAGTGGGCCCCAACACTGTACAAGAGAGTTTGTCATGAGTCTGTTATAATGGATGCCAGTTGGTGTCCCCCAGAAGTTTGGCTTTAGTAGGTATGGTGAAGATCACTGTAAAAGGCCCAGTCCACTGTGCTTGGAGATGTTTTGGTTGGAGCGACTTGAGGAGGACTTGATCCCCTGGTGCAAGGGCCTTAAGTGCCAGGTGTGGAGCTGCTTCTTCTGTCCCAGATTGGGAAAGATATCAGTCAGCATGTTTCCTAAGAAGATGCCTGTGAAAAGACAAGTAAGGGAGATATGAAGGCAAAGGATGGGGGCCCAAAGGGAGAACATGGTAAGCACAAAAGGGTGAACTTATAGCAATTTAAAGGGGCTCATGAAGGTGGGGCTTTGAGGGGTGGCCCTCACCTGGGACAGAGCCAGTGGTAGGAGTTCAGGCCATGATACCTGCAGCTCCAGAGAGAATTTTGTCAGATGGTTTTTAAGAATCCCATTGATATTTCTACTTTCCCTGATGACTGTGGGTGATATGTGATGTGGAGCTTCCAAGAAATGCCATGGGCTTGTGCAACCTTTTGGGTAATCTTAGACATAGAATCTGGTCCATTATTAGACTGTAAGGAATTAGGGGGTCCAAACTGCAGAATAATATCTGAGCTTAGAACACTGGTCATCATGCTTGCTGTCCTGTCCTTTGAGTGAAAAGCTTCTACCCAACCTGTTAGGCTGTTGTCTCTCATTTGGTGGGTAAGAAAAGAGGAGTGAAGGCCGCCTTGGGGAAAAATAATAGCACAAGTAGAACAGGAGGTATTGACTTTACTAATCAGCTATTGCAGAAGAGAAGAATAAAACATGGGGCTTAGAAAATGCTTAAGCACCATAGGTCCCATGTGTAGGGAATCATGTATTAGGCTAACCACTGCTTTGGCTTGAGCCTCAGGTAGGGCAATTTTGGCCTGAGAAAGAGAGCCTGTAGTGTGTAGGCTGGGGAGCTTGCCATCAATTTCCTGAACCAAAATTAGAAAAGAAAAACTAGGACCCAAAAAGGATGGAATGACTGAGCAGGCAACCAAAAGTAGATTGGCTTACCTGTTACCTTGAAGATTACCCAGGGCTGGCAAGGAAGATTGAGGTTGAGGAATCCGGGACCCATCAGAATTCAGCCAGGCTGAGTAGGGCCAGTGGTGGGGCCTGCTCTGTAAGGGTGGTCCCCCATTGTGGAGGCACCTGGGCCTCACTGTTTTTCCAAGAGCACTTTTCCAGTGGCCCTTCTGGCTGCACACCAGGAATGGTCTGATTGGTGGTCATGGCCTTGCCACACTTGAGGCAAACTCCTGTAAGTAGTCATCATTGCTGTCCTTCACCTCTAAGTGGTGCTCCAGAGGGCTGAAACACCACTGCAGGCTGAAGGGCAGCCACCAGGGCTCAGGCTTGAAAATCTGCCTTCTGGCAAAGTCAAACTGTATGCTCCATCTCTGCCTGTTCCCCTCTGAAATAAAAACTTTAAATGCTATGTTCACCAAATCTCAGATAGAAGTTTGAGGACCATCCTCAGCCTTTCTTATTTTTTTCTGAATATCAGGGGCTGATTGCCCAATAAAATGAGTTGCCAGTACCACAGATTCTGATTCAGTGGATGGATCTAAGTGGGTATAGAGATTAAAAGCCTCCTACAGCTGATTAAGAAAAAGAGCTGGGTTTTCATTTGGACCTTGGGTGATTTTTCTTAAGTTTATTGTAATTAACCACTTTATGGGAAACATCCTGCATGCTATCAAAAAAGCATAGTATCATATGGTTTCTCTTTTTTATTCTCTTACCCCTACCATAAGGGCCTGACTGATAATCCCAGTGAGAACCCTCAGAAGGAACTGCATCTGCTCCTGTAGGGAGTGCTGCGTTGGTTAAATGAGCCTGGTTGGCCCATTCCCAGGCAGCCTTTACAATACAATTACATTTATCTGGAGTAAAGGCAGAATTTAAAATAACATGAAGATCCTGCCATGTGAGATTGTACATTTGCACAGTATAAGAGAGGATGACAGGGAAGGGAAAGAGCGGGTTAGAGTGGGAGGCTGTCCTGAGATAGGATGGTGGCTGGAGCAATGAAAAGAGAACCTGTGGATCAGTATTCTCAGAAAGCAGTGCCTGTAATACAGCCAGGTCAGAAGCTGGCTGTGACTCAGCAAAATTACAGGCTGGTGCAGGCAAAGATGGTGACTGCGTAATGTCACAAGGTTGCGACTATGTAATGTCACAAGATGGCCACCAAGATGGTGACTGTGATGTTACCAGGTAGAAACTACCTGCCATCACAAAATGGCTGCTGATGGGAGGGAGCAGCCAGAGGGACAAGAGGGCAGGCAAAAGAAAGCCAGGACATAAAGGACTTCTGAATGTACCAGAACACTTACAAAAGTTGCTGATCATTCTTGGGCCACTGCAACCTATTTTCCAAATTGTATAGAGGCCAGAAAGGTGCTTAGGGCATAACTCCTCCACTAGTTTGGAAGATTGACTTCCCATAATTGATCCATGGGTGAAAACAAAGAAAATAAAACAGGTGTTCCCATTTTTTCTGACTAAATATTTAGAAATGGGGTCATGGATGAGAGATGTCTCTACTCCCTTCTCAAGACTGGAGCATGACCTGGTTGTCTGGGAGACAATGGGTCACCAAATGCTTAAATTTTAGGGTCCTACTGGACCAGCAGAGGACCCAAGTCTGGAGAGATGGAAAGAAGCAGGAACCTGCTGATCAGAAGTAGGGAAGGAGCTTACCCAGTCTGAAAAAACTCTGCGGGACACAAAAGCACTGAGCTTGATCAGTGTCAGTGGGCATGCAGTTGCAGGGTGCCCATAGCAGATGCCAGGCCCAAGATGTAGATGGCATAAGCAGCTGTGCCAGTGCTGGTGGTTCGGGGCACACACTGTCCAGAAAGCCTGATGTGGGGCTGGGAGTGGTGCCTGTGGAACCTGGCAAAAAAAGAAAAATAAGGAAAAAAAAATCTCAAAAATCCTCCCAGGTTTTGGCACCAAAGGAAACTTTGAAAATAGTTCAGGGAAATTGCGAAGGAGGCAGGAACGAACCAGATTATTAAAAACGGCTTTGATCAAGAACCTGGGACCTTCAGGGAGTCAGCCAGCCATAGGAAAAGGGACTGACAAGACACATCCAGAGAGTCATACATAGTTGTGGTTGGCCAGCTGAGTAACGTGGCAGAGCAAAAGTACTGATATTTTATAGGCATGCTGATTCTCTCGCAACATCTGTAGTCTCATGACCTCTGGAGGATGTCTCATGATGTTTGGAATCTTGAGGCACCTTAATTCATGTGACACCTCTCCTTCTAGCTTCCAGGGTTCTGCCTCCTGTCCCCGCTACGGGGTCATGTGGGGGGGGGCTGATCAATAAAATAACTTAATATTTTTCTTCTCTATTCCTTTATAGGCTCATCCTACTTGATCCAGCCATTATGTGTCAGAATCCATCAAGATTTCTTTATAAGCCACACTGGCTTCACATTCTATAATTTTTTCCATGGTTTTAATTAGCACATACAATAAATTAAGTAAAATCTATATTCATCCCTGACATTTCAATGTAAAGCAGGATATTCAACTACTTGTTTCACATCATTTACTTGTTTGAAAAGTACTTAGACCAATACAGAATACATCTTACACACATATATGACCTACCAAATATGTTCCTCTTCCAGGATCCTCTGTCTTAGACCATGTCATTTCTAAGCATCATGTTGTTACAAGAAAGAAATCAAAATGCATCCTTGATACTACCTCACTCCTACATATTTAATCTAGCACTTTCATAGATTTTACATTTCCATTTCTTCCTATCTACAGTGTCATCACCCTAAAACCAAAATCATCTCTAATTTTATTATGGCAGTTTTCTTAGTCTTTTTTTTTTTTTTTTTTTTTGATGATACTGGGGTTCCTGGAAGCCCTTCTACCTCCGGGATACACACCCATGGGCTACACTCCCAGACCTATTTTTGAACTTTTTTTTATGTGGAAACAGGGTCTCTTAAGCCAGTGAGGCTGGCTCTGAACCAGTACGATTCTACTGCCTCTGCCTCCCAAGCATGGGGATTACAAGCGTGCGCCACCACACCCGGCTCTAACTTAGTCTTAAATTTACTATCTTCCTTTGTCTTTGTCTTTCCAACTGCAGTTAAAATGTCATAATATAAGCCTTATCAGTGGCTCCTTTTTTTCTCAATTTAAAATCTATCAATATCTGCAATTGCTCTTAAGATACAGTTAAAAGACATTGAGGAGCCAGCACTCAAGAGGTTAGGATAGGAGGATCACAGATTCAAGGCCAGCATCAACAATCTATTCTCAGTTTCAAAGTAAATAGAAAAGGCTGGGGGGTGTAGCTCAGAGGTAGAATGTCCCTAGGTTCAATCTCCAGTACCACAGGAAAAAAAAAGTCTTGAGCTTTAAAAAACCCTCTGAGTAGTTTGGTCTTTGTCTTCACTATTGTCTTCTACCACATTTCTCTATCTATATTTTAGCCACACATGGTTTCTTCCAGACCTGCTGGCCTGCCATGTTTCCTCACAATATAAAATCTTTTCATATATTTTTTTTCTGGAACCTTTTATCTCATGGCCTTCCAAGTCATCCAGAAGAACCTTTTAATCGCTTTCTCATATACTTTCCTTTTTCATAGCGCTAATCTTAGTTCACAGTTGTTTATTTGTATGGTTACTATTGCCTGTATTTATAGTACTTTAGTATTTATAATATTTCAGTACTATTAATGTTTTTTCTAGACTTATAGCCTATAAATGTATATTCACTTTTGCCTACCTTGTATTCTAGTACATAGTGAATATTGATTTATTAAATTGATGGATGCACACTTTTTTGACACAGCTGTGAAATTCACCAAATAGGAGTTCCTTTCTTTTGGTCACTTCTTTTCATGTTTTTTTTTTCCTCTCATCAATGGTACAATGTCCTGAATTTTTATTAGTTGCTCTCAAAGTCTTTCTCTTACATCTTTCTTTCTTAGTTCTAAAATTTTACTTTTCAAAAAGTGAAGTGGTAAGCTCATTCATACTTAGGAATCACAGGACGGTAATTGCAAAGCCTAATTGTTTTCTTATCCCACCTACATTTTCATTTAAAATTATATTACACTATAGAATTAAGGCATGGAAGATCTATTATGGAATTTTTTTCTATTAGTTACCTAAATTTAGGAGGGCTCTGAGTCAGAGGCTCTGTAAAATATACAAGTCTTTTTTTACTCTATTATCATAAGATTTTTTATTGTTGTATATGTTATAACAAGACAACTTTTATGGGAATCATCTACAAAATTTTTTATCACACTTTTTACTTTTACTGCAGTTTATAAAACTACCTAATTTGGTTTATATTTTCTTGGTAAATATGACATCAGATAAATACTATACATTCCCACATAACATAATGCTCAGTTTCAGCCGGGCTTGGTGGTGTATGGTTATAATTGTACCAGTATTGGGAATGGCCTAGGAAGATTTGGGAAAGCTCTGATTATTAATATATTTCAAAAGAAAATAATTGATATATTTCAAAATAGTTGTCAAAATGGAGGCAGACATGGGTAAAGAAAGGACTTGATTTCTGCCTAAAACAGGCAGCTATTCCAATGTAAATTAACCTAGCTTAAAGTAATTAACCCGTCAATAGGAGTGGAGAACTAGACTTTTCTCTAAAGACAGATCTTAAGAGAGGAGAACTAGGCTTTTATCTAAAGACAGATCTATATGATGATCTAGGGAGGATGGAGCAGGTTTTGACCTTGCTCTTCATGAAAGAAGACACCTTGCCACACCTTGATGGGGAAGGTACCTTTCAGGGTTAAGGGGAGGTACCTTACAGGGACGTTCACTACATCAGAGCCACACACACAAGATGGAGGTCATGGGTATAAAAGGCTGAGTCCACGTGTAAGTCCTTTGGTGTATTCATTTCGAATCACCCCCTCATGCCATTTTGGCATGGGGCTGTATTTCTATTTTCTGTATTTTTATCTTTCTAATAAACTTCTTTAAATCTAAAGCAACTGTCCAAGCTATGCATATTTATTCTTATCTTAGGACAAGAATCCACAGTTTTTACTTCTGTTTGGGGTCGTTTTGGGTTTTGTTATGGGTTGGAGGAAAGTGTGTCCGGGACACTCTCAGGGGTTTCTGGGGAACAATTTCTTCAAACCATATTCTTCCAATCCGTAACAATAAGCCTAGTACCTGGGAGGCTCAGATGGGAGGATAGGGATTCTTGGTCAGCCTCAGCTACTTAGTGAGGCACTTTGAAACTTATTGAGACCCTATTTCAAGGTAAAGAATAAAAAAATCAGGCTGGGGATGTAGCTCAGAGGTAGGATGCTGCTGAATTCAATCCCAACTCCACAAAAAATTTAATAATAATGTTTATTTTCATTTGTTAGTTGCCTTGAGTAGTAAATATTGTTGAAATTTTTATAATCAAGAGAGAATATAAATTATGTCAATAGCTATACAAACACACATGCAGAAAAATATATGGGAAATAAAATATATTAAAATATTCATTCAGATAGATATATACATCATTAATTTTTTTCTGAGTCAGTCTTTCTATGTGCCCAATCTGACTTCAAACTCCTTAGTTAAAGAGATCTTTCTGACTAAGCTTCTTAAGTAGCTGAGGCTATAGGTGCATGCCACCGCACTCAGTTTTACACCATCAATTTTATCATACCTATGTTACTGTTGAGAACAAATGATCATAATGTATGTTTCTCCCTGTTATTCTGAGGAAGAATAATTTCCCTTGAGAACAAAAGACTAAGTCAAAACTTAGCACCAAAGCTGACAAATTAACACTGGCTTTGTGACTCCTTGGAGAGTACACATCACATTCATTGAAAAATATAATAAATGCATCAACTTAGCAAAAAAAAAACCCACATGTATATGAAAGTCTGAATGATATGCAGCTACATTAAAATATAAACAATGTAGTGCTGTTTGTTTTCCTTCAGTCACCACAGGGTAATAAAAGCAACACATTTGTTAATTACCATTTCTTGCTCAAATGTAGAAATATTAGCCTCCAGATACCCATATAAAAGCTGAAAACCAGATGGTGAAAAATATTCAATTGAATTGAAGTAAAAGAGAGAACATTCTGAGTAAAGCTATTGGGAGACATCTGATGCAAAAAAGGGGCAAATAATGATTCCAAAAGAGAGAAAGAGAAGGCAGAATGCAACTACAAAAGCCTCTAAAAATCTTAGACTTTGAGAAAATTATATCAAGTCAATAATGACCAAATTCACCTCATATTTCAGGGAATGACTGAAAATCATAGACTGTAATTACTAGCATCAGATGTGAAATTGCTCCTTAAGTGGAAGTGATTTTGAAACCATTTACATGGTATCTTTCCTTTCAAAGAAAGTTTTCTCTGCAACAATATAGAATTAGTTGTCAGCAAAGCCTTGCATGGAGCATAAACATCCCACTATATACACTATTCCATATACAAATGCTGTTTGGGGAGTAGTGTAATAAACTGTTCCCTGAATCAACTCTTTCTTTTGGGGAACTCATTATGTGCATTCATGAATTCATTTACTTTAAAAATGTTGCTGGACACATAGAAGTAATTATAGGATAAAATCATAAGCAATATATATATATATATATATATATATATATATATATATATATATATAAGATTATTACCCTTTTTGGAGTTCCCTTCTGGTAGGTGATAAAGAAAAGTAAATAAAATAATAATTCAGTGTCAAAAGTATGAGGATGAGAAGAATACAGATTGGTATAAGTAGAAGTTTTGTCTATTGAAACAACAGAATTACTAATATTTCCCTCTTTTTGTGGTACTGGGGATTGAACCCAGGGAATTCTACTTTGAGCTACACCCCCAGACATCTTTAAATTTTTGTTTTGAAACAGTCTCATCAAGTTGTTAAGGTTGGTCTAGAACATGCAATCCTCCTACCTCAAAAAATGTTTTTATCTAGATATTATGTGACAACACTTGCTAAAGGATCTAAAAGGAGATATATTTAACCCAGTCTTGGAGATTCAGAGGCGATCTCTCATATACTGCCAAGGTTAAAAGCCTAAAGGGTGAGGAGGTGATAGCCAGTCAAAAAGTAGATTGAGAGCCAGGTGTGGTGGTGCACGCTTGTAATCCCCATGCTTGGGAGGCGGAGACAGGAGGATAACACAAGTTCGAAGCCAGCTGGGCTGGCTTAAGAGACCCTGTTTCAAAATAAAAATATAAAATAGGTCTGGGAGCATAGCCTGGAAGTAGAAGGGCTTCCAGGAACCCCAGTACCACCAAAAAAAAAGTAGATTGAGGTATGGAAAAAGTATACAGCACATCAATAAGCTGAGTGTTATGGTTTGGACTCAGAATGTACCCCAGATTTCTTGGCAGACAAGGTGCCATGTTTGAGGTGAGATTTGGTGGCTGAGGAAGAGTTGTTGGGGGTGTGACCAGGAACAGTGTTTTCTCTAGAAGAATATTGCAGCTTTCTCTTCTTTTGTCTCCCCTGCCACCATGAGCTGACACAAGTTGTTACCCTTTTATCCCTGTTTTCTGTCACAATGTTTATAGACTTGTAGCTCTGGCTCCTGATAGGCAGTTGATATAAATGGACTATATCTATATGGACTAAAACTTCCGGACCGGTAAGCAAATAAATCTCTCTTCATCAAAGTTTGTGTGTAAAGTTTTGGGTCACAGTGATGAAAATACTGACTGAAACACTGAGAAATAGAATCTGCTAGCACATAAAACAAATGCAAGAAAATGTGTACAAGGTGATTCTTTGCTACCAAGTAAAATTATTAAAATAAACAAAATATTCTAGATATAAACAGATGAATAGATAGGATCTGACAGGTAGGCACCAATGGTCTCTCAGTATTATTATTAATGCAATTTATTGTTTTATAAGCATTTCTACAATTGCAGTTAATGAAATAGTCACGTAACTGTACAGGTATATGATTTATTTTCAAGTATTTTTTATAAAAATATATGTTTTACTGATGAAAGTTTTAGTTGGTTCATAAAAAAAGTGTAATTTTTATACTTGAAACTAGAGAAAAGCTAATCTTAATCAAATGTTGACTGTAACCCATAGTATTTGGAGATATAATATTCAGTGCTTTAATTATTCATAGAAGACCCAAATATTAATAATAAATAACAATATCTATTTTTTCTCAGGCTTGAGATTTCCTTCAGCATTTATATCCTGGAATATTAGTATGTGAAAAATTTAAAAATGTGGTACTGGTGATAGAAACATACATGCACACATCTCTTGAAGAACTTCACTCCACAATATGATGTATAATTACAAGGTACCAAATTAAAAATAATGTAGATTAATACTTAAATCCTCTCATAATTTTGTCTTGGACATCATCCCTTTCCCAAAAAAAAAAAAGAAAAGAGTGGTACTGGGAATTGAACCCAGGAACATTCTGCCTAGTAGCCATTTTACTTATTTTTTGAATAAGGGTTATTCTAAATTATTTCACGCTGGCCTTAAACCTCCATTCTCTTTTTAGCTTCCCAAGTATTGGAATTACAAACATGAGCAAACACACCCAGCTTAGTATGTAGGATTTATTTAGCCTGTGAGTGAGTCAAGCTAACTCCCAAGTTTGTTCACCTTAACATGGCTCTATTTTTTCTTTGCTTAAGCTTGCAAATGTATTTTATGATATATAAATATATGGTATGTTACAACAATATTAAGAATATAGGACTTACACAGTTTTAGTAGCGTTTCCTGTTAATTATGGTAGATCTAATATATAACTCTTAAATTGGTGGTCATAATACTATACTGCCACCTGGTGACTTTATGTTGACCACTCAGCAAAATTTTTATATCTAATCCCTCCATTCTACTATGCACGATTCCTTTGCTAGTTTGAATGAGATATTGGTCAATATCTATGTTCTATACTTTCCTAAGTTAAAGCGACTGGGCTTTATGTGAATGTGTATAGGTAAAAAAGTATCATACTACTGGGGCAGAAAAAATATTTTTAAGCAAGTTCAGTTGATTATGCCATGACTATTCAAATAAATAAAAGATTCTTCCACTTGAAGTTACTATGCCATTTAAACACATCACATATCCATTGAAAACAAAAATTTGAATAGTCAGAATGCTTTTGAGAAGATGTCCTATTTTTTTGGAATAAATTAATTTCCTTTGGGATTTTTGGGATTTACTTTTAAGTGTTTCATTTATTTATTTATTTTTAGTTTATATTGGTGCATTTTAATCAGACATTTTAATGGGATAAAAGATGGTGGAAATATACATATACACATCACCCAATTAGCCATTTCCCAATCTCAAAGCCATGTAAGGAAGGAAAAGGAGAGGGAGTGGGGAGGGACACAATGGGGAGTGCTCCAAAAGTTGTGTGCACATCTTTTACTGTCATTCTATACTTTGATAGGATTTTATTTTGTCAAAATTTCATGCTGTCAATGAATTTGTAATTCCCCATTTGAATTTTTTTTTTATTTTTCTTCATTTCTGATGCACATTCTCATTGTATATTTGTAGAGAATTTGAGCTTTCAGTTCTTTTAGCATTTGAAAAATATTGTAGCCTTGATGGTTTTTATGAGAAATTTTGTCATTTGAATTGGTGTTCCTTTATAGGTGAAGTGTTAAGATTGATTTTCCTGGACTTCCGGGAAGATGGCGACCGAGAAAAGCGGGGCTTAAGAGCCCCGCTAACAACAAATCTCCATTACTACAAAATCAGCGCCTTTCATAGCCAGAAAACACCATCACCAGTGAAACAAAAAATCACCAGGCTCCAGAGAGAAAGCGGACTGAGAACAGAGCCACAGAGGAGATACACCAGCCTCGTGCCCGAGGACGCGGCAGACGCGGCAGCAGCGCCATACTGCCGGAGGCACCGGCGAATTCACGGGACGGCTACAGCAAGCCAAGGTAAGCCACTGCGGAACAGCCAGGCGGGATTTCTCTGCGCAGAGAGCATCTAAAGCTCCCAGTGGCTGAGCTCAGCACACGCTGCAGGGATTCAGAGTAGAAATCAAAATCAAGAAGAAAAACGCCAGCCCCATAGCCGAGGGCGTAGCAGCAGCGCCATATTGCCACCGGCAGCAGCAGCATCGAATTCAGCGAGGCCAGTACAGCCACATCTGCGTACTCAAGAACAGTGAGTCAAATTGCGGGCCACAGAGGAGAAATCCCAGTACTGTACTCCCTGGGACTTGACCCAGTGGGGGAGGGGCGGTGGCAGAGATATCACACCATAGGAGAACGTGCAACCTGGCACCCCCCACAGTCTAAAGCAGCCTCTATCGACTCTCTGGGTCGGAGACTCTGTGATAAAACCCAGTAAAGGAGTAGTGGGGTCCGAGATACTACTGACTCAAGATCCAGAACACCTTAAGGGAAGTCATAGTGATCCAAGGGAAGAACCCAGAGAAGGCACAAACATCGGAAATCATGGGAAAGAGGAATAATACTGGAGCAATGAATGCCCACAACCCCACATCAGAACCCGATAAAACTGAAAATCAGAGATTTCTAGAAGATCAAATCAGGAAAATAACTGTAGAAATAATAGAGGTGCTTCGAAAAGAACTCAGAGAGAGCCAAAAAGAGATAAAGGATGCAATTAATGAAGTAAAGGCCTCAATTCAAAGCACAAACAACCGATTAGAACACATGGAGAACAGAATCTCGCTCTTAGAAGATGAGCAATCCAAAAATGAACTCATAGTTTCTAATCTAGGAAAAAATATCCGACAGCAGGAATCTGATATTGAAGAAATATTGGCCCATTTTAAGAGAGCTAACCTAAGAATAATTGGAAAAGAGGAGGGAAAAGAAAGTGAAACCAAAGGGATCAACAATCTCTTCAAGGAAGTAATAGCAGAAAATTTTCCAAACATAGAGCAAGAGGTTGATACACAGATCCAGGAAACTTATAGAACTCCCTTTAGACAGGATCAGAGAAGAGGATCCCCACGCCACATAATTGTCAAAATGACCAATGTGGAAGCCAAGCAGAGAATCTTAAAGGCAACAAAAACAAAGGGCCAAGTGACATTCAGAGGCAAACCAATTAGAATCACTCCAGACTTCCCAAACCAAGTTATGAGAGCCAGAAGGGCTTGGAGTAACATATTCCAAACTCTGAAAGAAAACAACTTCCAGCCAAAAATTTCCTACCCAGCAAAACTTTCTATCAAATTAGATGGAGAAATAAGAAGCTTCCATGACAAACAGAAACTGAAGGAATTTATGTCTTCAAAACCAGCACTAGAGAAAATACTCAAAGAGATTAACTACAAAGAAGAAATAGGTAACACACACCAGAACCAGAGAAATAAGAGTTTCCATCCAACAGACAATTAAGATTGGTTATCTGTGGAGATTCATTATTTTTGTTAGTCTTTTACCTATCTCTAAATGGTATTGTTTGCCTTTATTGTTGTTAATTTTTAGGATTTCTAGTTGGAATATTAATATACCTTCAGATATAGCAATTGGAAATATTTTATCCCATTCTATTAGTAACTGTTAACTCTGTTTACATTGTCTTTGGATATACAATTTTTTTATTTTTTTATTTTTTAGGGAGTCTGTATACTCCTCTGTTGCCTGTGTCATTGAAATCATAACCAAGAAATCACTGCCAATTTCAATGTTGTGAGGTTTTAAGACCCAGATTTTCTCCTAAAAGTTTATAGTCTTAAGATTTGTATTTAGGTCTATTATCTATTTTGAGTTAATATTTGTATATGGGATTAGGTAAGGGTCCAATTTTATTCTTTTCCATGTAATTATTATTTTTTAACAATATTTAGTTAAAAGATTATCATTTCCACCACCAAATGTTCGTGGAAACCTTGCCAAAAATAACTTGATAATATAGGGAAGAATTTAGCTCTAGGCTTTTATTTAACTCCAATGGTTTATATATCTGCCTTTAGAATAGTACTACACTGTTTCAATTATTGTAGCTTTATATGGTTTGAAATCAGAAAATATATATCTTCTAGCTTTGTTCTTTTTCAAGATCGTTTTGGGTACCTAGACTCCATATTCCATATTAGGATAGATTTTTTTCTGAAAAATAAGTATATAAATATATGATAGTTTCACCTAAAAAATAGAAAAAAATATTCTCTGGTAAGAAAGAAAGCAAAAAGAAATATTGAAATGTTATCTTTAAGTCATAAAAAGCTTGGTATCAGACAAATGAAACTGTTATGTGAGATTATCATTTTTAATTTTAGATAAATTGCCATAATACTAGATGTCAACTACTAAGCCAAGCATGGGAGGGAGGGATAGGGAGAGAATGGGGTGGGGATTGGGTGGGGGCTGACTGGGAAAAATGTGCATGTATGTCTACAAAACTATGTATCCTACTATGATGTATGAATACAGTGCACCAATAAAAAAATATTAAAAAAAGATTGATTTTCCCCATAGTTTTCAAAAGTTAGAATATACTTTTAAACAAATGTCTTTAGTTTCATCTTTTTTAAAGTTTGCTTGGTTTTTTACACTTACAGTTTGTGTTTTTCATCAAATTAAGAGATCACTCAGATATTACTATTTTAAATATTTTGAGAACTCCACATTCTCACAATTTTTGAAGAACTTTTTATATTTTTTTATGTTTAAGTGGATCATATTGAAAACAATGTGCATTCAGTACTTGGGGCCCTGCACTCCACTTCCCCTTTTCCCCCTTCCAAAATGAGTATCCAGGTTAACCATGCTACATTCATACTTCTTACACATATTAAAATGTAGTTCCTTCATTAATCAGTCTCAGACTTCTTCCAATCCTACTCTTCCATTCTAGCTTTGCTGAGGTTTCTGACCCATTATATGGAGCCCCTCTGGTACCCCCAATACTCCCTAGTTTGGGCATATTAGAGTATATGTCCCTTGTCTTTCAGTGCTTGGCTGATCTCATTCAAATAATGTTCTCCAGGTCTTTTCATCTTCATGCAAATAATATTAATTTGTTCTTCTTCACTGCTGAGTAGAATTCCATTGTGTGCATTTCCCATAATTTTTCAATACATTCATCTGTTGATGGAGACCTAGATTGGTTCCATATTTTGTCTTTTACAAATGATGCTGCTATGAACATGGATATCCATATGTTACTGTAGTTTTTGTATTTCAACTCCTTTAGAAAATTACCCAAGAGTGATATAGCCGACTCACATGGTGGATCCATTCCCAGTTTTCTATAGAATCTCCACACTGATTGGATAGTAGCTGAACTATTTTTCACTCCCAGTAACAGTGTAAAATAATTCCTCTTTCCCCACATCCTCACCAGCATTTGTTGTCATTTGACTTCTTTATGCTTGCCATTCTGAATGTGTTTAGATAGAATCTGAGTATAGTTTCGATTTGCATCTCCCTAATGGCTAATAATGTTGCACATTTTTTCATATATCTATTGGTCATTTTTATCTCTTCTTTTGTGAAGTATCTATTCAATTCAGTTGCCCATTTCTTGATTGAGTTATTTGTTTTGCTAGTGTAGAGGCTTTTGAGCTTTTTGTATATGCTGGATATTAGCCCTCTATCAGAGTGGTGGCTGGTAAAGATTTTATCCCATTCTGTAGTCTTCCACTTTAGGTTTTTGATGGTTTCCTTTGATGAGAAAAAACTTGTTAGTTTGATGCCATCCCACCTGTTAATTATTATTTTAATTTTCTACACTATGGAGGTCAGGTTGAGAAAGTTACTGCCTGTGCCTATATGTCGAAGTGTTGTACCTATGCCCTCTTCTAATAACTTCACTGTCTCTGGTCTAACTTCTAAGTCTTTGATAGAATTTGAGTTGGTTCCTATGTACAGTGAGAAGTGAGGATTTAGTTCTATCTTTCTACAAATGGATAGCCATTTCTCCCAGCACCATTTGTTAAAAAGTCTGTCTTTTCTCCAGTGTATGAGTTTGGCCCCTTTTTCAAAGATCAACTGATGATAGGTGTGGGATTTTTCTGTACCTTATATTCTGTTCCATTGGTCTGTATGTCTGTTGTGACAATATCATGATTTTTTTTTTACTACTATTGCTGTTTAGTATAATTTGAAATCAGGGATTGTGATTATTTCTGCATGGTTCTTATTGCTAAGAATTGCTTTGGCTATTCTGGGCCTTTTCTTTCTTTATATAAAATTGAAATAAATTCAATATCTTTCATAATATAAAATAACTTATTTTTCTAGGTCTATGAATAATGTAATTGGTATTTTGGTAGAAAATGCATTAAATTTGTATATCCCTTTTGGCTGAATGGCCATTTTGATGATATTTATTCTGTCTATCAATGAGCAAGGGAGATCTTTTCATCTTCCAAGGTCTTCAATTTTTTTCTTTAATGTTTTATAGTTTTCATTGTAGACATCTTTTACATCTTTGAATAGGTTTATTTTTATTCCTAGTTATTTTATTGGTTTTGAGGTTATAGTGAATCAAATTGTTTTCTTTTTTTCTTTCATTGTGGATTCATTTTTGGCATATAGAAAAGTAACTGATTTCTTTATATTGATTTTGTATCCTGAAATTTTGCTGAACTGGTTCATCAGCTCCAAAATCTTTTGGTTGAGTTCTTTGGGACTTCTAGATAAAGAATTATATTATCTTCAAATACAGATAGTTTTAATTTTTTTTTACAGATGGTGGCACACACCTGTAACCTCAGTACTTGTGAGGCTGAGACAGGAAGATTGCAGTTTCTAGGACAGGCTCAGCAACTTAGTGAAACCCTGTTTCAAAATTAAAAAATAAAGTAGAACTAGGGGTGTAGCTCAGAGGTAGAATGCTTCTGAGTTAAATCCTCAGCACCACCAAAAGTATATAGTATAAAATTAAATTATTTATGTTTTTTTATAATTATTGCAAAACTGAACATTTTTTTCATTTCAAGCTGTTCATTTCAAGAGGGGAGAGAAGGCACTGACCACAAAATGGGATGACAAATAATCTTTGGGTTGAGTCCTATGCTTATTAAACTGTCAGTGCTGAATTATCAGTAAATCAAGAAGAATGTTAATGAGCATCTGTGCTTAAGATTTCAATGTCATTGGCAAATAGCAAAAAAGAAAATGATAATTAGGAATAAAGGTGTGTTTATTAGTATGTGCAATTGGGAGGATATATGCTCTTCTGCACAGTATGTGTTCTTTATAACACTGCCAAACAATGGATGCAAACCTGTTTTCCTTTTCTTTAGGCTAGAGCTACATGACCTTGATGTGCCACTACAGCAAAATCTTACTGTAGAAAGATATTTTGTTGTTCTAATTGAAATAAATAAACAAAGTGATTGAAAGAATTGATTAATATTTGAGTAAAAAGCTCTACTCCCTCTAATGGCCTTCCATAAACTTGCCTTCCAACAACTCATCTTTCATATAGGATCCTATAATATGGTGAGGGGGTAGTGCATATTGAACCCAAAGACATTCTATCTCTGAGATATATCTCTAGTCTTTTTAAATTTTGCAGAGGCTGTCCTTGAGTCTGTTATCCTCCTCTCTTAACCTCCCAAGTACTGGGATTACAGGCATGCATCACCGTTGCCCAGTGCCATGATCTTTCTACAGGGAAAATGTGATTTAATTAATTAATTATTTATTTTTGGTGGTACTGGGGTTCCTGGAAACCCTTCTACCTCCAGGCTACACTCCCAGACCTATTTTATATTTTATATTTTTACTTGGAAATAGGGTCTCTTAAGCCAGCATAGCTGGCTTTGAATCTGTGCGATCTTCCTGTCTCCACCTCCCAAGTGTGGGGATTACAATCATGGGCCACCATGCCCAGCATGGAAAATGTGATTTTAACAGTCTTCTAATCTTTCAATATATTATCAGGATTGAATCAAAGTTCCCTAGTATGTTCTTTAAGTCACATTGTGATCAAACCACCTATTCTTCAACCTTTTCTCAGTCCCCTATCCTTGCATAAACTGTACTATGATAAAATATTGCCTAGGTAAAAAAAAATCAGGAGTGTCTACACATTTCTAGAGAACACATACATCATCAGCCGTTTGAGAACAAGGTGGCCAACTGTACTAAGGTGGAAGTTATTCAAACTCTATAACTGTGTCATTCCACTTCTATATATACTTCGGAAAACTTCCATAAATATATATGTATAGAGGTATTCTAGAATTTTATTACAATGTTGCCTACAACAGTCAAAAGTATGGTGAGAAGAACATAAAAAGGACTCTTATCAATAGGATAATAAGTAATTGTGGTCTTGTCACATAATTGAATGATATAGCAATTGACAAGTAGATAGTGGTATACTATATAGGCAAATATGTCAAAAACAAGATATTGAATCAAAAAGTTAAAAAATGATTAAAAAGTAATATGATGCCATTTGTGTAACAGTTTTCAATTAATAAAATTTATTATTTATTATAAATATATTATATATTATATATTATAAATATATATTATATTTATATTATATATAAATATAAAAATATAAAATTTAATATTTAGAGGAACACACATAACACACACACACATATCACACACACACACATATATATATATATATATATATATATGTGTGTGTGTGTGTGTGTGTGTGTGTGTGTGTGTGAATACATAAACAGATAAGAAACAAAACAACCTCAGAAGATAGTTTACATCCATAGAAAAAGGTGGGAGGAGAATGGGATCAGAGATGATTACAAAGTGACATAACTTGTTAATGATGTTGAATATGTTTCATGCTGCACTCGGGGCAGTGAGGTGCTCAGAACAGCAGATCCTAGTCTATGGTGTAAGGTTGTGGGCCTCCACTCATGGAGGGGAGATAAAATTCATTGCTTCTGAGTGATCAATCACACAACCTCTTTAAAACACACATACTGTCTTCTCTTATTAAAAAAATACTGGAGAGGGGCTAAGATGGTGGTGGTGACAGCCAGGATTCAAGAGATGCAGGCAAACCCTATCCAATCCACACTGAACTTTTGGAAAAAATCTCTGCAAAGGGGGACTGCTCCTTCTGCACATGCTTAAGAATTCTGGACATCAGACCATTTAAGGAAGGAGCTCAGTGAAGAAGCAGGAGGAAGGCCGTGGTGGCTGGGGTGGCAGAGGCCAGTATTTGGCCAGAGATCTGATCCAATCCACCCTGATCTTTCAAAGAAATTTCCCCATAGGTAGGCTGCTACGGCCTTGCATCCTTAGGAATTCTGGACAACTTGCTGTGTGGGAAAAGTGTTTGAGAGAGAACCAAGATAGTGGTAGTGGCAGTAGTGGCAGTGGTGCAGCAGTGGCGGTGGCTGAGGATTGTATTTGGGAGAGGCAGAGATCTGATCCAATCCACCTTAATCTTTTGTAAAAAATCTCCCCAAAGGTAGAATGTTACTGCCACGCATGCTCAGGAATTCTGGACAACATGCTGTGTGAGTAAAGTGTTTGGGAGAGAATTGAGATGGTGGAGGCAGTGGCAATGGTGGTGGCCAGATTTTCGGGAGATGCAGAGATCTGATTCAATCCACTTTGATTTTTTTTGAAGAAATCACCGCAAAGGTAGAATGCTACCACTGCACATGCTCAGGAATTTGGGCCAACATGCTGTGTGAATAAAGGTGCTCAGAAGAGAATTGAGATGGCTCTGGCAGCAGCAGAGGTGGTCAGTAGTTGGTAGAGGCAGAGATCCAATCCAACTCAACATAAAATTGTAAAGAAATGTCCTCAAAGGTAGACTGCTACTGACAACATGTTCCGGAATTCTGGAAAACATACTGTGTGAGAAAGGTGATCAGGAGAGAAATGAGATGGCGGTGGCAGTGGCGGTAGCGGCAGTCATGGTGACCAGTATTTGGAGGGTCAGACAGATCCAGTGCAATCCACCTTGAACTTTTGAGGAAATCTCCCTAAAAGTAGACTGTTCCTGCCACACATGCTCAGGAATTTTGAACAACAGGCTAAGTGGTAAAACGGTTTGGAGGGTATCAGAGGAATCCCGGAATAGCCAGGATGGGCTGCCACGCTGCGAGTTCTGGGAGACATCAGTCCTCATGGCCACCATGATCCTCTGTGCAGAGCAGGAGGCCTGCGTGCATATGAAGCAGCAGAACCTGCTCTCTGAAGTGAAGCTATGGACCTCTGCTTTCAGAGGGAAGAAAAAATTTATTGCCACTAGGTATTTGGAGTCCCAGATTTTGCAAAAGACATGTACTGCTTTCTCATATTAAAAAAACAAACAAACAAACAAACAAAAAAACGGAAGAATGCCAGGCATGGTGGCACACCCTTGTAATCCCCATGCTTGGGAGATGGACACTGAAGGATTGCACATGTTTGAACACAGCCTCGCTGCCTTAAGAGACCCTGTTTCCAAATAAAAACATAAAAACAAAATAGGTCTCCAGGAGTGTAACCCAGAGGTAGAAGAGTTTCCAGGAACCTCAGTACCACAAAAAAAAGGAAGAAAAAAGGGAACATCTTTTAGACAACCTGCTCATAGTGACAAAGACCAGAGCCCATTGAGCAGCAATGCCTGTGCTCGGGCCTCTGAGGCCAGGATAGGAGCCTGCTGGGTGCCGAGGCCTGTCCTGAAGCCAGAGAGGCCGGGATAGGTACTTGCCAAGGGGTAAGGTAGATTCCGGGGCCAGCAAGGCAGGGTTCAGAGCCTGCTGAGTGGTGACGCCACTGTCGGGGCCAGCGAGGCCGGGTTCGGAGCTTGCCATGAGGCAAGACTGGTGCTGGGGCCTCCTAGGCTGGCATTGGAGCCTACTGATGGGTGAGGCTGATGCTGGGGCCAGCAAGGCCAGGGTTGGAGCCTTCTGTGAGGCAAGACTGATACTGGAGCCTCTGAGGCTGGGATTGGAGCATTCTATTGGGTGAGGCTGGTGCTGGGGCTAGCGAGACAGAGATTGGAGACTGTCGTGAGGCAAGGCCGGTGCTGGGGCCTCTGAGCCTGGGATCGGAGTCTGCCAAGGGGTGAGTCTGGTGCCGGGGCCAGAGAGGCCCAGATAGGAGCCTGCCTTAAGGCAAATTGTATTGAGTTGTATTGAGTTTCTACTTAGTTTTCATATTTTCTTTCTTTTTAAGAATATTGCCTCCTAAATAAAGTATGCATTTTATGGTCTTTTATACTGTGGACTTTTTCTGAATAATTGAACATGTCCTAAAGCTATAGCCATGAAATATAAAGTTAAACAAGATGTAATGTAGTTATCTATGACTATACATTATAGTTTGTTGTTGAATGTTAGTGTTAAGTAATGGAATTACCTTGGGTTGCATTTGTTTCTCCACAAAGAATCTTATGAACTTAAATATTTGCTTTACAATTGAATGTGTGTTGGTATAAGAAGTGTGGAAAAGCACTTCACATTAGCACAGTAACGTAGTGCTAATAAAGTAACACCTGTGCTTAAAGTATGACCTAGCAATTATACTTTCATTTGTACTCTAATGAAAGTAATATAAATGTGCACCAGGAGACATATTCATAAAGCTACTGAATAGCTAAAATGATCAAATAAATAATCAAAACAACAATATACAAGCATTGGAGAAATAATTATTTTAGGCACAAATCTTAATCCATTTAAGCTGATATAATAAAAATCAGAGAGTAGTATTACTGGATCATATGGTAGGTCTGTTCCCATTGATTATTTTTTATTGGTGCATTGTATTCATACATCTTAATGTGGTAGAATGGTAGAATATGGTAGAATCATACATGCATATACCACTCATTTAGCCCTTCCCCAGTTTCACCCTATTTCCTCCCTTCTTATTTTTGACTTATGTTTGTGAATGTACCTCATGCATATTAGGTAATTTTCTTCCTCTCCTTTCTCATGCCCCTCAGTTAGGTCACCTTATTTGCTCATCTATGGTTTCTACTTTCTCATCTGAAGTGACTCCTATGATTCATTTTCTCCCCAGCTTCTTCATATTTTGAAAACCATCAAATTTTTTACTTTTTTTTGGTGGTGCTGGATATTGAACTCCGGGGCATTCTACCTCGAAGCTATATGCTGCGTTCTATTTTTTATTCTTTATTTTGAAATGTGGACCATTATTCGGAGGATTCTTCATACTGTTTTCCAAGGTGGTTACACTAATTTGAAATCCCACCAACAATGTACTACAAAGTTACTCCTTCTCCACACCCTCACCAGAATTTGTTGTTGTTTGTGTTTTTAATTATTTTAATTGGGGTTTGATGAATTCTCAAGGTAGCTTTAATTTGCATCGTTCCGATGATCATGATGTTGAACATTTTTTCATACATTTATTGGTCATTGAATTTCTTCTTTTGCGATGTGTCTAGTTTAATTTTCAATTTTTTTGATTATTTGTTTGGTTTAGCAGGGAGTTTCTTGTTTTCTCTGTGTGGTCTAGATATTATTCTATCAGAGAAATAGTGGATAAAATTTTTCTCCAATTTTTTTCAGTCTCTGTAAAAGTTCTTGATAGTTTCTTTTGCCATATAGAAGTGCTTCAGTTTAATACACTCCCAATATTGATTCTCCTTTTAATTTATTGTGTCTTTGAGGTCTTGAGGAAGATTTTATCTCTACCTGTGTGTTGAAGTGTTGGACTTATGCCCTCTTCATGGAGCTGCTAATTTTCAAGTCTTTGGTCCATCTTGAATTTACTCTTATGCAGAATGAAAAAGTGGGGTTTATTTACATGTTTTGCATATGTAATGTCTTTTGCTAACAGCAATAGCACTCCTGGGTATTTACCCAAAAGAATGGAAACCAAACTACTAAACTAATGCATAAGTATCCATGTTAATAGCAGCACAATTCACAATTGCCAAACTATGGAACCAGCCAAGATGTCCATCAATAGATAAACGAGTTGCAGAACTATGAAATATATACACAATGGAATTTTATTTAGCCATTAAAAAAAGAAAAATTATATAATTTTCATAAAAATGGATGGAACTAGAAAACTTCGTGCTAAGTGAGATTAGTCAGTAATAACAATATATGTGGAAGCTAGAGGAGGAAGAAAATGGTGACTGTGGAACGCAGCACATCTCAGTAGCTGCAACAAACTAAAATCAACTACCAAGAAGGCAGAGTTTTGACAATAAAAACAAAGCAGCAAAGATAATTGAGAATCGAAATACAAAAATGGGAACCACAGCAGAAGAATATGCAATACTCAGATCACAAGATCCACAGCAAAGAACTTGAGTGCATGACTGACCTGGTGTAGTGGCAGGCACCATCTTGGACCACCAGCCAGAACTACAACTGTTGGCTATGAAGCCCCAAGAAATTTTGAACCAAGGACTTGACGTGAAAAAAAGTTGCAGAAGAGCTCCAACATCTTACGAGACCAACAGCAAGTTTCAGGGACAGAGAAAAAGATCCAAAAGTCCTTGTGCTCATCAGAAGGTACACCCGAAGTGGCACATTGTGCTTTCCAGACACCCAGGCCCACAGGACAGTAAGTTAACTACATTATCATTGGACCACTCCCCAGAGCATCCATAGCAACCCTGATGGACTAAAATCTGGCAGCCAATCCCTGAGGTGGTTGGGTTAGAACCTACAGACACAGAAAAAGACCCAGAGTGCCCAGAATGCAGTACCTGCACAGGGTCTCTTCAAGATTAAACTGGATACCCTCTGCCAGTATGGGTTGGGAGGCACAGGCCAGGGCTGGAAGGCGCAGAGCTCAAGGACAGAAGGTGTAGAGCCAATGACCTGAAAGTGCAGAACCAACACCCAGAAAGTGCAGAGCTAAAGGCCTGAAAGTGAAGAGCCCACTCCCAGAAAGCTCAGAGCCAAGCCTGAAAGCACAGATCCCAAGACCATAAAACACAGAGCCCCGGGCTGAAAAACACAAAACTCTGCACCTATGTGAAACTTATTTCCAGTGACACCCGCCACCTTTACACCTGAAAAAAAAAATCAGGGATGAGAAAGGGGCAAAAACACTCATGTGTGGGTCAAAAAGCTGAAAATAGGTTACAGAACAAATGAGAGATTTTAGAAAAAATTTTAAAAATCTACTACAGTGAATAGACATTATATGGGCTCTGTATACACAAATTAGCATTACTGCTTTTTTGCTTTTTTGGGTTGTTTTTAGCCTTTATACTTATATTTGTTAGTTTTTGTTGCTTATTTTGTTTATATACATATTAATTTGTTCCCTCCCCTATTCATTTTACAAACTTATATCTATCTTATCTAATCTCTTATCTCAAGACTTTTTTCTTTCTTATTGTATCTCTTTCTTTTATACTTAAGCTATTTTGTATCTCTATACTTATATATGCTATACGCTTGTAATCCCCGTGCTTGGGAGGCAGAGACAGGAGGATCGTGCTTGTTCAGAGCCAGCCTCCCTGATTTAAGAGAACCTGTTTCCAAATAAAAAAAATAGGTCTGAGAGTGTAGCCCAGAGGGTAGAAGGGCTTCTAGGAACCCCAGTATGACCACCACCAAAAAAAAAAAAAAAAGAATTCTATTATATCACCATCTCTCATTCTCAACTAGAAACTAATTTATTATATTAAATTCATACTGAACTTAAGCATATCCTCTACTTTACACTACTCCTGTATCCATCACCCAAGCTCCTCCCCCTCACCTAACCCTCACCATTGCAAAGAACACTACTTACCTGTGAGTAAATCTGCTGATACCTCTAAATCCCTAATGTTAAAACTGGATTAGACAGATTATCCATATACTCACACAAATAAGAAAGAAGATGCAGAAACAAAAACCCCCAAATTCTGAAAATATGAGAATGAGGAACAGTGAGAAAATAAAGAAAATTATTACAAATACAAGAATTGCAAGAAGGAGAATTCTGAATCCTGTTCTTCATTATGATGAAAGGCCTCACAGTTAAAAAAAAAAAAGAGGGAGAGAGAGAGAAAATTAAGATGTTAAAAAAGAATCAGAAAGGCAGGGCATGGTAGCGCATGCTTGTAATCCTCGTGGTTGAAAGGCAGAGACAGGAGGATCACGCTGGTTTGAAGCCAGCTTCACTGGCTTAAGAGACCCTGTTTCCAAATAAAATATATACAATATGTGCCGGGTGTGGTGGCACACGCTTGTAATCCTCACGCTTGAGAAGTGGAGACAGGAAGATCATGCAGGTTCAAAGCCAGCCACACTGGTTTAAGAGACCCTGTTTCCCAATAAAAAAGAAGTATAAAAAATAGGTCTAGGAGTGCATCCCAGAAGTATAAGGGTTTACAGGAACCCCAGAACCAAAAGTACACACACACACACACACACACACACACACACACACACATCTCTCTCTCTCTCTCTCTCTCTCTCTCTCTATATATATATATATATATATATATATATATATATACATATATATATATATATATATATATATATATATATATATATATATGGGTTTCCAGGAACCCCAGTACCACCAAAAAAAAAAAAAATTATAAAGAGGCCTGGAATGAAATGAAAGAGTCAATAAAAAAAAATGAAGACAGTAATAAAAATTCTTGAAGATTAGATAAAATAAAAACAGAATATCAGAATATCACTGTTAGAAGACAGTTCATTAAAAATAGAAAGCACAATCAACAGTATACAGAAGACATTACAACAAAAGAACTGAAACATCCAACAACTATGGAACAATATGAAATATCCTAACTTACAGATAAAATATATTAAAAAAGGGACAGAGCCACAGACCAAGGGTATCCATAATCTCTTCAGAGAAACAATTTCAGAGAATTTCCCAAACCTGGAAAAAGACCTGGACATACATGTACAAGAGACATAGCGAATGTTGTTAAGACAAGATCTAAGAAGTACCTCCCAGTGCCATGTAATACTCAAAATGACCAACACAGAGGTTAAGGAAAGAGTCTTAAAGGGAGTGAGATGCCCAGTGTGGTGGCCCAAGCTTGTAATCTCAGCATTCAGAAGGCTGAGACCAGAGGATTATGGTTCATGAACAGCCTCAGTGGGCCCTCCGCAATTTAGTGAAACCCTATTTCAAAAATAAAGAATATCCTCCCCACCCTCTGATCCCTGAAACACTAGAAAATAAATAAATAAAAATAAAAAATAGGGCTGAGTATGTAGTTCGGAGGTAGAATGCCCCAGGGTCCTATCCCCATTACAGAAAAACAAACAACAACAACAACAACAACAACAACAAAAAACTGAGAACAAAAGAACGGGTGACATTTGGTCGCAAAATATTATCACTCTAGAATTTACAACACAATTTTTGAGTGCCAGAAGAGACTAGTATGATGTAATACAGACCCTTGGAAGAAAACAACTTCCAGCCAACACTGCTATATCATGTAAGGTTATTATTTAAAATGGAAGGAGAAATAAAAGTGTTGTAAGAATATTTTAAATCAGATTCTTCAAAACAGAATTTCAAAAAAATTCATGAATACTAAGCCAGCACTAGAGAAAATACTTAAAAAATAAATCATAAAAAAGAACAAAGAAGCAAATTTCATAATCAGAGAAGAGATGAATTCTATCAGCAGGGTAACTTAGCAAAGAAGAAATAACATATATCAAACAGAATATAGAAGACAAAATGACAGGAAACAAAAATGCTATCTCAATAATAACACTGAATGTCAAAGGACTTAATGCACCAATTAAAAGACACAGAGTGGCAATGCGGATTAAAAAAACATAAACCAAATATATGCTGTTTTCAAAAAACATCACAACCAAAGATATTCATAGGCTAAAAATGAAATAATAGAAAAAGATATATCATGCAAATAAAGACCAAAATTGAGCCTGGATAGACAAAATAGGGTACTTGTTTTTATTAAAATTAACAATTCTGCCGGGCGTGGTGGTGTACACTTGTAATCCCCATGCTTGGGAGGCAGAGAGAGGAGGATTACGCATGTTCAAAACCAGACATGCTGGCTCAAGAAACCCTGTTTGCAAATAAGAAAGTATAAAAATGTGGAGCATAGCCCAGAGGTAGAAGGGTTTCCAGGAACTCCAGTACCACCAAAAAAAGTAATAATAATAATAATTAAATGTATTTTAAAAAGTAACAATTCAGCAAGAAGATATAATGATAGTAAATGTTTATGCCCCAAATTTGGATGCACCCACATTTGTAATATGAGGAAGCTAGAAAGAAAACAGGACATAGGAAGAATTCCATGCAAAAGAGAAATTTTAGATGACTGAAGAAGGCAACCTAATTGACAGAGATCAGAGGGAGCAAGAGGGAAACATCTAATGAACATGATACACATACATACATTTATTAAACCAATCACTATGTTGAGAATGGGAAGGACAAATGGGGAGGGAATAGGGTGAAAACTGGGGGAGGACTAAATGTGGACTCTCCATATTTATACCCCTATCATCCTGATCTTCATCAAGGCATTTGATTACAATGTACCAATATAAAATAGAATGTCAAGCCGAGTATGGTGGTGCACGCTTGTAATCCCAGCATTTGGGAGGCTGAGACAGGAGGATCACAGTTCGAGGACAGCCTCAGCTAGTTAGTGAGGCCCTCTACAACTGAGTGAGACCCTGTTTCAAAATAAAGAATAAAAAATTGGGCAGGGGGTATAGCTCAGAGGTAAAATGCCTCTGGGTTCCATCCCCAGACCCACATACACACAAAAAAGAATGTCATTAAAATCATAAATTAAGGCCAGGTGTGGTGGAGCACACTTGTAATCCCCGCCCTTGTGAGGCAGAGACAGGAGGATCAAGCAGATTTGAATCCAGCCTCACGGGCTTAAGAGACCCTGTTTCCAAATAAAAATATAAAAATTGGTGTCTGGGAGTGTATCCTGGAGGTAGAAGTGTTTATAGAAACCCCAGTACCACCAAAAAATTAATTAATTAATTAATTAAATAGATATCAGAGAGGAAGACTGCTGTGTTCTTATATGGCAGAATGTAGAAGGTAAAAAAGGGAAAATTTGCTCCATGAAGTCCTTTAATTAGAACACCAAATTTCAAGCATGAAATCTCCCTCCTACTGACTTAATCACTTGCTGAAAGCCACATTTCTCAATACTGTTACACTGATGCTTAAGTTTAAGAGTGAATTTTAAAAAGGACAAAAACATCCAAACCATAGCATTCCACTATAGAGCAAAGAAAATGAGTAAACCAGAGCTACACGCAACCGCAGAAGAACATATAAAGGGTGATTCCATTAATATAAGGGCTAACATATAATAGAATTAAATTATATAATTTAGGGATGCATCTCTCTCTCTCTCTCTCTCTCTCTCTCTCTCTCTCTCTCTCTCTCTCTTTGGTATTGGAGAGTGGACCAATAGGCATTCTACCTGCAAGCTACACTGCTTGCTTGTTTTTTATTTTGAAACAAGGTCTTGGTAGTTTGCTGAGGCTTTGCTAAATTAGAGATGATCCTCCTGACTCAGCCTACCACATAATGGGATTACAAGTAGGTTCCACCATTCCTGCCTGATAAAAATGTGAAGGAAAACATTAGAATGATTAATACATATTTTTGGTTATTAGTTCCATTTTGAGAGGAAGGAAGATCTATTATACAGCAACACAGAGGGATAATCTGATAATTTTGTATTTTTGGAGTGGGTATATGTATGTCTATTTTTTATTATTTATTTGTATATATTCTGTATTTTATAATATATAATTTAAAACATTCTTATGGTTTTCTACTAGATATGCCTGTCTCTTCTCAGTAGAAGTCACAAAACCATTGATCCATGCCCTGGCCTTTCTGGAATCATAGTCTGAAAATCTCCTTTGACCAGTGAGTCACGGAACACCACTTATGGGTTTTGTCAATGTTCTAAATGTTTCTGAACCATTATACTTTTATTTAAAGTGTGTTTGGATGATCTTCCCATCCTAATTTTGTCTTCTTATGGCAAAAATATCCTACTAAAATATGTTTTTCATTTTGAGTATTTTTTCAGTACTGGAAATCATACTTAGGATCTCATACATGGTAGGCAGTAATACATGAACTATGCTCCAGTATCAATGATATTATTTCTACAGTTAATTTGAACTACAACCCTAAGTATTTTATTGGGCTCCAATACCAAAGTGTGAATGAAACTATATTTTGCCTCCTTACAAAAGGAGAAATACAAGCAGGCTAAAGATGCTTAGTGTCTAATCACACAGAAAGACACAAAGAAATGGAATAAATATGAGAAGTGGGAGGGTAATACCAAGAATTTTGTGGACTTCCCCATTTCTTCTATATATAATATAAGAACTGGAAGGATATTGCAAAACTCATTCAATGAAGAGCCATGTATTGATTGTAGTACTGGTGGAGAAAATAAGTATTAGAGGTACTCCTTTTAGGAATACATTGTTCCACCAAGAGCATCTTAATGTTTCATATTGTCTAATCTAGGAAAGTAATACTAGTTCAATACCAGAAGTAAAGTGGTAAAAATGCCCTATAACTTCAAGTGAGGGTGAGTGGCAACAGAATTAGTAAAGGGACGGAATTTGAAATTGCAGGAAACAAGCAGTAGGTAGAAGCCTGTGAAATGATGACATTCACAAATATTAGGATTATAGAGGGTATTAATTATTTTGAAGCTTAAAGCCTTCCATAAGCACTTGAAGGATATAAGAAGTGCCATGCTGTCCTGAATCTATTTTTGCTAGTTGTTGCATACCCACATTGAACATTCAGATACAAATCTGTCATTATTTATTCAATAGTAATGTTGAGTTTAGAGTTTCTGACAAAAGTCCCATCATTCAGCTATTTCTGAAGAAGCCAAGTCTGGAACTAGTAGTTTCAATTCTGACACATGAGACAGCAGAAAAATCACTACCTATAAGGGCCAAGTTTAACAAAATCAAATGCAGTTGTCATGCAGCTGAGTGAAAATTGTTTGCTTGTTGTGATGTCAGTTACCTTTTAATTAAATATGTATATTTATAATTGTTTGATAAAGCAATACAGTCATGATAACACACTACTGGAACATTAAATATGACTCATTTAAATTTTAACATGCAGTTCCTGGCACTTAGTAGGTTCTTATTAAATATTTGTTGAATCTAACTGAAATTAGGAAATTAGAAGAGATTGTTCTGCTTTCTGATACTACATTAAATTCAGTACTCCATTTCTCAGGCTGAAAGGAAACTAAATAGAAGAAAATAGATTTATTTGATAGTTTAACATTCATGACATGAATAATTTAGCAATTTTGCGAATTATTAACCTCAAATTTTTTCTGGTATAGATGGGAAAGGCTTTGTTTTTATAAATCTGCATTACAAAGAGAGTGTTCTGTAGCCTCTCTTTTATAAATTAAAAAACCCAATGTGTTCCTAAACTAAGTCCTGTATTTTTAAATGTAACATGCCATCATTTTGGTCATACATCTTTAGAGGATATAAGTATAAAATGCTTGCAAAGATTCAGGATAGAGGTCTGACAAGTTCCTTCTATCATGATTGTTTCTGATTTAAACAGTGACACTCTAGAGACACTTAAAAACAAAACAAAACCCTGCATTCTTCTGTAGGCCAAGGAGCAAATTTATATTAGGATAAAACATTGACCTTAGAAGATATCATCTCTAGGAGAATAAATAGCCATATCTCAAACAAAGTTGATTATTTGAGAAGAGATGGAAAATAGGCAGGTGCAATGTCTTATAGCCATCTGGGATTGAGTGACCACTTCACCCTCTTAGAGTACATTTCTCATAAATAAACTCCATCCACAAGCAGCTTGAAGGAGTGCATGGAAAATGACTGGGTAACCCAAATAATCACATGTTTCTCACCAGATGCTTATCACAGAAAACCATTCCTGAAATTTTATTGCTTTTCTTACCAAAAATCACATAGCTAAACTTTGTTGTCTTTTGCAGATGGGCTATATACTCTCTTATGAATAGTTTTGTATCAGTATCTTACCTGGTATACCTATTAGGTAGAATGTGTGAATGTTTACACAAGCAAGCACATGTACACACATCACAGTTCTCACATCCAACCTATATTACATAAATAAGACTCCTTCCCCTATGATAGAAAAAAAATGTTTACACTTAAAATTCATTTAATATTTTAAAACAATTTATGATGCATTTCTAACTAAAAACTAGATTAATGTATTGCAATTTATTTACCTTTAAAAGTTAATAATAAAGGAAGGCATATACCTTTGATAAATACTATATATATATATATTATATATATTATATATATTACATATATATATATATATATATATATATATATATATATATATTATATGAAATGCAAATACCTAAAATATTTCAGAAAAGTTTTATAATATTAGTGACATATAACCTGTAATTTGGGGTCATGGACAGAAGAGTTTTCTAGTCATGAAAAAGCTAAAACTGCATTCTAGGCAGAGAAAATAGGATGAGTAAAGACTTGTAGTTGTGAAATTAGGATAATTATAAATTATCCTAATTTAATATAAATTAAATATAAAATAATATAATATAAATTAGGATAATATCCTAATATAAATTAGTTGTGAAAGGTCATTAAGTCTTTAGAAAGCTGTGAGATACTTGTTCACAATGGAATAATTTGATCCACAAAAAGGAGCATAGATGAGGCTAAGGCTGGTAAGGAAAAGACCATGAAGAGCTTTGGCCATGTAGACAGCAAGTTAGAATGCACAGAATCAGAAGACAAAAGAGGTTTATAAACATAGGATTTCCCTCTACTGGACAACATTGATTTCACTATTATAGCAGCCCCAGCTGGAGTTCCATTTGGACCTGATTGGAAATTAGGTACTGCAAAAGTATCTAACAGATTTCAAAGTCTTAAATATGATACACAGAAAACTTCTAATATGTGGTATATTTCTTTATTTCTATGCATGGTAACCATCTGTTACAAAAAAGAATTCAGTAAACTATATTAAATACACAAATTGATCTTGAATATATGGCTGAAGCCCTCAGTTCTCTCTTCAAGTCACATATGTCCTGGCAGAATCTGGCCTGAATAAAGAAGCAAATAGATTATAAGTTTCAAGATTCATCACTTTATAATCTTGTGTAAATATATATTCAAACATCAGTTTTCTTCACTCTTTTACCTATGTCTTAATAATAGAAAATTATTAGAAGTATGTGGTGATATCAATGTATAAAAATCTATCATGAATTAATGAGAAGATTTTATACTTTAACAGTGCCTGTTTTTGTTCTCATATCCCTGGCTCTATTCAAGACAAGATCATATTTATGTTATTCAAAGATAATAGTTGGCAATGTGATAATGCATTGAAGGAAAAAACATTGCTGTGAAAGAGACCAGTTAAAAGGTTGCTGCCACAGTATAGACAAAATTTAGAAATGACCTAGTCTAAAGCAGTTGAAAGTGAAATTTCAGAGACATGGATAAGTGAAGTGGTTTTAATACTTATGTAATAGAATCAAAAGAATTGCATTGTCTGAGATAGCATAAGCAAGGCCCTGGATTTGAATCCTAGTGACATACACAGTACATACATACACATACACACACATACATACACACTAAAATAAAAAAGTAAACAATCGCATGGATAATCACATGAAAGAAGGAGAGTAGACAAGGAGTTGAAAATGATCACTAAGTTTTGGATTAGAAGGCAGAATATCATAAATTGAGAACACAAGTAGCAAAATATATGATGTGCAGAAAATAGTTATGTCTAATTTTGAGGAATAACTTCTAATGTGCTTTATCATAATAGAGTAACATCCAACTGCATATTTTGAAATAAAAATAAAATATTTTAAATTTTCTACCACAAATAAGAAAAGTGATAGATATGTCAATCACCTTGGTTTAAAAATTACACATAATAAACATGCAATGAGCCAAGCAGGTTGGTACACACTTGTAATTCCAGCATTTAGGAGGTTGGGACAGGAAAATTTCAGTTTGAGAATAGCCTCAGCTACTTAATGAGGCCTTTTGCAACTAAGTGAGACTGTGTTTCAAATTAAAGAATAAAAAAATAGAGTTGGGGGTGTAGCTTGTAGGAAAAATGCTTCTGAGTTTCATCCCCAGTGCCACAAAAAATTCCATATTATTTATCCGCATAAATATGTACAATTATTGTATGTACATTCAAATATTTTATTTTATTTTATTTTATTGGTGGTACTGGGGTTCCTGGAAGCCCTTCTATCTCCGGGCTACACTCCCAGACCTATTTTTACATTTTCATTTTGGAAACAGGGTCTCCTAAGCCAGCGCGTGCGGCTGGCTTCGAACCTGCGCGATCCTCCTGTCTTTGCCTCCCAAGAGCGGGGATTACAAGCGTGCACCACCAAGCCCGGCCCAAATATTTTAATTAAATAAATATAAAAATTTAAATAAACAATTGAAAACGTTTTTAATGTACACACACATTTAAAGGAATGTAGTCAGTGGTGGTACAATGAACTCTATTCCCTTATAATTTCTATATGATACATTTTTTACATTTTAGCAATTCTAAATTTTGAATATTTTTACAATAAATATGAACATTTTTGCTTTGCATGTGGATGCTAATGAGAATTAAACTAAGGGGCGGTCTACCTCCACGCTATACTCCCAGCCCTTTATTTTTTTTAATTTTTTTAAAATTTGAAATAGGACCTTGGTATTTTGCTGAGAGTGTTGGTAAATTTCTGAGCCTGGTGTGCAACCTGTGATTCTCTTGCTTGGCCTCCCAAGCACTTGGATGACAAGCATGCACTACCATGCCTGGCTAAGTGTGAATATTTAGTGACATTATTTTAGAGTTCTCTCAAAAACTGCTATGTCAATAACTTACTTTACATTTAGCATACTACAAAATGGTAAAGACTGAAATATTTTTTCTCTAATATCAACAAAGTACAGTGATGCCTATTTTTACCAATATGTTCAACACAGTATTAGAAGTTATAGACAAAACAATTAAGCTAGTAAAAGAAATAAAACACATCAAATTAGAAAGCAAGAATAATTATATTTGCTGACAGTTTGCATGATATAATAGGCAAAGAGGTTGTACCTATATATCCAGTCACCTATATACTCAAACTGTTAAGACTAATTTAACAAGCAATTATGAACTACAAAGTCAATATGTAAAAATCAATCGTGAGCTGAGCATGGTGGCATGTGCTCGTAATCCAAGTACTTGGGAGTCTGAAACAGGAGGATTGTGAGTTTAAAGCCAGCCTCAGCTACTTTAGTTAGGTCCTCTGAAACTTAGGAAGAACCTGTTTCAAAATAAAAAATAAAACTGGGCATAGTGGTGCACGCTTGTAATCCCCACGTTTGGGAGGCTGAGACAGGAGGATTGCACAGGTTCGAAGCCAGACTCAGCTGGCTTAAGAGACCGTTTCCAAATAAAATATAAAATAGGTCTGGGAATGTAGCCCAGAGGTAGAAGTCTTCTGTGTTCCATCCCCAGTACCATTAAAAAAAAGGATAAAAATAGGACTGTGGGTATAGCTCAGAGGTAGAATATCTCTGGGTTCAATCTTCAGTACGGAAAAAAAAGAACAAATTGTTTTACTACATACTAACAATGAACAACCTAAAAAGAAAGGGGAAAATAAACTCCAACTACAATAGCATCAAAAAGAATAAAATATTTAAATATTCCTTAATGAAGAAGGTAAAATATTTATATCCTTATAGTCATAAAACATTCTTAAAGGAATTTAAAGACATTCAAATAAATGGAAATATATCCTCTGTTCACTGATTGAAAGATTTAATATTATTAAGATGTTGATACTACTCAAAGTGATATAGAAATTAAATGATCAAATTACCAATGATGACTTTGCAAAAATAGAAATATTTATTCTTAAATTCATGTGTATTATTTTTGTGTATGATATTTATGTACAAATATAAATGTAATATATAAATATATTTATATACAAAATATCATATACAAAATATTTTAAACAATCTTGAAAATGTAAAACAATGTAAAAAAAAAACTCACCCCTCCTCCTGATTTCAAATAATACTACAAAGCTAGAAAAATAAAAAGTGTATTCTTGTATTAAGAAAAAGCATATAGAACACTAGCATATTATATAGAGTCAAGAAATAAACTCTTCCATCTATGGTCAAATGGTTTTCATCAAGCTATCAAGACCATTCATTGAGGATAGGACTGTCTTTTCAATAAACAATGAGAAAACTGGATATTTACGTGCAAAAGAATGAAGTTGGACATTTACACTATATAAAAATAAATTCAAAATGTATCAAAATGCTAAATGTAAAATATAAAACTCTAAGAATAACTAAGATAGTGACTTGGAATGAGACAGCAGGATTCAAGCATGCTAAGATTTGCAGCTCAACCATGTGGAAGACTGCTTCTCAACAATGGGGGAAAAAAAAATAAGTGAAAAACCCAACAACAACAACAAATAAAAAAGGAAAAGTGGCAGAACGAGAACTACAATAAGGAGCACTCAACGCATTCCACCTGGAGAATGGAATGGAGACTGGAGACCCTCGACAGTACAATCTGGGTCTGGTTGTTCCAGAGGAGGTAGTGGCTGCCAGCACTTTAGATTCCAGAGACCCCCAGAAAAATAAAACATAGACTGTTGTGAAGCTGAGAACTATGAGAACTACAAACCTTTAACAAAAGTGGTTAGCATTTTGCCCCATGTTCATCAGGAACCCAGCAGAAAAGATGATCCAGCCAGACAACATGGTGGTTGCTGAACCCATCTCTTCTGGTAGCAATCCGGAGCAGAACCCAATAACAACATAAGTTAACAAACCATTTCCAGAAGCCAGTCATTTCAGGAATTTACATGGCAAGAAAATAGACTTTCAAGGGGCCTGAGACCTTGTAAACCACCCTTGAGGAGGTAGGTGTGGGACCTACTATCTAAACACAGAAGAAACATGAATTTTGAAGGAGAGAGACAGATGGGAGGGAACTTCAGTTCAAAGTTTGAAGAACCATTGTAAAGTATCTGGGGATTACTGCGGGACACTTACTAGTGGTGCCCAGGAAAAATATCTCAGCCTACTAAGTTTTAGGCTGCAAAAGCAGTGAACTTGCACCTTAGCATATGTGAGCACCACAAAGCACCAGTACCAGAGACAAACAAGGATCCTTGGGAGTATACTCTTCAGAAAAGGGGTGTTGTCCCTAGGTCTAAAACACTGAGCCACCCAAACTCCTTTCTTAAAACAATGCATTTTCTCCTTGCCAGTCCTTAGACTTTGGGTGGAGAGGAGCAGAGGTTCCATATTAGCCAAAGTGCATCAAGATGTCAGGAGCCCAGCATAGTATTACTTGATCACAAACAAAAGCTAAAAATTCAATACTCTTTCCATGAGCAGAGTTTGTACCTGGCATGCATTTAAGCTACTGACTGAAAATACCTCATATGACTATAACAAGCATATTTGGAGTCGTATTCCAGGGGCCATCAAAGCTCATCAAGGTGGACCAAAAGTTTGGAACATAGCAGTCGCTGCCTTTACTGAGCCTAAGCCCACTGGACACAGAGGACAAAGTTTAGCATACTTTAGTATCACTTGATCACAATCAGCAGAACAGTGGTGGTATCTGAGATGCATTAAGTCCCAAACTCTAGGCTATAGGTACTAATTCTATTAGCATCATAGTCTCTGGCCCTGCAGAGTTTGATCCAGGACAACACAGTGACCTACAGCCAATCAGAGACTACCATTTACTTGCATTAAGACCTATATGTACTTAAAAAGGCTCTGGGGAAAGGGAAAAACTCAAAAGTTTAAATATTTGAGAAGGATTGTTAGGGAATATATATATATATATATATATATATATATATTCCCAGCATAGATGTAATTATAAAGGCATAGCAAATATACATTATAAAGGGATAGCAAATATACACAGGACTGACACACAAAGAGGAAAAATGCCAAAACAATGGAAAAACAAACCTGAACACTCTAAAAATATGAGAGCAAGTAATAATGAGGAAACAATAAACTTTCACTACTCAAAAACAAGAGAGTTCACTAATACTGATCTACAAGAATTACAAGATGAAGAATTCTGAATTTTGAGCATCAATATGATGAAAGATCTCAAAGAAAATGTAAAGCAATGGAAGGAGGACATTGAGACTTTAAGAAATAAGCAGAAAGTGGTTTTAAATAAACAAAGGAATAAATAAATGAATTGAAAAAGGCAATAGAACACAACTCTGACAGGCCACACCATATGAAAAACAGGGTATCACTCATTAAAGACAGTTCATTCAAAACCCAAAGCACAGTCAACACTATACAGAAGACAATACCACAACACAAAGTAAGCATCAAACAATTATTGGGAAATGTGAAACATCCTAACTTACAGAGAAATGGCATTGACAAATGGATAGAAGCACAAACCAAGAGTATCCATATTTTATTCAGAGAAAAAATCTCAGAGAATTTTTCAAACATAATATTATAAAGCATCCACCAAGAAAGACCACTCAGAGTTAGTTTAAGCTGAATATAAAGCTTTTATTAGCAGGCCAACAACTATTATGCAGGGTGTTTAGTCCTGAGTGCAACTCTGAGCCATTTTTCAGGCTTCCATTTATACATCAAAATCATAATCTCAGTAATGAAGAGCTTAATTTCTCACAGATGTGGAAAATCCTCAACAATTTTTTTCAGTGAATGTGCAACTAAAGCAAAAAGTATAGAAGCCAGCATTGTGCAGGAGCTAAATAACCCATGTTGGTTCCTTCTATTATTCATCTTTTGATTGTTGTAAGGATGGAACATCCCTAATGGACGTTTTTCTCTGAAGGTGCAAGCTAAGCAGAAATTACAGAAGCAAAACAGGCAGTTATGTATGACTAGCAAGGTACCTGGTGATCCTTTTCTCAGGCTGAAGAACATTGGTGTTTTGTGGTCACTTAGGATAACATCAGGACATTACTGAAGCTAAGGCCTAGGCTCACTTTATCACAATATAAAAAGACTTGGACATCCACATGCAGTAGAAATAGAAAACACTATTTAGACTAGATAAAAAAAGGACCTCCCCAAGCCACATAATAATCAAAATGACTAAGAAAGAAACCAAAGAAAGAATCTTAACAGCAGTGAGAACAAAAATGCAGGGGATATTCAGGGTAAAAAAAATCACTCTAGACTTCATAATCCAAGTCATGAATGCCAGGAGGGAATTATATAAAATACTCCAGATCAGAAAAGAAAACAACTTCCAATCAAGGTTGCTATATTCAGAAATTGAGGAAGAAATATAAATGTTCCAAGATAAGAAGAAACTTTAGAAAAGGCAGGACCAACAATCCAACACTAGATTAAATAATTAAATAAATTAAATAAAGAAGCAAACTCCAAAACCAGAGAAGAGGCAAATTCCACCAGGTGGGCAAATAAAAAAAGGAGAAATAACATTACATCAAACAGCATACAGAACACAAAATGACAGGAAACAAAAATCATATTTCAATGATAACATTCAGTGTCAAAAAGCTTACTTCCTCCATTGAAAGACAGACTGGCAATGTGGATTAAAGAACATAATACAGCTGGGTGTGGTGGCACACACTTGTAACCTCAGCACTTGGAAAGCTACAACAGAAAGATCATGGTTTGCAGACAGCCTCAGCTACTTAGTGAGACCCTTTGCAACTCACTGAGACCCTATTTCAAAATAACAAATAAAAAATAGTGACTTCTGGGATGATGGCAGATGAGAGAAGCAGCGCTTATGAATACTGCCAGCACTAGATCTCCATTGCCTCAAAAACAGTGCTATACAAAGCCAGAAAATACTATCATTAGAGGAATAAAAATGATAAATATAAGAGACAGAGAAAAAGAAGACTAGAAAATCAACCAGATAGCAGAAAAGAAACTGGCCAGCCTTGTGGCGGAGGGTTCTGTGCCAGCACCATCTTGTCTCATAGCAAAAAAAAAAAAAAAAAAAAAAAAAAAAAAAGTAGGGAGAAATTGGTAATGAGGAACTCTAGACGAAGAAGGAGATCTATAGAGGAGCAAATAAGGTGACCTAACTGAAGGGGGAAGAGGGAAACTCTCTAAAGCACATAATGTACTTAAACATATTAAAGTCAATCACTAAGCCAAGCATGGGAAGGAGGGATGGAGAGAGAATGGTGTGGGGATCAGGTATGGGATAATTGTCTGATATTTACATGTTTACAAGTAAAAGTCCACAAGACTTTTATTGCATTAAGATGTATGACTACAGTGCACCAATAAAAATTAAAAAGAATAAAAAATAGTGCTGGGATAAAAATAGTAGCTCAGAGGTAGAATGTTCCTGAGTTCCATCCTCAGTACTGAAATGAAAAAAAAAACACATAATACAACTAAATTCTGATTGCAAGAAACCACCTTTCAGCTAAAGATATTCATAGGTGAAAGGTAAAATAATGAAAAATGATACACCATGCCAATGGAGACCAAAAACAAGTTTATGTAGTAATGATGATATCTGATAAAACAGAGTTTATTCTAACACACATGAAAAGAGACAACGCAGGGTACTTCTTTTTAATTACAGGATTAATCCAGCAAGAAGTTATTATGATAGTCAATATTTAGGCTGCAAATGTGAGTGTCCCCACATTTGTGAAACAAACTCTTCAGGGCATCGGGTCTCCAATATACCACATAAAAATTGTGCAACTTTTAGACACCCCTCATCACACTAGAACAATATTCCCAACAAAAGATGAGTAAAGATTTTTCAGACCTAAATAACACTATAAACTAAACAGACCTAATAGGCACATAGAATATTTCAAGCAGCAACAGCTGAATACACATTATTCTTAGCTATCCATGGAATCTCCTCCAGAATAGACCACATCCTGGGCCACAAAGCAAGCATCAGCAATATTAAAAAATGTAATATAATTTCCTACATCTTTTCAGATTGCAAAGGAATAAAAGTGGAAATCAACAACAGGAAGGCCAAACAAAATTACATATATTAATGGAGACTGAATGATATACTCTTGAATGAGAAATAGATATGAAAAGAAATATGGGTATAAATAAAAAACCTATGGGACATTTTAAAGGCAGTGTTAAGAGGAAAATTTATAGCATTGAGTACATACATAAAAAAAAAAACCAGAAAGTTGCCAAATAAATGGCCTAATGACACACCTCTAGGGCTTAGAAAAACAGGAACAGTCAAATCCCCAAGCAAGCAGAAGGCAGGAAATTATTAAGATCAGAATAGAAATAAATGAAATAGAGAATTAAAAATAATAGAAAAAATCAATAAATCAAAAGGCTGGTTATTTAAAAAGATTAACAAGATTTTTAAACCCATAAACAACCTAACCAAAAGAAAGAGATTATTAACCCAAATTAGTAAAATCAGAAATATTAAAGAAGACATCATTATGGATAGTGGGGAAATTCAGAGGATAATCAGAAACTATTTCAAAAATTTATATTTCAATAAACTAGAACACATGCAAAAATTGACAGATATCTAAATACATGCAACCTACCTAAATTGAACCAAGAGGATAGAGAAAACTTAAATCTACAAATAACAAGCAAAGAAATAGTATCAGCAATAAGAATTCTGCAGTCAAAGAAAAGCCTGGGTCCAAACAGGATCACAGCTGAATTGTATAAAACTTTTAGAGAAGAACTGAACCCAAAAGTTCACAAGTAAATCTATGAAATCAAACAGATAAAATCATTCCAAACACTTTTCATGAGGCCAGTATCACATTAATGCCAAAGCCAAATAAAAATACTTCAATAAAAGAAAATTACATACCAACAACATAGATGAATACAGATTCAAAAATTCTAAACAAAATACTATCCATTAGCATTCAAAACCACATCAAGAAAATTTATACCTTGACCAAGATAAATTTATCCTAGGAAAGAAAGGCTGGTCCACCATATACAAATTAATACATGTAATTCACCACATGAATAAAACTCAACCAAAAACACAGGATCATATCAATAGATTCTAAAAATATATTTGACAAAATGCAGCACCCATTCATGTTAAAAAACATTGCAGAAAATTGGAATAAAAAGAATGAATCTCAAAATCGTTAAGGCAAGATACAGTAAACCTAAAACCAACGTTATATTAAATGAGACAGTCAGAATTTCCTCTAAAATCAGGAACAAGACTGGGATGCCCACTATCACCATTCCTTTTTTAATATAATCCTTGATATGCTTGCCAGAGTTATAAGAGAAGACTATCAAAGGAATTCAAATGGGAAAAGAGGAACTAAAATTATATTTTTCACAGATGACATGATTCTACATCTAGATGACCCCAAACCTCAACCAAAAGACTGAGTTTATTAACTAATACATCTAAATATCAGGATGCAAAATCGACCTAAAAAATTCAGTAGCTTAAATACATGACATCCATGAATCTATGGAGAAAGAAATACAGAAAACAATTCCATTCACAATAACCTTAAAACCAATAAAATACCAAGAAACAATCCTAACCAAAGATGTAAAAGAACTCTACAATGCAAATCATAAAACACTAAAGAAAGAAATTGAAGACCTTGGAAGATGAAAAGATCTTCTTTGCTCTTGGATAGGAAGAATAAATATAATCAAAATGGCCATTCTACCAAAAGTAATATATAGTCAGTGTAATCCCTATCAAAATAACAATATCCTTCTTCATAGATCTATAAATATCAGTCATATATTTCATATAGAGAAACAACAGACCCAAAAAAGCCAAAGCAATTCTCAGCAATATGAACAACTCAGGAAGCATCATAATTCTTGGTTTCACATTATACTACAAAGCTATAGTAATTAAAACAACATGTTATTGGTTTTGAAGCACAAAACAAAGCAGAAAAACAAAAAGGATAGAGAGTTATGGAACAGAATAGAAGATAAAGAAACAAATTCACACACTTATAGTCAGTTGATCTTCTACAAAGGGGACAAATATATAAGCTGAAGAAAATACAGCCTTTAAACAAATGGTGCTGGGAACACTGGCTATCCATTTGTGTAAAAATAGAACTAAATCCTAACCAAAGTCAATCTTTATATTCTGTATTATCAAGGGTAAAATGGGCAGCTGACCAGTACCAAGTGCTGTGCACATGTATGCCACTGTCAACATGATTTACATTATGTGACTATAATGTACCAATAAAGAAAAATAAGGAATTAAACCTAAAAATAAAACTGAAGAAAACATAAGAAGCTTCATGACATCAGATTTGGCAATATTATTTTCAATATGACACCAAAGTACAGGTGACAAAAAAGAAAACAATTTTATATCTTAGTATGGATTTAATAATGTTGCCCCAAAATTCATATGTTTAAGCCTTTAACCCCAAAATGACTATGTTTGCAGATAGGGTTCTTGGGAAGTAGTTAAGGTTAAACAATGTCATAATATCCAGGCCCCAATTCTATAGGAAGGGAGGCCCTGCATTATTGTGTACACCTATATACCAGCTATTTATGAGACTGAGGCAGGTAAATAACAAGTTCAAGGTCAATCTGAACAACTTAGACCATTTTAAAAATAAAATAAAAACACCTGGGGATGTAGATCAGTGGTAGAGTACTTGCCTAGCATGTGCAAGACCCTGGGTTCAATCTCCAGGACTGAAGAGGAAGAAGGGGATATAAATGAAGTTTTGTTTCTCTTTCTCTCCCTTCTTCCCCCTCCTCTCAAGCACAAAATAAGGGCTATATGATGACTTAATAAAACTGGAATTGTCTGCAAGCTAAGAAAGAACCCTCACACAAAATTGAATTTATCAGCATCTTGATCATGGACTTCTCTATTCTGCAGAACTGTGAGAAAATAAACATCTAATATTTAAGCCACCCTGTCTGTGGCATTCTATAGTAGCCCAGGAAGATAATATAGACATCATCAAAGTTAAAAAAAATGTTGTGAATAAAAAGATCACAATGAATAAAGTGAAAATATCATGCAAAGAATGGGATAAAATACTTGCAGATCATATATGCAATAATGACCTACTACTGATAATATGTAAAGTATTCTTAGAATAAAAAAGAAAAAAACTAATTAAAATGATCAAAGTACAAGAATATAAATTTTGAAAATAAATTTGTATAGCCCACACATATATGAAAAAGACTTCAATGTCACTCATCATCAGGGAAATGCAAATCAAGAACACAAGGAAATATCTCGTATCTGTTAGATGGCTTTAATAAAAAAGACAGAAATTGTATGTAAGAATATGAAGAGATTATAACACTTGTATACTATTTTGCTAGAAATACAAGAGGCTGCAAACACTAGGAGAAACTGGTTCTCAAAAATTCTAAAATAGACCACCATATAATCCAGCAAAATTACACTTCTGGGTATTTATCCAAAATAATTGAAATTAGGACTCTAATGTGATATTAAGTCCATTTCAATTAAAGTATTACTATATATATATATATATATATATATATATATATATACACACACACACACACACACACACACACACACACACACAATGGCACAATGGAATGTTAAGCCGTTAAAAGAATAAAATAGACTCAAGGAACATGGCGACCAAGTAAACAAGCTTCTATCAGCAATGCTGAAGCTCGATCTCCATAGTGGTAAAAGTAACACCTTACAGAGACAGAATATCCTATCAATAGAAAAATAAAAGCTATAAATACAAGAGACAGAAAAAAGACTAGAAAACCCAGAGAAGCAGAAAAGAAACTGGCCAGCGATGGTGGTGGCCACCGTGACAACACCACCTTGCCTCGCAGAACCAGACTCCAGGGAAGAGATCAGAAAGAAGATGCAGTGACCAGTTGATCAAATCAGGTGGATGAAATTCAGAAGTTGTTTCAGTGCAAAGATGAGCTAAAAGTTTAAGGGACCAAACCCATCATGGTCTCCAGGGATTCAGAGGGGAGCTGAAACCAGAGGGGAGATACACCAGACTCATGGCCGAGGGCATGGCAGTGATGCCATATTGCCAGGAAACCAGTGAGTTAACCACGCCCACGAAAGCTCCAGTGAAAGCTCCAGCTGAGGGACACTACAATTATAAGTGAAATGGTAGCCCCTACAGAAGAAATCCCAGAATTGCACCCTCAGGGACTCAACAAGCTTTGATAAACTCTCTGGGTCTGAGTTCTTGTGCTTCAATGCAATGCAGGAGTGGGGGAGGCAGAAATTGCTACACCTTAATTGCAGTTCCCTGAAGGAAAGCCCCTATCCCGGTGGCCTCAGAGTCTGATGCAGCTGCAACTAATTACCTAAATCTGAGACTTTGCAATTCAACTCAGGGTAGGAGCAGTGGTAGCAGAGATTACCATATCCCCCTGATATCCAGAGCACAATAAGTGAAGTCCTGGTAAACTAGAGAAGTACCCAGAGAAGGTAGGAGTGGGATCTGCTGTTGATCATATCAGAAGCCCAGACAGACTCAGGCTCAGATGATTGGAAAGTGTGGGGGAAATCTTATGCTTAACTCTAAACCCAATGAGCAGGATTGCCAGGAACACCACAGACATCTCAATTGTGAGGAACAGGGAGAAGTCAGAATAGCCCAGCCCTAGCTGTATAGAACTAAGACTCCTAAATTAAGTTTGGTATCAGAGGCATACACTGCCAACAGATTCAGGAAGAGACCTAGACACCAAGTCTGTGGAAAGTCTGGAGGGTGACCTTCACTCATTATCAGTTCCAACCCCATTGATATCATCTATCTGCATAGACTGAAAAGACTCAGAGAACCATACTCACGGAGGGAAAGATCACCATAGCAATCAGTATCTACATAGATAGAGACTGTTGAATTTGTATGTAGTGTTGAGTCAATTCATTGGTGGAATTATTTGGGTTTTTTCATTCTTTTCTTTTTTAATGTGTGTACACCTGATTGCTTTTTTGCTGTTTTTTTTTTTATTTCTTTGGAAGGGGTTTGTTGGTTTTCTGTTTTGTTTTGTTTTGTTTTTATGATTTTTGTTTTGCTTTGTTTTTGTTATTTTTTAACCCTCATAACAAATCTTCTCCCAAGCTTCTTCCCTTGGACAAATTTACTCTCTCCTCTCTATCTTCTAACTTTTCTCTTTTTATTGCTCCCTAGTCCTGTATTGAATCCAATTCATATAACGATACCGGAAACTATACATTGGTTACTAGAATTCTACTGCATTGGTACTATCTCTAATCTCTAGTATATACTACTTTAACAAAGCATATACTCATACTATTCGACCCTACCTGACCTTACCCTATTCTTCCATTTACTCCCTCTTTTCCCTCCTTATTCAACCTTCACTGTTGAACACAACTTGCCCTTGAATGTACCAGCCAACACCTAGAGACTGAAAGAACTCTACAAAAAGCAAAAGGTACAAACTTCTGAAATCATGGGAAAGAGGAACAACAACAGAGCATTGACCTCCCACAACTCCACAGTAACAGAACCTGATAACACAGAAATGCATAGATTTCCAGAAGGTCAAATTAGGAATGTAACTGTAGAAATAATTCAGGATTTTAGAAAAAAAATAGAGTCTGAAAGAAATAAAGGATGGAATCATTGAAGTAAAGGCATCAATTCAAACTATAAACAATCAATTAGACCACATGGAGAATAGAGTCTCACTCCTAGAAGATGATCACTCCAAAAATGAATGCATTGTTAATAACATAGAAAAAACAATTCATCAATAGGAATTGGACATTGAAGAAATATGGGTCTAACTTAAGAGAGCTAACCTCAGAATTATTGGCATAGAGGAGGGAAAAGAAGGTAAAACCAAAGGGATCAACAATCTCTTCAAAGAAGTAATAGCAGAAAATTTTCCAAACATAGAGCACAAAGTTGATACACAGGTTCAGGAAAGGTATAGAACTCCCTTTAGAAAAGATCTGAGAAAAGGTTACCCATGCCTCATAATAGTCAAAATACCACATTAAAAGCCAAAGAGAAAATGTTAAAGGCAACAAAAATAAAAGGCCAAGTGATATTCAGAGGAAAATGAATTAGAATACTCCAGAATTCCCAAACCAAGTCATGAAAACCAGAAGGGTATGGAGTAACACATTCTAAACTCTGAAAGAAAACAACTTCCAGCCCCAAATTTTCTATCCAGCAAAACTATCTTTCAAATTAGATGGAGAAATAAGAAGCTTCCATGACAAACAGAAGCTGAAGGAATTTATGTTTTCAAAACAAGCACTAGAGAAAATACTCAGAGATTAACTCTAAAGAAGACATAAGTAATATACGCCAGAACCAGAGAAACAAGAACTTTCATCCAGCAGACAACTAAGCAAAAAAGAACAGTCTTTCAAACAGAAATAAAATCTTAACATGGTAGGAATTAAAAATCATCTCTCAATAATCACACTGAATGTAAATGGCTTCAATTCTCCCCCAAAAAGACATAAAGTGGAAAAATGTATTAAAAAACAAAACCCATCTATCTTCTGCTTACAAGAAACACACCTTACAAGTAAAGATAGAAACAAACTTAATGTAAACAGAAAGAGAAAGGTAATCCATGCCAATGGAGCTTGAAGGTAAGCAGGAGTAGCCACTATGATATCAGATAAGTTAGACTTCAAGGTTAAGCTTATTGTAAAAGAGACAAAGAAGGTCATTTTTGTACTGGTAAAAGGAACAAGAGGAAATAACAATAATTAACATTTATGTCCCAAACATAGATGCAGTTACTTTCATAAAACAAACACTCTGTGACATTAAAAACCACACATAGCCGGGTGTTGTGGCGCACGCTTGTAATCCTTGCGCTTGGGAGGCGGGAACAGGAGGATCGCTCAGGTTTGAAACCAGCTGTGCTGGCTTAGGAGACCCTGTTTCAAAATAAAAATATAAAAAAATAGGTCTGGGAGTGTAGCCTGGAGGTAGAAGGGCTTTCAGGAACCCCAGTACCAATAAATAAATAAATAAATAAATAAATAAATAAATAAATAAATAAATAAATAAAAAACTACCACACATAAATCTCAATACAATAATACTGGGAGACTTCAACATTCCTCTCACACAATTAGACAGATCATTTAGACAAAAGGTCAATAAAGATGCTTCAGAACTAAAGAACACCATTAATCAAATGGACCTATTGGACATATATTTCACCCAACTCAAGCAGAATATATATTTTTCTCGGCTGCTCATGGAAGCTTCTCCAAAACTGATCACATCCTGGGCCACAAAATGAGCACTAGCAAATTTAAAAAATGTGAAATACTTCCCTGTGTCTTTTTAGATTATAATGGAATGAAGTTAGAAATCAACTACAAAAAGATCCAAAGAAATCACATGAACATGTGGAGTCTGAATATGACACTTCTGAATGAAGAATGGGTCATAGAAGACATAAGAGGTGAAATCAAGAAATTTCTAGAAATAAATGAAAATAAAGACACAACATATCAAAAATTCTGGGACACTTTGAAGGCAATATTAAGAGGAAAATTTATAGCACTGAATGCTCACATAAGAAAAACAGAAAATCTTCAAATAAATAACCTAATGACACACCTTTAAGCCCTTGAAAAATAGGAACAATCTAACCACAGGCCAGTAGAATACAGGAAATTATTAAAATCAGAGCAGATATTAACAAAGTAGAGAATAAAAAAATAAAGAAAATAAACAAAAAGCTGGTTTTTTAAAAAAATTAACAAGATAGACAAACCACTAGCAAACATAACTAAAAAAATAGAGAATCAACCCAAGTTAAGATAAAAAATAAAAAGGAGATATTACTACTGACAGTATAGAAATTCAGAGGATTATCAGAAACTACTTTGAAAAACTATATTCCAACAAAATGGAAAAATCTGGAGGAAAATGACAACTTTCTAGATAAATACAACCTCCCTAAAATGAGTTAAGAAGATATAGAACTCTTAAACCAACCAATAACAATCAAAGAGATTAAACAGTAACAAAGAGCCTACCATCAAAGAAAATTCCAGGACCAGATGGTTTCCCAAGTGAATTCTATAAAAACTTTGTAGAAGAGCTTATACCAATACTCCTCAATCTATTTCATGAAATAGAAAAAAATGGAACTCTCCCAAATACATTCTATGGAGCCATAATCACAGTAATACCTAAACCAAACAAAGACAGTTCAAGGAAGGAGAACTACAGGCCTATATCTTTGATGAATTTGGATGCAAAATTGCTAAACAAAATACTAGCAACATACATTCAAAAACACATAAAGAAAATCATACATCACGACCAGATAGGGTTCATCTCAGGGATTCAAGGCTGGTTCAACATACAAAAATCAATTCATGTAATTCATCATATAAACAGAACTAAAGACAAAAATCACATGATAATTTCAATAGTTGCTGAAAAAGCATTTGATAAAATCCAACATCCATTTATGATAAAATCACTGCAGAAAATCAGAACAGAAGAAACATATCTCAAAATCATAAAGGCAATCTACAATAAACCCACAGCCAACATCATACTAAATGGGGAAAAACTTCAAGAATTCCCCCCAAAAACAGGAACAAGACACGGATGTCCATTATTACCACTTCTCTTCAATATACTACTAAAGACTCTAGCCAGATCAATAAGGGAGGAAAAGTAAATGAAAGGAGTACAAATAGGGAAAGAAGAACTCAAATTTTCATTACTTGCAGATGACATGATACTATATCTGGAAAACCCAACAAACTCAACCAAAAGGCATAAAGAACAGATCAACAAATTCAGCAAAGTGTCTGCATACAAAATCAGTCTTAAAAACTCAGAAGCTTTTCTGTACAGCAAACATAAATTCACTGAAAGAGCAATCCAGAAAACACTTCCACTCAGGATCACCCACAAAAAAGTAAAATACGTAGGAATAAAGTTAACCAAAGAGGTAACAGATCTCTACAAAGAAAATTATAAAGCATTGAAAAAAGAAACCATAGAAGATATTAGAAAATGGAAATATCTTCCATGTTCATGGATAGGTAGAATAAATATTATTAAAATGTCCATTCTTCCAAAAGTGATCTACAGATTCAATGCAATGCCAATTAAACTCCTAAGATAATTTCTCACAGACATAGAGAAGTCAGTCCTTAATTTTATTTGGAATAACAAAAGGCCCAGAATAGACAAAGTAGTTCTCAGCAACAAAAACCATGCAGGAGTAATCAAAATACCTGACTTTAAACTATACTTCAGACTTCCGGGAAGATGGCGACCGAGAAATGCGGGGCTTAAGAGCCCCGCTAACAACAAATCTCCATTACCACAAAATCAGTGCCTTTCATAGCCAGAAAACACCATTACCAGTGAAACAAAAAATCGCCAGGCTCCAGAGAGAAAGCGGACTGAGAACAGAGCCACAGAGGAGATAACCGGCCTCACGCCCGAGGACGCGGCAGATGCGGCAGCAGCGCCATACTGCCGGTGGCACCGACGAATTCACGGGACGGCTATAGCAAGCCGAGGTGAGCCAATGCGGAACAGCCAGGCGGGATTTCTCCGCGCAGAGAGCATCTAAAGCTCCCAGTGGCCGAGCTCAGCACACGCTGCAGGGATTCAGAGTGGAAATCAAAACCAAGAAGAAAAACACCAGCCCCACAGCCGAGGGCGTAGCAGCAGCACCATATTGCCACCGGGGCAGCAGCACCGAATTCAGCGAGGCCAGTACAGCTACATCTGCGTACTCAAGAACAGTGAGTCAAATTGCAGGCCACAGAGTAGAAATCCCAGTACTGTACTCCCTGGGACTTGACCCAGTGGGGGAGGGGCGGTGGCAGAGAAATCACACCATAGGAGAACGTGCAACCTGGCACCCCCCACAGTCTAAAGCAGCCTCTATCAACTCTCTGGGTCGGAGACTCTGTGATAAAACCCAGTAAAGGAGTCTGAGATACTACTGACTCGAGATCCAGAACACCTTAAGTGAAGTCATAGTGACCCAAGGGAAGAACCCAGAGAAGGCACAAACTTCCGAAATCATGGGAAAGAGGAATAATACTGGAGCAATAAATGCCCACAACCCCACAACATCAGAACCCGATAAAACTGAAAATCAGAGATTTCTAGAAGATCAAATCAGGAAAATAACTGTAGAAATAATAGAGGTGCTTCGAAAAGAACTCAGAGAGAGCCAAAAAGAGATAAAGGATGCAATTAATGAAGTAAAGGCCTCAATTCAAAGCACAAACAACCGATTAGAACACATGGAGAACAGAATCTCACTCTTAGAAGATGAGCAAACCAAAAATAAATGCATAGTTTCTAATCTAGAAAAAAATATCCGACAGCAGGAATCAGATATTGAAGAAATATGGGCCCATTTTAAGAGAGCTAACCTAAGAATAATTGGAATAGAGGAGGGAAAAGAAAGTGAAACCAAAGGGATCAACAATCTCTTCAAGGAAGTAATAGCAGAAAATTTTCCAGACATAGAGCAAGAGGTCGATACACAGGTCCAGGAAACTTATAGAACTCCCTTTAGACAGGATCGGAGAAGAGGATCCCCACGCCACATAATTGTCAAAATGACCAATGTGGAAGCCAAGCAGATAATATTTTTTTTTTTTTTTTTTTTTTTTTTTTTTGGTTGTACTGGGGTTCCTGGAAGCCCTCCTTCCTCCGGGATACACTCCCAGACCTATTTTATATTTTTGAAACAGGGTCTCTTACGCCAGCGCGGCTGGCTTCGAACCTGCGCGATCCTCCTGTCTCCGCCTCCCAAGCGCGGGGATTACAAGCGTGCTCCACCACGCCCGGCCCAAGCAGAGAATCTTAAAGGCAACAAAAGCAAAGGGCCAAGTGACATTCAGAGGCAAACCAATTAGAATCACTCCAGACTTCCCAAAACAAGTTATGAGAGCCAGAAGGGCTTGGAGTAACATATTCCGAACTCTGAAAGAAAACAACTTCCAGCCAAAAATTTCCTACCCAGCAAAACTTTCTATCAAATTAGATGGAAAAATAAGAAGCTTCCATGACAAACAGAAACTGAAGGAATTTATGTCTTCAAAACCAGCACTAGAGAAAATACTCAAAGAGATTAACTACAAAGAAGAAATAGGTAACACTCCAGAAGTAGAGAAACAAGGTTTTCCATCCAACAGACAACTAAGATTGGTTATCTGTGGAGATTCATTATTTATGTTAGTCTTTTACCTATCTCTAAATGGTATTGTTTGCCTTTATTGTTGTTAATTTCTAGGATTTCTAGTTGGAATATTAATATACCTTCAGATATAGCATTTGGAAATCTTTTATCCCATTCTATTAGTAACTGTTAACTCTGTTTACATTGACTTTGGATATACAATATTTTTTTTATTTTTTAGGGAGTTTGTATACTCCTCTGTTGCCTGTGCCATTGAAATCATAACCAAGAAATCACTGCCAATTTCAATGTTGTGAGGTTTAATGACCCAGATTTTCTCCTAAAAGTTTATTGTCTTAAGATTTATATTTAGGTCTATTATCTATTTTTAGTTAATATTTGTATATGGGATTAGGTAAGGGTCCAATTTTATTCTTTTCCATGTAATTATTATTTTTTAACAATATTTAGTTAAAAGATTAATATTTCCACCACCAAATGTTCGTGGAAACCTTGTCAAAAATAACTTGACAATATAGGGAAGAATTTAGCTCTAGGCTTTTATTTAACTCCAATGGTTTATGTATCTGCCTTTAGAATAGTACTACACTGTTTCAATTATTGTAGCTTTATATGGTTTGAAATCAGAAAATATATATCTTCTAGCTTTGTTCTTTTTCAAGATCGTTTTGGGTACCTAGAGTCCATATTCCATATTAGGATAGATTTTTTTCTGAAAAATAAATATATAAATATATGATAGTTTCACCTAAAAAATAGAAAAAATATATTCTCTGGTAAGAAAGAAAGCAAAAAGAAATATTGAAATGTTATCTTTAAGTCATCAAAAGCTTGGTATCAGACAAATGAAACTGTTATGTGAGATTATCATTTTTAATTTTTGATAAATTGCCATAATACTAGATGTCAACTACTAAGCCAAGCATGGGAGGGAGGGATGAGGAGGGAATGGGGTGGTGATCGGGTGGGGGCTGACTGGGTGATGTGTGCATGTATGTCTACAAAAGTTTGTATCGTACTATGATGTATGAATACAGTGCACCAATAAAAATAAAAAAAAATAAAATTTGCAAAAAAAAAATAAACTATACTTCAAAGCCATTGTAATAAAATCAGCATGGTACTGGCACAAAAACAAATACATAGACCAAGGGAGCTGTGTAGAAGACCCAGAAACAAGTCCAGACACTTTCAGCCAATTTATTTTTTACAAAGGGGCCAAAAACATACACTGAAAAAAAGATAGCCTGTTCAAAAATATGGTGCTGGCAACACTGGTTAACCATATGCAGAAAATTGGAAATTAATCCCACTTTCTGACTCTGCACAAGAGTCAATTCAAGATCTCTCAAAGACTTGGAAATTAGACCAGATGGCTTAAGGCTCCTTGAATAGGGCATAGGTCCAACACTGCAACAAGTAGGCACAGATAAACACTTTTTCAACAAGACCTGAAAGGAACAACAAACCAAAACACAAATCAATGCTTGGGATTTAATGAAATTGAAGATCTTCTATTCAGCAAAGGAAACTGTCAAGAACCTCAATCGAGAGCCAACAGAATGGGAGAAGATTATTGCCACCTATCCCTCCAATAGAGGACTAATATTTAGAATATACAGAGAACTCAAGAAACTAAACACTAAAAAACAAAGCATCCAGGCAAAAAATGGGCAAGTGATCTAAATAGACACATCATGAAAGAAGAAATTCAAATGGTCAATAAATGCATGAAAAAATGCTCAACATCATTGGCATTCAGAGAGATACAAATCAAAGCTACCCTGAGATTTCACCTAACTTCAACTAGAATGGAAATCATTCAAAACACAAACAACAACAAATGCTGGCCAGGATGTGCAGAAGTGGAAACTCTAAAACACTGTTGGTTGGATTGCAAATTAGAGCAACCACTTTGGAAAACAGTATGGAGAATCCTCTGAAGAATGGCAACAAATCTACCATTCGATCCAGCAATACCACTTCTGAGTATCTACCCAAAAGAAATAAAAACAAATTAACAAACTAATGGATGTGTATCTATGTTCATAGCTGCACAACTCACCATAGTTAAACCTTGGAACCAGCCAAGATGTCCATCAAGAGATGAATGGATTACAAAACTGTGGGATATGTACACAATGAAATTTTACTCAGTGATAAAAAAATACAATTGTGGTATTTTCAGAGAAATTGATGGATCTTGAGGACATAATGCTAAGTGAGATTAGTCAGTCACAAAAAGTAAGGAAACGGATGTTTTTCCTAATATGTGAAAGCTAGAGTGAATGGGGTCATAGGAGAAACTTTAGGTGAAAAAGGAGATCCTATAGAGGAGCAAATAAGGCAACCTAACTGTGGGGATGGGAGGTGGGGAGAGGGAAACTCTTTAACGTGCATGACATACTTATTCATATCAAAGTCAGCCACTAAACCAATCATGGGAGGAAGGGATGGGGAGGGAGTGAGGTGGGAGCTGGGTGGGTTCTGGCTGGGTTCTGGCTGGGTGATGCGTGCATTTATGTCTACAAAAGTTTTTTAGCCCGTTATAATGTATAAATGCAGTACACTAATTTAAAAAAATCTTTAAAAAATAAAAATAAATAAATAAATTACTGTATACTTGAAAATCACTAAGAGTAGATTTTAAGTGTTCTCACAACAACAACAACAACAACAACAACAACAACAACAACAACAACAACAAAAACTGTGTCAGGCAAAAGTGTTAATTAAAACAATTTGGCTATTTCACCTCCATACCTGGCTGTATATGTGTATATGTATTTTTAAAGACTGTCTTGTTCACCATAAGTAATACATATATATATATATATATATATATATATATATATATATATATATATTAAAAATAAAATAACTTAAAAAAAGAATAAAATACTGTAATTTATTACAACATTTATCAACGTAAAAGACTTTAAGTAAAATAAGTCACACAGAAAGACAGATATTACATGATCTCATTTATATGTGGTTTCTAAAATGTCAAATTCAGGAGAAGATCACAGAATAGTGATTCATAGACACTGGGGTAGTAGAGAATAAGGAGTTAGTTAATGAATACAGAATTTAATTTCAAGATGAAGAAAAATATTTGCAAATGGGTAATGGTGATGTTTCACAACAAAGCAAAACTATTTAACATTGCTGACTTGTACACCTAAAAGTTGTTAAAATAGCAAAATTTTTTATGTATATCTGACCACAATAAATTGTTATGAAAAGGAAAAATCACCTCAATTTGTAATAAAAAAAAAAAAAACACAATCCATCCTCTAACTGAGGTCAAGTGGAGAAGGGTATAGCATATTAAACTTCACTGAGAGCCAGCCATCTATACTTTTACTTTGCTGATATATGATGGAAATCTTTTTGGCCTGCCAGGGTTATTACTGTTCCTTTAATATATAGAGGACACCTGAGCTTTCCCCACTTTTTCTAAAAGCTAAATACCTATACTGATTTCCATGGAAAGGTTTTTTATACATTTCATACCCCTCTTGATTCCTCCATAGATGAATAAGACTAAAATAGTCCTTAATAACATTTTATTTAATCAACAAAGGAACACAAGTATGACACAGTACTGATATCTCACATTCAATTTTCTAATACTAAAAAAGGCCCACCCATACCATCATTCGATTCTTGGAAAAAATGCCCTAAATTTTTACCTCATTTCCACCTTAATCTTGATAGTGTCCTTGAGTTCACCTGGTATTCTAACCTATATTTCTCTCCCATTCCTAACTATGCATTTTCCCTTTTTACCTATTTGGTTGCTCCAGTTTGGTTTCTCACTCTCTGGAAGTATCCAGTAGTGGAACTATACAATTTTTTTCTGAGTTGTGCAGGGTCCTTGGACTCCTATAACACAATTGCACTGCTTTTTATTCTAGCAATTGTTTGATTATTTGAGCACAAGTGCTCCCTGTTTTACAGTAAATGTGCATATTTTTTTCTACTGTCTTATGTGTTTTAAGCTGTTTTTATTGAATGGGCACTCATATCAGTCAGAAATCAATTCAAATATAAGAAAAATTAAATACACACACATACACTCTGACCGACTGTCTCCTCCCATTTCTAAATTATTCTATGAAAATAGTATAAAGGGGTCCTTTTGATAATATATCTTAGTTCAAATTTACGTGCTTAGAATTACTTTATTATTATTCAAAAGTAAACTTTGTAAGAAAAAAGGTCATGTTTCTCTTATTTATAATGTTACCACTGATACATAGAATAGGTCTCAGCACAAACTTTGGTTGAAGAAATAAATAAAAAATAAATGAATGTAAGTGTTAGCCAATTTATCTGGCTGTCACCATGCCCTGAAGAGACTTGAAAAGGCCCTTCTTTCTCTTGACTTCCCTAGACTCCATACCATGGGGTCCTGATATTTCCAGAATTGAGTATAAACAACCAAAAGTGATGGTTATATGATTCCCACAAACTACTGCTGAAACCATGAGAAGGTTAGTATGTATATATTCATCCAATAACCTTTCTCTCAACAGCATCACCTGGGTAAAAAAATAGTAAACTGTATCTCATTATCTATGGTACTCACCACTGATTCCACACAATATGCCATTCTTATCTCTGTAGCATGTAATTTATACTGATGCTAACTCTAATTTTATTCCCTTAGCTTCTAATATGCTTTGTTAGGGTGAGGAACTGGTGGTTGTTGTGGATATAAACTTTATGAAAATAAACTTTATAAAGTTAATTTTTATAAAGTTTATCTAGATAACCCTCTATAAGAAACACATTTAAATCATTCCTTAATTCAGCCTACCTGAGAAGATTCAGAAGAGCTAGGATCTTGAGTCCAATTTCATTTAAGGCTTGCACAAATTGATCCAAAGGAAAATTTTTATTATCTTAAACAACAGTATTCTGAAAAATACACCTGAATGTCCATTGTGCTCATTAATATGCTAATTTATCTACTGTAAATATATTCTCTCCTGTAAAGCAGTAATCTCTATACTATATTGGTGAGTTATACATTGTCCATCTGAGATAATATGATGGAGCCACGCTTATATGTATAAGTTATGTTAATGTGTAAGTTCCAAACTACCATCCTATCTGTTCCTTGGACCAGACAATCTGTAATTTTCTGCAGCATCAATTTCACTGTGAAATTACAGACTACTGGAACCATAAGAGACTGCAAATAGCCACTAGGATGGTCCTTTTATTTTATAGTTGAAGAGAGCGAGGTCAAAATGACATATTTACTCTGGGGCAAGTAGTACCAGGATTCGGGCACCACAGGTTACCTTTCATGGCTATCATATTTATTGTTTAAAAATATTCATCTTCCCTACAAATACCCAACAAATGTCCACTTATTCTTTCTTTTTTTAACTTATACTACTTGACTTTATTATTTTAAACAATTTTTTAATTGAAGATAAATGGCATACATTTAAACTATATTTGGTTTCCTCTCCCCTCCGCCCCCGTTTTCCCTTCCACCCTCCCACCAAAGGTTGTCCAGGTTAACCATATCATATTCATAATTTTACACATATTCAGATGTAGACCCACATTAATCAAGATAAGCCTTCCTTCTCTCCTATCTTTCCATTCAAACTTTGCTGATATTTCCCCTCCATTATATGGAGTCCCACTGGTATCCTCTGTGTTTCCTAGTTTGGACATATTAGAGGAAACATATATACCTTCTCCTTCTGTGCTTGGCTGATCTCACTTAACATAATATTCTCCAGGGCTTTCCATCTTCTTGCAAATGATATAATTTTATTCTTCTTTATGGCTGAATAGAATTCCATTGTGTGTATTTCCCAAAGTTTTGCTATCCATTCGTCTGTTGATGGAGATCTGGGTTGGTTCCATGTCGCATCCCTAAGGCTTCGTCCTGCAGAGCCCCAGGAAAGAACACACAAACGCTGAGTCTACTGATGATGCTTCCTCTATAATACTTCCCCCCTTTAATGCTTCCCCTTCAATGCACACAGCAGGCAAATATATATCAGTCTCATAACCCCTCCCTCATCACTTCACCAAACCCAAGCTTCCCACAGCTAGGGCATGCACATTTCTAACCCTCTCATAGGCGGACTGGTGGCAGCACAAGGCACTGCATCACTGATCATTCATAGGGTGCCTGATAGGGCTCACTGCGCAGGCTCAGGGCACCGCCAGCCTCGTGAGCCTCGTGACTTGGCAACATGCCTAGGCGCCATCTTGAGCAACCGCCCCATCCCGGTCTAGCCGAGCTGGCCCCGACAGTTCCATATTTTGGCTATAACGAACTGTGCTCCTATGAACATAGGTATGCATATGTTGCTGTAGTTCTCTGAATTCAACCCCTTTGGAAAGATACCCAGCAGTGGTATAGCTGGATCATATGGTGGATCTATTTCCACTTTTCTTAGGAATCTCCACACAGACCTTCATAGTGGCTGAACTAGTTTGCATTCCCACCAACAGTGTAAAAGAGTTCCTCTTTCCCCACATCCTCACCAGCATTTGTTGTTATTTGATTTCTTTATGCCTGCCACTCTGACTGGGGTTAGATGGAATCTCAGTGTAGTTTTGATTTGCATCTCCCTGATGGCCAGTGATGTAGAACATCTTTTCATGTATCTATTGGCCCTTTGTATCTCTTCTTTTGTGAAGTGTCTATTTAGTTCATTTGCCAATTTCTTGATTGGGTTGTTTGTTTTGCTAGTGTAGAGTCTTTTGAGCTGTTTGAATATTCTTGATATTAGCCCCCTATCAGAATGGTGGTGGTAAAGATCTTTTCCCATTCTGTACACTTCCTCTTTAGGTTATTGATAGTTTCCTTTGATGAGAAAAAACTTTTTAGTTTGATAGTATCCCACATGTTTATTCTTGCGTTAATTTCCTGAGCTTCGGAGGTTTTGTTGAGAAAGTTACTGCATGTGCCAATATGTTGTCATGTTAAACCTATGGTATCCTCTACTAACTTCACAGTCTCAGGTCTAACTTTTAAGTCTTTGATCAATCTTGAGTTGATTCTTGAGCATGGTGAGATATAGGGATTTAGATTCATCGTTTTACAAATGGTTAGCCAGTTCTCCCAGCACCATTTGTTGAAAAGGCTGTCTTTTCTCCAGTGTATGAATTTGGCCCCTTTGTCAAAGATTAATTGACTAAAGATATGTGGATTTGTTTCTGTATGTTCTATTCTAATCCACTGGTCAATATATCTGTTATTGTGCCAGTAAGATGCTGTTTTTACTACTATTGCTCTATAGTATAGTTTGAAGCCTGGGATTGTATGCCTCCTGCGTGTTTCTTATTGCTGAGAATTGCTTTGTCTATTCTGGGTCTTTTCTTTCTCCATATAGAGTTCATGATTGATTTTTCTAGGTCTCTGAAGAATGTCCCTGGTATTTTAATGTGAATGGCATTGAATCTATAGATCAATTTTAGCAGAATGGCCATTTTGATGATATTTATTCTGCCTATCCATGAGCACGGGAGATCTTTCCATCTTCCAAGGTCTTCTTCAATTTCTTTCTTTAATGTTTTATAGTTTTTGTTTGTAGAGGTCTTTTACATCTTGGGTTAGGTTTATTCCTAGATATTTTATTGGTTTTGAGGTTATAGTGAATGGAATTGTTTTCTTTGTTTCTTTCATTGTGGATTTATTGTAGGTGTAAAGAAAAGCCACTGATTTCTTTAGGTTGATTTTGTGTTCTGCAACTTTGCTGAATTTGTCAATCAGCTCCAGATGTGTTTTGGTTGAGTTTTTTGTGTCTTCCAGATAAAGGATTATGTCATCTGCGAATATGGATTATTTTAATTCTTCTCTTCCTATGTGAATTCCTTTTATTTCCTTCTCTTGTCTTATTGCTGCAGCAAGAGTCTCAAGGACTATATTGAAAAGGAGTGGTGATAGTGGGTATCCTCGTCTTGTTCCTGACTTTAGCGGAAATTCTTGCAGTTTTTCCCCATTCAATATAATGTTGGCTTTAGGTTTACAGTATATTGCCTTAATGATGTTGAAGTACTTTCATTCTATCCCAATTTTCTGCAGTGTTTTTTTTAACATAAATGGGTGTTGGATTTTGTCGAATGCTTTTTCAGCATCTATTGCTATGATGATGTGGTTTTTGTTCTTGGTTCTATTTATGTGGTGAATAACATGTATTGATTTGCATATGTTGTACCAGCCTTGTTTTTCTGGGATGAAACTGACTTGGTCATGATGTAATATTCTCTTGATATAATTTGAATGTGTATAGGTAGTATTTTGTTTGGAATTTTTCCATCTATGTTCATTAAGGATATTGGTCTGTAGTTTTCCTTTCCTGAGGTATCTTTAATTGGTTTGGGGATTAACGTGATACTGGCCTCATAGAAGAAATTTGGAAGAGTTCCATCTCTTTCAATTTCCTGGAACATGTTGTGAAGTATTGGTATTAGTTGCTCACTAAAGGTTTTGTAGAATACAGCTGGGAACCCATCTGGGCCTGGGCTTTTCTTTGGTGGAAGAATTTTTATTGCCATTTCTATTTCTTTGGTTGTTATTGGTTGATTTAGGCTTGCTATGTCCCCCTGGCTGAGTGTAGGAAGGTGAACTGTGCTTAGAAATATATCAATTTCTTCCAGGTTTTTAAGTCTATTGGAGTATAAATTTTTAAAGTAGTTTCTGATAATCTTTTGAATTTCTTCACTATCTGTGGTGATATCTCCTTTTTCATTTCTAATTTTGATAGTTTGAGTTGATTCTCTTTTTCTTTTGGTTAGGTTGGCCAGGGGTTTATCAATTCTATTAATCTTTTCAAAGAACCAACTTTTTGTTTTATTGATTCTTTGAATTGTTTTTTTGTTCTCTATTTCATTTATTTCTGCTCTAATTTTGATGATTTCTTGCCTTCTGCTGGTTTTGGGAATAGACTGTTGCAGAATTTCTAGATCCTTAAGTTGTGTCATTAGGTTCTTTACTTGGTGGTTCTCCGTCCTTTTTATGTGGGCACTCAATGCAATAAACTTTCCTCTTAGTATTGCCTTCATGGTGTCCCATAGATTTTGGTAGGTTGTGTCTCTGTTTTCGTTTCATTCCATAAATTTATTTATTTCTTCCCTAATTTCTGCTCTTACCCATTCATCATTCAATAGTGTATCATTTATTCTCCATGAATTTGAATACTTTCTTTCGAGTTTCCTGTTGTTGATTTCTACTTTTATTCTATTGTGGTCTGAAAAGATGCATGGAATTATATTATATTTTTTGAATTTGCTGGTATTTTCTTTGTGTCCCAGGATGTGATCTATTTTGAAGAAGGTTCCATGGGCTGCTGAGAAGAAAGTGTATTCTGTAGTTCCTGGTTGAAATACTCTGAAAATGTCTATTTGGTACATTTGGTTTATGGTTTTCTTTAGTTCTAAAGCGTCTTTACTCATCTTTTGCCTTGAAGATCGATCCAGTGGTGTGAGAGGCATATTAAAGTCTCCCAGAATTATTGTATTTGGGTCTACTTGGGATCTTATGTCCAGAAGGGTTTGTTTTACAAATGTGGTTGCACACATATTTGGGGCATACATATTTACTATCATTATATCTTCTTGGTTTATTGTTCCTTTTAATAACAGGAAGTGCCCTGATTTGTCTCTTTTGATGTGTTTTAGTTTAAAGTCTGTTTTGTTGGATATCAGGGTTGCTACCTCTGCTCTTTTTTGGTCACTGGTGGCATGGTATATTTTTTCCCATCCTTTCACGTTTAGCCTGTGAATGTCTTTGGCTGTGAGGTGAGTTTCTTGCAGACAGCATATATTTGGATTATGTTTCCTAATCCACATTGCCAGTCTATGTCTTTTGATTGCTGAATTAAGTCCTTTGACATTAAGAGATATTATTGAAATATGATTTTTGCTTTCTGCCATTTTATGTTCTGTCTACTCTTGGGTGGTGTGATCTTTCTTCTTTACTTAAATGGCCCACTTATTAACTTCCTCTCTTCTCTGATTCTGAAGTCTGCTTCTTTTTTCTTCCTTATGGTTTATTTCTTTAACAATTTTCTCTAGTGTTGGCTTTGAATTCATGAATTTTTTGAGATTCTGTTTATCCTGAAAGAGTTTGGTTTCTCCATTGATCTTGAATAGTAGTTTTGCTGGATAGATGAGCCTTGGTTGGAAGTTATTTTCTTCCAGGGTCTGAATCACGTCGTACCAGTCTCTCCTAGCATTCCTGACCTGGGTTGTATAGTCTGGGGTGATTCTTATTGTTTTGCCACTATATGTCACCCATCCTTTTGTTCTCACTGCTTTTAAGATTCCTTCCTTGGCCTATGCTTGTCAATTTGGTTATTATGTGGCATGGAGTGGTTTTTCTTTTGTCCTGTCTCAGTGGAGTTCTGTATGCCTCCTGGACTTGAAGATTCAAGTCTCTTTCCATATTTGGAAAATTCTCTGTGATTTTTTCCTTGAAGATATTACAGATGCCCTTAGTCTGTACCTCTATCCCTTCCTCAATGCCTATTATCCGTAAATTAGGGCGCTTCATATTATCCCATAATTGCTGGATGTTTAGGTTTTGTTGCTGTAAAGATTTCTGTATATCGCTGACTGTGTTTTCGGTTTGGGATGTACTGTCTTCTAATATTGATATTCTGTTTTCCATTTCATCTAATCTTCCAGAATTTCTTTCTATTGCTGTCTTCATTTCACTTATTGCCTCTTTCATTTCATTCCAGACCTCTTTCTGATTCTTTTTTAGTGTTTCTAATTCACCTTTTACATCCTCTATACTTGTTTTAAATCCTTTCATCATATTCAACATCAAGATTCTGAAATCCCCTTCTTGCATTTCTAGTAAGTCAGTATTCATGATTTCTGCTGTCTCTTCATAATTCCTGGTTCTCATATTTATAGTGTTCTCTGTCCTGTTTTTCTGATTTCTACCCATTGTTCGTGAGTAATGTGCTTAGTCAAATCTTAATATTAGGAGTTTAGGTGTATTGGCTAGTCAGCAGAGCCTTTCCAGTGTTGAGGGCGGGTGATGTGTGAGGAGCTGGGGTGATAGGTAAAGGAGTCGGATTAGGTAGAGGATATGTTAGGTTGAGAAAGACTTTAAGTATGATAAGGTAATAACTTGCTAGGAATGAGAGAGAGTTAACTACTAGGACTCTTGTCGTTAGTAGAGTAATTATGGATATAAGAAATACTTTGAGTATTATACCAGGAGGTATATTATGGGGAAAAGTTTTGGGGGAGAAAAGTATGTAGGTTAGTGTGGGAAAGTTTGTAAATAGGGATGATGGAAGGAGCAGACAGACATAAAAAAAAAGAATCCACACAAGATACCAAGACTATTATGTAATCCAAGAAAAAGGAAGGAAAACCAATCAAAGGAGGAGAATGAAAAAAAAGGAAGGAAAGTGGAAGAAAGAGGAAAATAAAATAAAAGGAACTAGCAGCTGTGTGAAATAAAAAAATAAGGCAAGCTATCATATATATATATATATATATATATATATATATATATATATATAACAACAAGTTAAAGTAAAAGAAGTGTGGGTTAAAAGAGAAAGAAAATAAAACAGCAATAACCATACCAAAACAAAAGCACTGTAAAAGCAAAATAAAACAAAACATCCACATTAAAAGTAAAACAAACAGTCCTCCTTATTTACGCATCTGGGGTCAGGTCCATATAATATGTGCGTATCTGATTGCTTTGTTAGCTTTCAGAATACCATCCAATGTCTCTTAGTTTTCTTTGTACTCTATTTTTATCTTCTTAGGTCACTCTGGGTGTTTGGACACCTTTCTCTCCTTTAGCTGCTTTAGGTTTATGTGTCCGGATGTCTGGTTTCACTGTTATTTGATTCTGTACAATTCACAGGTTCTGCGAAATTCTAACCTGTGGTCAGTACCTCTGCACTCACCACCCTAGCCTCCAGCCTGTGCTTCCCTACAGCAGGGGTGGAGAATGACCAAAGTATAATTGGAACCTCCCCCTGAGGTCCTGTGCAGATATTGTGGCCCGATGGATTTTCTTGTGTCTCTGGAAATTCCAGCTGGGCTAGCCGGTGTGGTCCCAAGATGTACCCTGGGCAAATCGATGCTGGTTCCTGGATGCCCACACTTACTGCCAGAGCTCTGCCTATTCCGAGTGTGCAGGCTGGATGCGCTGCTAATACTGGACCCAAGTGAGAGTGGATGCAGCTGTCTATTGCTGCTGGTCTGCTCTTCCAAGGTGTTTTGAGCTGTGTTCTCGCTTAGAACTAAGCATCTGGCTACCAGGAGGGTGGGAACACCCAGCGGTGGGCCAGGGGTACAGGGTAGGTGCTCAAGGGTCCAGTGCGTGGTGTCCAGCAATGGTCTCTGCCTCCCGTGGGACGTAGAAGCTGGGGGTGCCCCAAGGAGATTTCCGGGTCACACAGGGCTTTCGCAGCCTGGAAAGCAGGCTCTGGCAAGGTGGCAGGGGCTAGACACACAAGCAGGCTCCAATTTAGGGGTGGCAGTGGTACAGGCACTGACTACTAGCAGGGGACCATGGCGCAGGCAAGGTGCGTGAGGAGAGTGCTCGGTTCTGAGGCTTGGGCCCGTGCTGGGGGGTTGGGGCTGTGCACACGCTAGGACCCCAACTTACCAGGGTGCCCTCAGGTACCTGACTTGGTGCAGGAATCCGTGGGAGTCTCTATGCAGTTGTGATCCAGTCGCTGGTGAGCACACAGAATTCTGATGTGGTGCTGCTCGCTGCTTAAGATGCGGTCCTAAGTCCGTTTTTAGTCCCGGATTATCTTGCCGTGGTAATATCGGGCAGGCAGCTCCTCAGGCAGCTGCAAAAGCAGCCCGCCAATCGGCGTTCCGATCAGCGTTCCGATTGTATCTGCAGCAGGTCCCGTGTCCAATCTTTGTTCTTCTTCTTCAAGTTCAGGGTTCCGCCGAGGTACCTGGATGTGTTTTGGTTCCTGGTGTGTATTTATTTTGTTGATTAAGACACTGCTTTCTAAGTATTTAAACTTTATTTGCTTCAGCTACTGAGAAGTGCTGTGTCCCTCAGTTGCCATTTTGAAAAAAAAACTATCTTTATTTTTTTATTATTGGTGCACTGTAGTCATATATCTTAAAGGGGTATAAGATAGAAAAGCACACATGTACACATCCGTTCATTTAGACCTTCCCCAATTCCCATCCCATTCCCTCCTGCCTCCTTCCTTCTCATGTTTGGCTTAGTGATTGACTTTGATTGTTTGTGAATGGACAAGACATCATGTAGATTAGGAAATTTGCCTCTTCACCTCTCTCAAACATTCAGTTATGTCATCCTATTTGCTCATCAGTGGTTTATTCTTCTTCATGTAGAGTTCCTTCTATAATCCTTTTCCTCCTTAGCTTCCACATTTTAGGAAGAACATCCAGTTTTTTACTTTTTGTTACTAATCTCAATATAATGTTCTCCAGTTACATCCATTTTCCATTTCCCCTGAATGACATAATTTTGTTCTTCATTATGGTTGACTAAAATTTCATTCTGTACATATCCCATAGTTTTATAATTCATTAATGTTGATAAACATCTTGGCTTGTTCCACAGTTTGGTCATTGTAAATTGTGCGACTATGAATATAGATATGCATACAATAGATTGGTAGTTTTTTTTTCCATTCTTTTGGGTAGATATCCAGAAGTAGTATTGCTAAATCAAATAGTAGGTTCACCCTTTAGTTTTTAATTAGGAACATCAGATAAGAATTCCATAGTAGAGAAAAAAATGCATACTTGGACACACATACACATGCTCTCACACACACACACTCACACATATACAAACACACGCATTTTATAAAATAAAGAAAAATATCACTTGGTAGAAATTTCTCATCCATTAATCCAAAAGCATGAAAATAAGCTGGGTGTGGTGATGCATGCCTGTAATCCTAGTACATGGAAAGCTGAGACAGGAAGATTGCAGGTTCAAAGCAGCCTCAGGTACTAAGTGAAGAACTCTACAACTTAGTGTTTTAAAATTAAAAAAAAATAGAGCTGGGTGTGTAGCTTAGAGGTAGAATGACCTTGGGTTCAATCCACAATATCATACACACACACACACACACACACACACACACACACACACACACACAAACTCTGAGTGAAGATAAGTAATCTGCACAAAATCAAGTATTTAGAATGTACACATAACTAACAACAATTTTGCAAAAAAACAGATAAAGCCGGGCATGGTGGCGCACGCTTGTAATCTCCGCGCTTGGGAGGCAGAGACAAGAGGATTGCACTGGTTAGAAGCCAGCCATGCTGGCTTAAGAGACCCTGTTTCCAAATAAAAACATAAAAGAAGTCTGGAAATGTAGCCCAGAAGTAGAAGGGCTTCCAGGAACCCCAGTACCTCCAAAAGATAAAATAAAATAAAATAAAATAAAATAAAATAAAATAAAATAAACAGAGAATGATGGCTATATGGATATATTTGACAATGTATAAATAAATCTGGAAATAAAAATTTCAGAGCTGGTAGTTTTGAATAGGCAAAAACAACAACAAAAATTAATTTCTGGCAAACCATTTAAGAAATAAGTAACTGGGTATAATAGTGTACACCTATAATTCCAGTACTTGGGTGTCTTTAGCTGAAAGGTAAGAATGTCAATGGGTCCAGTCCCCAGTACCATAAAAAAAAGGAAGGAAGAAAAAAAAAAAAGGAAGAAAGGAGTTGGATGTGATGGCACATACTGATTCTTTGGAAGCTGACAAAAAGATTTCTACTTCCTACTACTTTGGAAGCTTCCTACTACTTTCTACTAATTCCTACTACTTTGGAAGCTGACAAAAGGATTTCAGGTTCAAAACCTGCCTCAGAAACTTAGTGAGACACTTTCAAACTAAAAAATAAAATAGGGGTGGAGATACGTGTATCTCATAGGTAGAATGTCACTGAGTTAAATATCCAGTATCAATAAATGAATAAACAAGCAAACAAACACAAACACATTCACAAGAAAACACATAAGTAGCTAGACTAAGGGTGTAGTTCAGTGGTAGATCATGTGGTCAGCATGCAAATGGCCCTGGATCCCCAGCACAACAAGAAATAAAAATAAATAATCAAATTTAATATACAATATCAAAAAAGCAAAAAAAAAGAAATGGTTTTCTGAATAATAAGAGATTATACATGAAAATTATATGCTTTTTGCTTCTTTACAGTTTATCTTCACGGTTTTTTAACTTTAGAAATGTGATAGGTTGGAGATTCAAAATGGCAACTGAGGGACACAGCACTTCTCAGTAGCTGAAATAAATAAAGTTCAACTACTTAGAATGCAGTGTCTTAACCAACAAAATAAATATATCCCAAGAACCAAAACAGATCCAGGTACCTCTGTAGAAGGAATCTAGAAACCTGAACTCGAGATCCACTGCAAAAGAAGAAGAAGAAGAAGAAGAAGAAGAAGAAGAAGAAGAAGAAGAAGGAGGAGGAGGAGGAGGAGGAGGAGGAGGAGGAGGAGGAGGAGGAGAAGAAGGAGAAGGAGAAGGAGAAGGAGAAGGAGAAGGAGAAGGAGAAGGAGAAGGAGAAGGAGAAGGAGAAGGAGAAGGAGAAGGAGAAGGAGAAGGAGAAAATTCAGTCATCAGACCTGCTGCAGACACAACCGGGCCACCCGCCAGCGCCAGTGTGGGCTGTCGGCCCAAACTGCATTCCCAGGTCCTGACTGATACCACCATGGCAAAATAACCCAAGAGACTGAAAACGGTCATAGGGCCTCATCTTAAGCAGTGAGCGGCACCCACACTAGAATTCTGTGTGCTCAAGAAAGACGGAACCACAGAGGCATAGTGAGTCCTGCAGACACCTGGATTAAGGAAACCAGGTAACTGAGTGTGTCCAGGGAAGCTGCGGGTCTTAGCGTGTGCCCCAGGTCAGGCACTGGCCCTGGGCATCTGTCCCCCACCCCAGAACCCAGCACTGTCCTCGTGTGCCCTGTCTGTGCCCCAGGACCCCTGCTAATTGTCTGTGCCTGTGCCACCCCCACCCCTAAAGTGGGCACTCACCTTGTATGCCTAGACCCCCATCCTGCCGAGCCCAGGCACTTACCTCGAGGGCCCTGCCTGCTTCCTGATCGGCCAAAGCTCTGTGTGCCCATGAGACATCCTCAGGCCCCCAGCCCACGCACCGGGCTGAGGAAAAACGTGTATGCCCGCCACACACCCTGGACCCTAGTGCTAATGTCGTGCACCCTGCCAGAGCCAGAGACCATTGCTGGACCCTGCACTGTGCCTGTGCCCCCAGACCTGTGTGTACCTGACCTGCACCCCTGGCCCACCGCTGGGTGTCTGTGCCCACCCCATAGCTGGAGACTCAGTTCTAGTCTAGAGCACAGCCCTGTGCACCCTGGCCAAGCCCAGTACCAGGCACAAGGAGTCTGCACCCACTCACACCAGGGTTCAGTAATAGCAGTTCACCCAGCCTGCACCCTGGGAACTGGCAGTGCTCTGGCAGCAACTGTGTGTGCCCAGGAACCAGCAACCCTTTGCCCAGGGTGCATCTTGGGAGCATACGGGCTAGCCCAGTTAGAATTTCCAGAGACACAGGAAAATTCATTGAGAGGCAGTACCTGCACAGGGCATCAGGGGGAGGTTCCAAGTCAACTTTGGACATCCTCCAGCCCTGCTGTAGGGAAGCACAGGCCTGAGTCTAGGGTGGTGAGTGCAGAGGCACTGACTATAGGTTGGAACTACACAAAACCTGGGAATTGTACAGAATTTATTAACAGTGACACCAGGCATCTTGACACCTAAACCCAAAGCTGTCAAAGGAAAGAAAGGTGTCCAAACACCGAGAGAGTAACTTAAGAAGATGAAAATAGAGTACAGATAAAATTAAGAGACATTGGATTATATTCTGAAAACTACCACAGCAATCAGACATTCAAATATGATATCGACCTGATCCCATACTCCTAAATAAGTAGGACTGTATTTTTCTTTTGCTGTTGATGTTTTGTTTTGTTTTTATATTGACTTTGTTTTGTGATTGTTGTTGCTGTTTTGTTTTTTTATCCATCCTTATTTTACTTTTACTTGTTTCTTTTATACATATTTGATAGTTTGCTTGGTTTTCTAGTTTCACACAGCTGCTAGTTCCTTTTATTTTATTCTTGTCCTTTGTTCCTCTTTGTTCCTCTTTCTTTTCTATTTTCTTTTTCCACTTTTGGTTGTTTTTTATTACATAATAGCCTTGGTATCTTGTGTTGATATTTTATGTATTTTGTTTGCTCCTTCCCCCACCCCTCTTACAAACTTCCCTACACTAAGCTATATACTCTTTTCCCCCAAAACTTTTCCCATAATATACTTCCTTGTTTAATACTCAAAGTATTTCATATCTCCATACTTACTCTACCAGCTACAAAAGTCATACTAATAAACTCTATCATTCTCAGCAAGATATTACCTTATCATACTTAAAGTCTTTCTCAACCTAAACACATCCTCTACCTAATCTGACTCCTATACCCATCACCCCAGCTCCTCCCCCATCACCCAACCCTCAACATTGGAAAAGCACTTCTGACCTGCCAATACCTCTAAACACCTAATACTAAGATTGGACTAAATATAATACTCACAAATGATGGGTAGAAATCAGAAAAAGAGGACTGAGAATGCTGAAAATACGAGAACCAGGAAGAGACAACAGAAATCATGAATACTGACATACAAGAAATGCAAGACGGAGAGATCAGAATCTTGATGTACAATATGATGAAAGGCTTAAAACAAGTCTACAGAAAATGAAAGAGGAAATAGAAACACTAAGAAAGAATCAGAAAGAGGTCTGGAATGAAATGAAAGTCAATAAATGAAATGAAGATAGCAATAGAAAGAAATTCTGGAAGATTACATAAAATGGATAGTAGAATATCACTGTTAGAAGACAGTTCATTCAAAACCAAAAAGACAGTCATCAGCATAAAGAAGTCAGTACAGCAACAAAACCTAAGCATCCAGCAACTATGGGAAAATATGAAGCATCCTAACTTACAGAGAGAAGGCATTGAAGAAGGGATAGAAGTACAGACCAAGGACATCCGTAATCTCTTCAAAGAAATAATTTCAGATAATTTTCCAAACATGGAAAGAGACTTGGATCTTCACATTCAGGAGACATACAGAACACTAAGACAAGATCAAAGAAGAACATCCTCACATCATATAATAATCAAAATGACCAACATAGATGTCAAGGAAAGAATCTTAAAAGCAGTGAAAACAAAAGAATGAGTAACATATAGAGGCAAAACAATAAGAATCACTCTAGACTGCACATCCCAAGTCATGAATGCCAGAAGAGACTAGTATGATGTGATCCAGACTCTGGAAGAAAACAAGTTCCAACCAAAAGTACTATATCCAGCAAAATTATTATTCAACATTGATGGAGAAACAAAAATATTTCAGGATAAGCAGAACCTCAAAAAATTCATGAATTCTAAGCCAACACTAGAGAAAATACTTAAAGAAATAAACCATAAAGAAGAAAAAAGAAGCAGACTTCAGAAACAGACAAGAGATGCAGTTATTCAGCAGGGCATCTAAGTATGAAGAAATAATACTATATCCAACAGAAGATAGAACAGAAAATGACAGGAAATAAACAACACATTTCAATAATAACACTGAATGTCAAATGACTTAACTCTCTAATCAAAAGGCACAGACTAGCAATGTGGATTAAAAAATATAATCCAAATATATGCTGTTTGCAAGAAACACACCTTACAGCAAAATACATTCACAGACTGAAAGTGAAAGGATGGAAAAAGATATATTATGCCAATGGGGACCAAAAAAAGGCAGGAGTAATGACACTGATATCCAACAAAACAGACTTTAAGCTAAAACACACCAGAAGGGACAAAGAAGGGCACTTCCCTTTATTAAAAGGAACAATACACCAAGAAGATATAATGATAGTAAATGTTTATGCACTGTATGTGGGTGCAGCCACATTTGTAAAACAAACCATCTTGGACATAAGATCTCAAATGGACCCAAATACAATAATAGTGGGAGACTTCAAAACAGCTCTCATGTTACTAGATAGACCTTCAAGGCAAAAGATGAGTAAAGATTCTGCAGAACTGATGAAAACTATAAACCAAATGGACTTAATAGACATATACAGAATATTTCAACCAGGACAAACAGAATACACATGCTTCTCAGTAGCCCATGGCACATTTTACAAAATAGATCACATTCTGGAGCACAAAGAAAGCACCAGCAAATTCAAAAGATGTAATATAATTTCCTGCATTTTTTTCGGCCATAATGGAATGAAAGTAGAAATCAACAACAGTAAACCCAAAATAAATTATTTAAATACATGGAGATTGAATGATACACTCTTGAACGACAAGTGGGTAAAAACAGAAATTAGGGGAGAAATAAAGACATTTATGGAATTAAATGAAAATGGAGAAACAAATTACCAAAATCTATGGGACACATTGAAGGCAGTTTTGAGAGGAAAGTTCATAGCATTGAGTGTCCACATAAGAAGAACAGAAAGCCACCAAGCAAACAACCTAATGACACAACTCAAGGACCAAGAAAGATTGCAACAGTCTAATCCCAAAGCCAGCAGAAGGCAATACATTATTAAAATCATACCAGAAATAAATGAAATAGAGAACAAAAAAAAAAATTCAAAGAATCAACAAAACAAAAAGCTGTTTCTTTGAGAAGATTAATATGATTGAAAAACTCCTGGCCAACCTAATCAAAAGAAAGAGAGAATCAATTCAAATTATTAAAATCAGAAATGAAAAAGGAGACATCACTTGCAGACAGAGGGAAATTCAAAGGATTATTAGAAACTATTTTGAGAATTTATACTCCAACAGACTGGAATACATGGAAGAAATAAATAGATTTCTAAGCACATATAACCTACCTAAACTGAACCAAGAGGACATAGCAAGCCTATAATCAACCAATAGCAAACAAAGAAATAGAAACAGGAATCAAACTTCTGCCAACAAAGAAAAGCTCAGACACTGATGGGTACCCAGCTGAATGCTACAAAACTTTCAGTAAAGAACTAATATCAGTACTTCATAACTTGTTCTGGAAAATTGAAAGATATGGAATTCTCCCTAATTCCTTCTACGAGTCCAGTATCCATTAATCACAAAAACCAAATAAAGATACTTCAAGAAAGGAAAATTAGAGACCAATATCCTTAATGAACATAGATCCAAAAATTCTAAACAAAATACTAGCTAAACACATTCAAAACCATATCAAGAGAATTGTACACAATGACCAAGTTGGTTTCATTCCAGAAAAGTAAGGCTGGTTCAACATATGCAAATCAATACATGTTATTCACCACATAAATAGAACCAAGAACAAAAACGACATGATCATTTCAATAGAGGCTAAAAAAACATTCGACAAGATCCAACACCCATTTATGTAAAAACACTGCAGCAAATTGGAATAGAAGGAAAATATTTCAACATCATTAAGGCTATATACAATAAACCTAAAACCAACATTATATTGAATGGAGAAAAACTTCAAGAATTCCCTTAAAAATCAGACACAAGACAAGTTTGCCCATTATCACCTCTCCTTTTCAATATAGTCCTTGAGACTCTTGCCACAGTAATAAGACAAGAGAAGGGAATCAAAGGAACTCAAATAGGAAGACAGGAGCTAAAACTATCCTTATTTGCAGATTATATGATTCTTTATCTAAAAGATCCAATGAACTTAACCAAAAGACTCCTGGAGCTGATTAACCAATTCAGCAAAGTTGCAGGATACAAAGTCAACCTAAAGAAATCAGTTGCTTTTCTGTATGCCAACAATGAGTCCACAACGAAAGAAATAAAACTATTTCATTTACTATAACCTCTAAACCAATAAAATACATAGGAATAAACCTAACCAAAGATGTAAAAGACCTCTACAGAGAAAACTAAAAAACATTAAAGAAAGAAATTGATGAAGACCTTGGAAGATGGAAAGATCTCCATTGCTCATGGATAGGCAGAATAAATATCAAAATGGCCTTTCTGCCAAAAATGATATATATATTCAATGTAATCCCCATTAAAATACCAAGAATATTTCTAATACACCTGGAAAATCAGTTATGAATTTTTTTATAGAGGAAGAATAAACCCAGAATAGCCAAAGTAATTCTCAGCAACAAAAACCAGACAGGAGGTATCACAATCCCAAACTTCAAATTATACTATAGAGTAATAGTAGTAAAAAAAACAGCATGGTATTAGCACAACGATAGGCAGACTTGCCAGTGGAACAGAATAGAAGGTACAGAAACAAACCCAAACATCTATAGTCAACTAATCTTTGACAAAGGAGCCAAACTCATACACTGGAGAAAAGACAGGCTTTTCAATAAATGGTGCTGGGAGAACTGACTATCCATTTGTAGAAAGTTGGATCTGAATTCTCACTTCTTACCATGCACAGGAATCAACTCAAAATGGATCAAAGACCATTTCGAGTTGAAATTAGACCAGAGACTTTGAAGTTATTAGAGGAGAGCATAGGCTCAACACTACAACATATTGGCACAGGCAGTAACTTTCTCAACAAAACCTCCAAAGCTCCAGAAATTAAAGCAAGAATAAATAAGTGGGATAGCATCAAACTAAAAAGTTTCTTCTCATCAAAAGAAACCATCAAGAACCTAAAGAGAAAGCCTACAGAATGGGAGAAGATCTTTACCAGCCACCACTCTGATAGGGGGCTAATATCCAGAATACACAAAGAGCTCAAAAGACTCTACACTAGCAAGACAAACAAGCCAATCAAGAAATGGGCAACTAAAATGAATAGACATTTCACAAAAGAAGAGATACAAATGGCCAATAGATACATTAAAAGATGTTCAACATCAATAGTCATCAGGGAGATGCAAATCAAAACTACGCTGATATTCCATCTAACCCTAATCAGAGTGGCAAACATAAAGAAATCAAACAACAATTGCTGGTGAGAATGTGGGGGAAAAGGAGCTCTTTTGCACTGTTGGTGGGAATACAAAGTAGTTCAGCCAGTATGGAGATCATTATGGAGATTCCTTAGAATACTGGGAATAGATCCACCATTTGATCCAGCTATACCACTCTTGGGTATCTTTCCAAAGGGGTTGAAATCAGAGAACTATGTTAACATATGCATTCCATGTTCATAGCAGCACAGTTTGTAATAGCCAAAATATGGAACCAACTTAGATCTCCTTCAACAGATGAGTGGATTGCAAAATTATGGGAAATACACACAATGGAATTCTATTCAGCTATAGAGAAAAAAATAGCATTTGCAAGAAGATGGAAGGAACTAGAGAACCTTATGTTAAGTGAGATTAGTCAAGCACCAAAATAGAAGGGGCATATGTTTTCTCTAATATGTTCAAGCTAGGGAGTAGTGGTAGTACAAGAGGGATTCCAGATGATGGAGGGGAAATCTCAACAAAGCTTGAATGGAAGGATAGGAGAGGAAGAAAGCTGAGGTTGTTCAATGGAGGAGCTACATACGAATATGTGTAATAGCATAAATACAACATGATTAAACTGGACACTCTCTATTGGGGGGAGGGAAAAGGAGGGAGAAGGGTTTGAAGAACAATCTAAATGTACACCACTCTCAATATGTTCCATTAAAAATAAAAATTAAATTAAAAAAAATTAAAAAAGAAAAGAGTTAGGTTTAATAATAACTGCATATATGTATAAATAGATAAAAAGAATACTTGTTTTTAAAGATTAAAAGAGATTGTTTCCTGGTGTTTTGATTAACATTTGTGTGTGTATACATGTCTCCCAGCAATTTTCTAATATAAATAAATGTATTTTAAATATCAATACCCCAAATATATATGCAGCTTGGTTTTATTATAGAAATGAAAATAGTATGTTTTCACATATAATTTTCTGTAAATATATGTGTGTATATTTATCTGTCTAGTAAAAGCAACAAAAGTATACTAGCACAAGAATGCTCTAAAGATTATTTTGGTTAAAGCATTTTTTTTTGTGTGTGTGATTTGGATTCTCTTATATGTATTTTTCTGAATTCTCCAATTTTTCTCAAATCAATGAAATACCCTTTTTAAGCAAGTCATAAACTACTTTAAAACAATTCTATTTTCATAATAAAACTATTACAGGAACATAGTAAATCCATTTATGTAGTTATAGTCAGGGATGGAAGTAACATAACATGTTAACTATTTCTGAGTGGCAATGTTTAAAGGTGATCTTTATATGCTCAGCATAATCATATATGAATTAGTTACAATTCAATGAGGATCTTAATTGGGATACTACTTAACACTTTCCTTCATGTATGGGTACTTTCTGCATTTAAAACACACATTTCACCATGAGAAATGCATCTAATGACACTGATCACACTCCCAGTCCCCCACTCTGCACTCAATGCCACATCTTGCAAACTGAGAAGCCAGACTCTGACTTAACCATTTCTGGCAGGTACTTACCCTTCCATCTGGCTCCAGAATAAGTCACAGGAGAAACTACAACAATCCTTGCTGTTGATCTTGGGAGAAAGAATGTAGGTTTGAAGGAGAAGGAAGATTTAGACTAAGGTTTACACTGTTATCCTGGGCTCAGGCCTTCAGTATTTCAGAGCAAGAAAAGACAGGTATCTCACTTTTTATTCTCCCTGACAGCAACAGCAGCAGCACCAGCAACCAGGCCTAATACCACCCCTATTTCCTCCCCAGTCCAATCACTTTCTGTATTTTGAGCAAACACAAAATTGACAATGTCTGTGTCTCCTTTCCCTTCAACTCCTCTTCTTTTGTTCCTTCCTGATTCTGAAACTACGTTCTTGACACTTTCAGAAACTCACTCACTGCTCAGTAAATTTTTTTCTGCTTCTACTCTATGAAGAATTATGAGAATGTATTGTGGTTGAAAATGAGGCTACTCCCTTTCATGTTCCTGAATATCCCTGAGTCTGCTTACCATCTATACTAAGACATTAGTGAACAGCTTTTGCTCATCTAGCTGATCCCATTGATCAACTACTCTCATGCTACCACACCTTTGTATTTTTTTCTATAGAAGAAAATGTACCATGTCTTTGAATATTGCCTCAGATCTGGTGATTTGCTGCTTCTTCAAATAATTTTATAACACTTTCTGTGTAGTAGCTTCTAGGTAATGTACCATATAATATGATTAATGGATCCTATTGCCTTGACCTACTTCCACATTACCATTCCTGTGAAATGGTTCCACTGATCTGATGCAATATTATATGAGAACTTATGCTAGACCAAAATATCTGTAATCCTCTGCACTATGATGCCAGCTGGAGCCTTGAATACTGGAAAGACAATTTATACTTGGAATACAAACTGTTAACCTTTCCAATAAATTTGCCACTAAGGAAACAGTTGGTGTTCTCAAGGAATTATACTGTATTATGAGCTCAGTTTGGATTTGTATTACATAAAATTTGGACATTTGCCAGTGGCAGTGAATAGATCAATCTTAGTACAAATGAATATAGGATGCTGGACTCCTGTGTAGTCTGTCTCTGTTACCATGGCTACTTTGCTCATTGTGACAGCACTGGACTGCCTGATGACAGAGGCTGGCTGTTTTCAACTGGTAAAATGTTGTTTTGTCTACCAAGTTTTAGGAGTTCTTTTATGGCAGATGCTCTGTTCTAGGTGTTAATAGATAATACAAAGGTCTCTATATTTCTTGCCCACCTATATGTGTATCCACATCTGGCAAATGAGGCCTTCTTGTGTTTAGTTTTCCACATTTTTATTTCCAGGCTGATTATCATCTGGACATTTTTAACCTATCATTTCTATTTACAAACAAAGTGAATGACCAGCTGCAACATCTAGAGCCCTGAAAATTGGGAGAATTTTTCTTACCATTCACTTTCTAAGCCACTGTTGCTGAGATTGTAATATAACTGTCATATTGTTTACATCTCATGTATATATAGGGCTGCCTCATCTATAAACCAGTGTCAGACTTTTTCTTCCTCCTTCAGATGGTCATATGTTAATCTCATACAGTAATAAATTGAACAGAGGGAGAGGTATTATACAATTATGTGCTATGGGGGTGTGTGAACTACCTTCATATACAGTGTGCTTGTGTACTCCTGTCATTTACTGCTCAATTCCAGATGTACTATGTTTATATTAAAATTGATTTTGGGGAATGTGCTACCCCAGAAATTGCCTTGGAAGGTGAAAATGACTCATTTGATGATGGATAAGTTCTCTCCACATGGTCAAGTCTTCCATTCTCCAGTACAATTCTAAAGCTCAGTAGAATACTAGGAACTGTATTTTATTTTATTTTATTTTATTTTATTTTTTAATAACAATTTCTTTTATTGAACATAAATAGTATACATTTACACTAAATTTGGTGCCCTCCCCCCCACCCCTATCCCCCCCCCACCAATGGTTGTCCAGGTTAACCATGTCTTATTCATAATTTTACACATGTAGGAACTGTATTTTAAAAGGCTTAAGACCTTATGTCCATGGGTTTTGTTGAAAGTTTGTGACAAATATCACACAGCATCTTTCTGCACCAATAATACTTCAAGTGTAATAGGCTATAGTGAGCCAGGCATGGTGGTGTACACTTGTAATCCCAGTACTTGGGAGACTGAGACAGAAGGACTGCCGGTTTGAAGTTAGCCTCAGAAACTTAGTGAGGCCCTCTGCATCTTTGTGAGGCCTTGTTTCTTAATAAGAAATAAAAGTGACCAACATTGGGGTTTTAACTTGGAGGTAGAATGCCTCTGGGTTTAATCCCCAGTAAAATAATAATAATAATAATAATAATAATAATAATAATAATAAACTACAGTAGATGTGGCTGAAGTAGAAAGGCTAATGGCCCTACTGCTTAGACTTATCACAGTCTTTTTTTCTGGGAGCCCATCCCAGAGCAGGCAGCATTTCACATTACTTTACATAGGGCCAGAGCAATATTGGAGGTATGAGATATGTTTTCTCCAGAAATTAAATAAGAATTCTGACCCATTTTTGTGTTAGTATGTTCAAGTTTCAAAACTAAATCTTTTATTTGGATGGAATATATTGGTGCACTCTGAACACAGAACTTCCAAAAGATTTAAAGACGTGGCAGGTTATTAGATTTTTGTGTTTTTCCTCCCACCATCTGGGGTCAAAACTTCTAGACCTCTGTTCTTTCAGTATGAACAACACAATAGGGTTAATGTAGTGTATCATATAATGCTGTTATGGGATACAAATTGTCTAAAACTCTTTAAAAACTACATGTAACTGTATATATAGAGGCACAATGTTTATATAAATATATACTGTTTCTATTCAAGGGAAAAGGGTGTTTGAGATAGAAAAGAATGCATTCCCCAAAACCATACCATGGTAATGAGGAAGTAGTCATCTGCTTCAGCAAAGTGCCATATGACGCGCTGCAGCTGTGATTGGACTATCACTGTATTGTGCTTGCAATAGTTTATTGCCATTAACAAGGAAATGTCCAGTTTTGAGAAGGAATGAAAAATTAAACAGACTAATTGTGCTAGAGTAAATTAAAAACTAAACTTAGAATATCTAATTGTGCCAGATTAAGAAAACTAGCAAAGTCTAACTGGTCATATTAAAATATACATGGGACTAAACAAAATGCTTCCAGTAGCTAAAGAAGAAAAATTTTGATTGTCAAAATGCGTAAAATTGATTAAAACACATAAATTATTTACAAGGTAATTTTTGGTAATAGAAATTAAATACGGGCACATTATACCTTCAATATATGTCCCTAGCCTTTTATTATTTTCAAATAGAGACTTTCTAAGTTGCAAAAAGTCTCAATATGTTGCTACAGCTGGCCTGAAACCTGTGATCTTCCTGTCTCATTCTCCTAAATGCTGAGATTATTAGTGTGCATCACTGTGCCTGTCATTTTATTTTATTTTATTTTATTTTATTTTATTTTATTTTTTATGGTACTAGGGGTGGAACCCAGAGGCTTTCTACCTCCAGGCTATACTCCCAGGCCTTTTTTATATTTTATTTGAAAATAGGGTCTCACTAAGTTTCTGAGAGCCTCACTAAGTAGATGAGTCTGGCTTTGAACCTGTGCAATCCTCCTGTCTCAGTCTCCTAAGCACAGGGATTACATGCATGCACCACCATGCCCGACTGTGCCTGCCATTTGAAAAAGTATTCTTGTTGTAATATTTAAAAGGCAAAAACTTCATTGGTCAATATAAGATATTGTTATACGATCAATTCATTATTATAAATATTGATGCATAAAACTTAGAAATAGTCACTTATTCTGTCTTTCCCAAATAAATTATATTTTAGAGTAATTAGACAGTCAAAAAAAGAAATTCTTTACAAAGAATTATAACTAGTAAGTGCAGAGGGAATTACTGAATTAGAAAATCAACACCATGCCAGGCATAGTGTCGCATATTTGTAACCCCAACATTTGGGAGGCTGAGACAGGAGGATCATGGTTCTCGGCCAGCCTCAGTTACTTAGTGAGGCCTTTTGCAACTCAGTGAGACCCTGTTTTGAAATAAAGAATAAGAAATAGGGCTGAGGTTGTAGCTTGAAGTTAGAATGCCCCTGAGTTCCATCCCCAGTACCGCAAAAAAAAAAAAAAGAAAGAAAGGAAGGAAGAAAAGAAAGAAAGAAAGAAGAAAGAAAGAAAGAAAGAAAGAAAGAAAGAAAATCAACAACTTTTAGATTGTAATAAAAGAACAGATCCATGCATCTAATCCACAGATGTTAAAATCTAGGATGAGGAGATTCAAAATGGCAACTGAGGGACACAACACTGAAACAAATAAAGTTCAACTACTTAGAAAGCAGTGTCTTAATCAACAAATTGAATACATCCCAGGAACCAAAACAGATCCAGGTACCTCGGCGGAAACCCTGAACTTGAAGAAGAAGAAGAAGAAGAAGAAGAAGAAGAAGAAGAAGAAGAAGAAGAAGAAGAAGAAGAAGAAGAAGAAGAAGAAGAAGAAAAAAAAAAAAAAAAAAAAAGATCAGGCACCAGACCTGCTGCAGATACAATCAGGACGCCCACTGGCGGGATGCCTGAGCGGGCTGCCTGCCTGCCCAATCTGCACTCCCGAACCCTGTCTGAAATCACCGTGGCAAGATAATCCGAGAATGAAAACGGACATAGGGCCTCATCTTAAGCAGTGAGCAGCACCCATGTCAGAATTCTGTGTGCTCACCAGCGACTGGATCACAACAGCACAGGGACTTCCACGGACGCCTGAACCAAGGAAGCCAGGTACCTGAGTGCGTCCAGTGAAAGTGTGGGTCCTAGCATGCACCCCAGGCCCAGCACTGGCCCAGGGCATCTGTCCCACACCTCAGAACCCAGCACTGTCCACGTGCACCCTGTCTGCACCCCGGACCCCCACTAGTTAGTCAGTACCAGCGCCACCGCCACCCCTAAATCAGAGCCTACCTTGTGTGTCTAGCCCATGCCCCCCCACTGGAGCCCAGACATCCACCTTGCCAGAGGCCTGCTTTCCAGGGGGCAAAAGCTCTATGCACCCATGAAATCTCCTTGGGACCCCAGCTTCTACGCCCCGCGGGAGGCAGAGACCATTGCTGGACACTGCGCAGCGCATGTGCCCCTGGACACTTGTGCACCTATCCCACACCCCTGGCCCACGGCTGGGAGTTCTCGCCCGCCCAGCAGCCTGAGACTCAGTTCTAGTATCAGTTCTACATCACTGGCCATCAGGGAGATGCAAATCAAAACTACACTGAGATTCCATCTAACCCCAGACAGAGTGGCAAGCATAAAGAAATCAAATAACAACAAATGCTGGCGAGGATGTGGGGAAAGATGAACTGTCTTACAATGTTGGTGGGAATGCAAAATATTTCAGCCACTATGGAGATCTGTGTGGAGATTCCTAAGAAAAGTGGGAATAGATCCACCATATGATCCAGCTATACCACTCCTGGGTATCTTTCCAAAGGGGTTGAATTCAGAGAATTACAGCAACATATGTATACCTATGTTCATAGCATCATAATTCTTAATAGCCAAAATATGGAACCAACCCAGATCTCCATCAACAGATGAATGGATAGCAAAACTGTGGGAAATACACACAATGGAATTCTATTCAGCCATAAAGAAGAACAAAATTATATCATTCGCAAGAAGATAGAAAGCCCTGGAGAACATTATGTTATGTGAGATCAGCCAAGCAGAAGGAGAAGGTACATATGTTTCCTCTACTATGCCCAAACTAAAAAGCACAGAGGATACCAGTGAGACTCCAGATAATGGAGGGGAAATATCAGCAAAGTTTGAATGGAAAGATAGGAGAGGAGGAAGGCTTATCTTGATTAATGAGGGTCTACATCTGAATATGTGTAAAATTATGAATATGACATGCTTAACCTGGACAACCATTGGTGGGAGGGGGGAAGGGAAAACAGGGGCGGGGGGAGAGGCCACCAAATATTGTTTAAATGTATACTGTTGATGTTCAATAAAAAATTGTTAAAAGAAAAAAACCTAGGGTGAAAGGTGGTAGGGGAAGTTTATAATAAAGACTACTGATTTACAGCGTCGGAATGCACTGTTCAATTTCTGCATCACAAATGGAGACATATGGACATTGTGTACTTCAAAATATAATGCAATAAATACACAACAAATATTATAATGTGTTATGGTAAAGAAAAGAAAATTGATGCTTAGTGAGGCCCTTTTCCACTCAGTACGTCTGTGCTTAAAAAGAAGTAAAAAAAAAAATAGGGCTAGGGATGTTTCCTGAAGGTAGAATGCCCCTGAGATCCATCCCCAGTACCTCCAAAAAAAAAAAGAAAAAGAAAAAGAAAAAGAAAATTGTCGTGGTGCATGCCTGTTGTCCAAGTACATGGAAGAAAATTGTAGGTTTGATGTCAGGACATGGTAACGTAGTGAGACTCTGTTTCAAAACAAAACAACAAAAATAAATAATAAAAAGGCTGGGGTGTAGTTTAGCGGTAGAACACTAGTGGATTCTATCCACAGCAATACAACAAATTAATAAAAAAATTAGGAACCAAATCTAATCTATCTACTATTTCTAGTAAGGTTTACAGAAGACCAATAAGAATCAAATTGAAAGCCCCCCAGTAGGCAATCATTCAGGAGGCTGAATGTAAGTTATTCTGTTGGCTTAAAAAGATAAGGGAGACAGATGACTAAATAAAAGTGAACAAATGCCATATAATGACTTTCACCTCTTTTCCATCCTAAACTAAATTAAAAGGAAAAAATTGGGCCAATTTGAAAATTTAAATCTGATTTCAGTATTGGATTAACGATTTTATGCGCTGGGCATGGTGGCACACGCTTGTAATCCCCGCGCTTGGGAGACATATACAGGAGGCTCACGCAGGTTTGAAGCCAGCAAAGCTGGCTTAAGAGACCCTGTTTCCAAATAAAATATAAAATAGGTCTGGGAGTGTAGCCCAGAGGTAGAAGGGTTTCCAGAAACCCCAGTACCACCAAATAAATTAAATAAATAAATAAATAAATAAATAAATAAATAAAATATATAAAACTAAGGATTTTATAATATGGCAATGATAACATTGTTCTCAGGTAAAGAAGCATTAATTGGCACAAGATCTGGGATTTTATTTAAAATAGTCGGGCAGGTGACTTCACAAAAGTTGGTAATGGAGGGAAACAGCATGTACCAGTCCTGCTGACACTAGATCTCTATTGCCCTGAAAACAGCATCTTGAAAAAAGAGATGAGAAAAATTTTGAACAGAACATCGACAATTAACATGCAATGGAAACAAGGCTAGAAGGCAGATCAGAGAGTAGAAAAGTACCCCGCCTTCCTCCAGTGGCTACAGCCATCTGGGCTATGGTGGCCACAGCAATGTTATCTTCCCTCACATCACCAGAATGGCTGGCAGTTTAATGTTCAGAAAACCCAGGAAAAAGGCAATGTCCTGACTTGAAGTAAGCTGCTGCAGCTCATTGGAATTATAAGCAGTTGCCCTCCCCCATTCACACCCCCTGTCTGGACTCCAGCTATGACTTTCAACACTGGCAGCTGAGATCCATGAGTGTTCAACAATACATTATGTGAACCAGTTGTCCCAGAGGAAGACAACCCTGCATAGCTGTAGGAACTTGCATAGCAAGCAATAAACTCATAGGGTTCACCCTGTTAAAGGTGAGAGTGCAGCTTGCTATTAACACAGTAGAGGCAAGGATTAGTAGACAGCGTCCAAAGCCAATCAGACTAAAAGGCCAACAATCCCCAGTGCTCATAGCTTTTAATAGTGCCTCCAGAGATTGCCACAGACTACCCAATCTTGGTGACTGGGGAGAAGTCACACCAACACAATCCTAGCTGTGGAGAACTCAGACTTCTACATATACACTGTGTCTGGTCCCAGCTACACCCACCATATATACAGGCCAGAAGAGACAAGGGCTCAGCTTTGGTGGAAAGTGTAGAGACCTGCCCTTGACACTAAATCCCTTGACACTAAACCAGCCTTCTGCATAGTCTGAGAAAATCTCAGAGACAGTTCCTTTTTGAGCACTCAGAGACTCAGGCTTGCAGCAAAAATGGTGCTTGTGGCAGTCAGCACCTTTATAGAGATAGACAACAGCCCAGAATAGCAATAAATGAAGGAAGTAAAAAAGCAGAGATATAAACTGACATCATTACTACAGGTTACAGAGCAAATGAGAGTGCTTGGAAAATTCTGAAGAAACTATCATAGAATGTGAACCTTAAATGGCTGAAAGAATACATGAAGGCTCATAACGACTGCAGAGGGCAATTTGGCTGAGTATCATATATTTGTTGGATTGTTATTTTGTTTGTGATTTGCTTTTTTATGTTATTTTTTTCATGTGTGTGCTTGTTTTCTCTCTTCTCCACTCCTTTTACAAGTTTCTTCCCTCATACATATCCAGTCTCTCTTTTTTTGTCTTGTGTTAAATCCACTTCAAATCACTATACTAAATACTCTACATTGGTTACTAGAATCCTATTATATGTTCACTGTGTTTTATCTCTGCTATATTTAACATTGCCAAACTCAAACTATAATTTTATTTGATCCTACCTGCTACTTTATTTTTTCTTAGATTTACTACTTCATCACATTCCTTTTTACTCAAACTTCACCATTGAATACAAAACATCTTGCCCTTGTATATACCAGGTGACACCTACAGAGTGAGAGAAAGCTGTCAAAAGCAAGAAATATACAAACTTAAGAAACCTGCAATCACCAGAAAGAAAAAAGAGCAAGGGAGCAATAAGCTCCCATGTCCCCACAATAACAGAACCTGACAATACAGAATTGCAAAGTTCACCAGAAGGACAAATATTTTAAAAAAGCATTTTTTTGATACTGGAGATGGAATCCTGGAGGATTTTGCATCCAAGCTATAGCCACATTCCAACTTTATAAGGTGCAGAAGGCCTCACTAAATATCTGAGGCTGTTTGCAATCCACAATCCTCCTCTGTTAGCCTCCCAAGTACTTGGATAAAAAAAAATGCACCACCATGCCCAGCAAAACAAAAATTTAACATTAGAAATGACACAGGATTTCCGAAAAGAATTTAGAGAGCTTGAAAGAAATAAAGAATCCAATCATTGAAATGAAGACATCAATATAAACTATAATATAATATAAACTATTAGTTTATATAATATAAACTATTAGTCAACATGGAGAATAGAATCTCACTTTTAGAAGATTATTACTCCAAAAATGATTAGTATATAATTTAGAAAAGACTTTTTGTCAGCATTAATTAGATATGAAAGAGAAATGAGGGCCATCTTAAAGGAGCTAATGTAAATATAGTAGGCATTAGAGAGGGAATAGAAGGTAATACCAAAGGGATCAACAATCTCTACAAAGAAATAATATCAGAAAAATATCCAAACATAGAAAAATAGGTCATTACACAGGTACAGAAAACTTTTAAAACTCTGTTTAGACACAATCAGAAAAAGTTTCACCATGCCACATAATAGTCAAGCTGAATAATGTAGAAGACAAGAAAAGAATCTTAAGGGCAAGAAAAGCAAAAGACCAAGTGACATTAAGAGACAAATCAATTAGATTTTTTACTACAGATTTCCCAAACCAAGTCATAAAAACCAAGAGGGCCTGGAGTAACATATTCCAAACTCTGAAAAAAAAATAAGCAAATTGCAGCCCCAAATTTCCTACCCAGCAAAACTATCTCTTAAATTGGATGGGGAAATACAAATCTTCCATGAAAAACAAAAGCTGAAAGAATTTATGTCTTCCAAATCAGCACTAGAGAAAATAATTAAAGAAATTAACAGCAATGAGAAATAAGTAATACACACCAGAACCAGAGAAACAATCATTTCCATAAAGAAAACAACTAAGCAAAGAAAAAACACTACTTCAAACAGAAGTTAAAACTCAAAATATTAGAAGTTAAAAGTCATCTCTCAATAATCATACTGAACATAAATGGCCTCGAATCGTCAATAAGACATAAGGTGGCAAAATGGATTAAAATGCATGTATTTGAGCCTGCAAGAAACACACCTTAAAATTAAAGAAATTAACAAACTAAAAAACTGGAGATGGGTAATCCTTGCCAATGGAACTCAAAGACAAGAAGGAGTAGCAACTGTGATATCAGACAAGTTAAACCCTGAGCTTATCAGAAGAGACAAAGCAGGTCATTTCTTTTTTTTTACCAATATATATATATATATATATATATATATATATATATATATATAATTTTATTTTTTTAATTAATTTATTTTTTAAATTGGTGCATTGTAGTCATATATCAATCACATTGGAGTACAAGACTTGAGAGGATATACAAGCACACATCATCCAATTAGCCCTCCTCCAGCCCCCATCCCATTCCCTCCCCCTCCCTCCATCCCACACTTCTTTGGTGATTTACTTTGATACATTTGTTTATGTACCTCCTGCGTTTTAAAGAGGCTTTGTCCTCCAGTATTACATACCCTCTGATTGGTCACATTAGTTGCTTCACTATAGGGCCCTTTCTATAGCTCAACCTCTTCCTGTTGCCCTTTTCCTCCTAGTTATTGCTGATTAAGAGAAGCGTCTGATTTATATTTTCTGCGATATTTCTCTGTGCATGCTAAAGCAGGTCATTTCTTACTGATAAAAATACAGCAAGAGGAAATAAAGATAGTCAACATTTATGCCCCAAACATAGGTGCAGCTACTTTCATAAATAAAACTCTGTGGCATCATTAAGTAAAAAATAATCCCAATAAAATAATACTGGGAGACTTCAACACTGTTCTTATACTGCTAGACCAATCTTCTAAACAAAAGTTCAGTAAAGATGCCTCAGAACTAAAGAACACATTAACAAAATGAAACTATTAGACACATACACAATATTCCACTTAACTACAGCAGAGTTCACATTTTTCTCAGCTGCTCACAAAACCTTCTCCTAAAGAGATCATCACATGGGCCACAAAGTGAGCACTAGCAAATTAAAAAAATGTGACATACTTCCCTGTGTATTTTCAGACCACAATGGAATAAAACTAGAAATCAAAGATAAAAAGACCCAGAGTAACCACATAAACATGTGGAGATTGAACAAAGCACACTGCTGAACAAGGAATGGGGCATAAAATTAAAGAGTGAAATTAAGAAATTCCTAGAAACAAACAAAAATATAGATACAACATATCAAAATCTCTGGGATACCTTGAAGGTAGTATTGAGAGGAAAAGTCATAGCACTAAGTGCTCACATAAGGAGAACAGAAAATCACCAAATAAGTAACCTAATGACACACCCAAAGCCCTTGTAAACCAGGAACAGTATAACCCCAAAACCAGTCAAAGATAGTATATTATTAAAATCAGAGCAGAAATCAATGAAGTAAATAAAAATACAGAAAACAAGAAAACAAAAAGCTAGATCCTCAAAAAAATTAACAAGATAGGTAAACTACTAGCCAACTTAACCAACAAAAAGAAAACAATCAATCCAAATTATGAAGAGTCATTTCAAGATGGTTTGAAGACTTGGAAATTTCACCAGAGACCTTGCAATTCCCTGAAGAAGACAAGTTCAACACCGCAACACATAGACACAGGTAAAAACTTTCTCAACAAGACCCAAAAGGCACAAGAAACTAAAAGTAGTATCAGTACATTGGATTGCATTAAACTGTAGAGCTCCTGTAAAGCAAAGGACCTCAACAGAGAGCTGACAGAATGGAATAAAAATTTTCCAGTCATTTCTCCAATAGGGTTCTTATATCTAAAATATACAGAAAACTCAAGAAACAGCAATAAGAAAACAAATAACCCTAATGTACATGATGTATATTCAAACATATCAAAGTCAATCACTAAGCCAAACATGAGAAGCAGGGAGGCAGAAGGGAATGGGTGGGAATTGGGAAAAGGATAAATGAGTAATGTGGGCATATATGCCTCTACCGTTTTGTACTCCATTTATATGTATGACCACAATTCACCAAAATAAAATAAAATAAAATAAATTAGCCTGATATTATTATGAAACTTTTGAAAATATCAATGAAAAAGGAATGATTAAAGTATTACTAATTGTGGATACTATGTGATACTCAAGCACAAACACACACATACACATACACACACACACACACACACACACACACACACATACACACACAGACATTCAAATTTTTTTATCGTACTAGAGACTGAACACCAGGGGCATTCTACAACTGAGCTATAGTCCCAAATTAAAAAAAAAAATCTTTTTTTGGCAGTACTGGTGATGTAACCCAGCGGCATTGTACCTCTGAGCGACACCCCCAAGCCCTATTTTTTAGTCTTTTTATTTTTGAAACAGGGTCTTACTGAGTTGCAAGGACCTTGCTAATTAGTTGAGGCTGTCTGTGAATTGCAATCCTTCGGTTTCAATCTCCTGAATGCTGGGACCACAAGAATACACCACCATTCCCAACTTCAAAAACACTGTTTTGGAACAGGGCTGCCCAGAGTATCTGGGGGTTTCACTAAGTTGCTGAGGCTAGCTTCAAAACTATGTTCCTCCTCTTTCAGCTACTCAAGTACTGGGATTATAGGTGTGATCCACCATGCCTGGCTATATTTTAAAAATTAGATTCTTACCCTTTCCTTATACAAGGCAGAAAGATAAATGTCAAAATCAAAACTCTAAAAGATATAGGAAAAATAGAGGATAATTGTAAATATAAGGATGTCTTAAAACAAAAAGAATAAGCCACAAAAGAAAAAGTTTTACAAATTTTAATAGGTCATTTCTTTTGTGTGTATGTGGTAGTAGAGATTTAACCCAGGGGCATTCTACCTCTGAGTTACATACTAGATCTTATGTTTTTTTTTTTTTTTTTTTGTTTGTTTCTTTTGTTTCTTTTTTTTGTGGTACTGGGGGTGGAACTCAGAGGCTTTCTGCATCCGGGCTATACTCTCAGACTTTTTTTTATATTTTATTTTGAAACAGGGTCTCACTAAGTTGCTGAGAGCCTCACTAAGTAGCTGAGGCTGGCTTCGAACCCTTGCGATCCTCCTGTCTCAGCCTCCCAAGTGTGGGGTTTACCAGCGTGCGCCACCATGCCCCGCTATGTTTTTTTGTTTTGTTTTGTTTTATTTGAAAGAGATCTGTGCTAGCTTGCTGAGAGTCTTGTTGAATTGCTGAGGCTGTCTTCAACCTGCAATCCTCTTGTCTCATCCTCCCACATACTAAGACTACCGGTGTGCACTATTATGTCCAGCTAGGTCATTTATTTCAAAAATCTTTTTTTTCCCTTTATTTTTGGTACTGGAGATTGAGCCCTGGGGTATTCTACCTCTTAACTATGCTCTATCCCATTTTGTTTAAAACAAGGTCTTGCTAAATTACTGAGAATCTCATTAAATTACTGAGTTTAGTTATAACCTTGAGATCTTCCTGTCAGTCTCCCAAGTATTGTAATTACTGGTATGAGTTATCACACCTGGGTATTTTAAAAAATCTTTATGAAATAACACAGAAACAATATATAGATTAGGAAATACTGCTTTCAAACAGTATAATTTACAGAAGGTATATATCCCAGATACATATTCTTACAAATCTATAAGAAAAATACACACACACCTATTAAGGGCTAATAAATGGGTGTTTTGGGATGTGGTGCTGAGGATTAAACTCAGGAGCAATCAATGTCCAACCTATATCCCCAGCCTACTCTACTTTTTTACTTTGAAACAGGGTCTTGATAAGTTGCTGAGGGTCTTGCTAAATTTCTGAGACCATCTTAAAACCTGTGATTCTCCTGTCTCAGTCTCCCAAGTACAGGGATTACATGTGCTACTATACCCTTCTAAAGTGTTATTTACAAATGATCAGTACTTACTTGTAATAATTCTTAGTTCTAATAGTATTCAGGGAGATAGAAATTGAAAGAATAGTATAATACCCTTTCAAAACAATGTGATCAACAATAATAAAACTTCTGATTAAGCTGGGCGTGGTGTCATACACTTGAAATTCCAGTATTTAGAGTCTGAGACAGGAGGATCAGAGGTTTGAAGCTGTCCTGAAAAACTTACCAAGACCGACAGCAATGTGGTATGACTCTGTTTAATAAAAAAAAAAGTAAGCTGGGGATATGGGGATGTAGCTCAGATGTAGAATGCCATTTTGAACAACTTTTTATTATATTAAAGATTGGTGAAGAAAATAATAGTACTATAAGTATAAACTGACAAAATTAGTTTTATTAAAAGTAATTTAGTTAAAAGTAGTAAAATTATAATTGTTTATATCTTCACTAGATAAATCTACTACTTATAAGTATCTCTCACATCTCTGACCAAAAATGGGTACAAGGTTTACTTTCATAATTTTCTTATAAAAAGCTGTACAAACCCTAATGTAAAATGTTATACATTCAGATAATGAATTCCAAAAACCAGTTATATATAACTACCTTTCTGTAAGTCCATAAAACTAGGTTTCACATAATTCTGAGTGATAATAATAACTTTTTAAGTGTTAAATTTGATAATAAGTATGTTCATTTAATTACATGTTAAGGAGACACAATAAATTCATGACTGCTGTCCCTTATGCATGGAAAAGTTGGGAATTGGATCTGGAGGTGGGTAAAAGGACACCAACTCTATATTCAGTCATTAATATGAAAGTACATGGTAATCATATATTTTTGCTAGTTGGCATATGGATATCATGATATTCTTTATGTTTTAAAATTTTAATTCAAAAAATGAATAAAAAAGAAAAGATTACTAGAAAGAACTACCATCCTATGGGAAATTAACAAATTTAATATCTAAAAGTAAAAAGAGCATGTTTTACTTTGCATCTTACCATTGGGAATAAATATTCATTTCAAATATAGTATTTTAACTGTAACATGATAAAAATCTCTCCAGATTTCTCAGTCCAAGTACTGAAATCCAAGAAGGCATGGAGTGATGTACTTCAAGTCATTAGAGAAACAACTTCCAAACAAGACTGCTATATTCAGTAAAACCATTCTTCAAAATTGATGGAGAAATAATAATTTCCCAAGATAAACAGAAGCTAAAGGAATTCATGATAACCAAACCAACACTTGAGGAAACACACAAAGGAGAAAATTAAAAATATATATTGGAACAAGAAAAGGATGCATATCACCTGATGAGCAACTAAACAGATGATACCTAGTATTGTCTCAAAGAAAAAACATAATTCAAAATGATGGAAAACAAAAATCATCTCTCCTTAATAACACTGAACATCAATGGTATCAACCCCTCAATTTAAAGACATTGAATAACAAACTATTAAAATTCATAATCCAACTATATGATGCTTGTAAGAAATACACTTTAAAGGGAAAGAGATTCACAAGCTGAAGCATAAGGATGAAAACATTTTTCCATGCAAATGGAGACAGAAGAAAAGCAGGGGTGGCCACCCCATATCTGAAACAGTAGACTTCAAGAAAAAACTTGCCAGAAGAAGCAAAGATTGACACTTCTTTCTGATAAAAGTTATTACCAAAATAAAGGTATAACCATATTAAATATTTATGCCTTAAATATTGCTGTACCTACCTATGTAAAACAAAATATTTTTTACTTGAATACCAAGATAAATGCCAATACAATGATCCTAAAAGACATCAACACACCTCTCACATCATTAAATCAGTTGGCCAAACAAAAGTTTATTGAAGATGACTTAGACCTAAAGAACACTATAAATGAATTGAATCTGACATTTTAAAAATATTTCATCCAACAACAGCTGAATTCACATATGTTTTAGCTATTCATAAAAGCTTCTTCAAAATTATATTTTAGGCCACAAAACTAGCACCAACAGAATTTTTGAAAAATAATATAATTTCTTGCATCCTTTCTGATCACAATAGACTAAAAGTAAAAATCAACAATGAGAAGATCAAAAATAACTACAATATACATGGTGAATGAATGTTGCATTACTAAATGAAGGCTGGATCACAGAAGAAAAATGGAAGAAATTTAAGAATTCTAGAATCACTTGAAAATATAGACACAACATATCAAAATTGATGGGACACTCTGAAAGTAATGTTAAGAAAAAATTTTATTGCATTAAATGCCCACATAAGAAAAGCATCATCACCCCAAATAAATAATCTAATGCCGTATTCCAAAGGCCTTGAAAATAAGAAACAAACAGAAGGCAGGAAAAAATCAAAATCAGAGCAAACATTAATGAAACAGAAAAAAATCCAGGAGATCAAGAAAAGAGAAATACATTTTTTTAAAGATGAATAAGTTTATCAAACTTTTAGCCAACATAACAAATGGAGGGAACATACCAAAATCAAGGCTAAGAGATTAAAATGAAGATATTACCACAGATAATACGAAAATCTAGATAATTACTAGAAACTATTTTGCTGGGCATGGTGGTGCATGCCTGTATTCCCAATACTTGGGAGGACGAGACAGAAGGATTGCACAGGTTTGAAGCCAGCCTCAGCTATTTAGTGAGGCTCCCAGAAACTTAGTGAGACCCTGTTCCAAATAAAGTATAAAATAGGTCTGGGAGTATAGCCCAGAGGTAGAAAAGCCCCTGGGTTCCATTCCCAGTACCACAAACAAAGAAACTATTTAAAAAAACTTATACTCCAAAAAATTACAAAAACTCAAAGGAAATTGACAAATTCTTAGACTTATGCAACTTACATAACTTGGAACAAGAGAACAGAGAAAACCTAAACATACCAATAGGAAGCAAAGATCTAAAGAGTAATAAAATGTCTCCCATTAAAGAAAAATTCAGGCCAGACAGATCCCCAGATGAATTCTGCAAGACATTTATAGAAGAACTAAATCTAATGCTTCTCAAATTATTCCACGAAATAGAAAAAGAAATAAAGCTACCAAACTTATTCTATGAAGCCAGTATCACTTTATTCCCCATATCCAATAATGATACCACAAGAAAAGAAAATTACAGACCAATATCTCTGATGAACATAGATGCAAAGATTATGAATAAACTATTAGCAAATTACACTCAAAACTACATCAAGAAAATAGTTCACCATGACCAAGCGGCTTTCATCCCCAAGGCATACAGGAATGGTTCAACAAATGTAAGTTAATAAGTGTAATTCACCATATTAATAGAGCTAAGGAAAATATCACAGGATTTTTTAATAGATACAGAAAACACAATTGAAAAAATCCAACATGATAAATCACTGAGGAATTTAGAAATAGGTGGAACTTAATTCAATATTAAAGTCTACTATATAATCCCTAGGCCAATATCTTTATGACTGAGGATAAACTGACAGAATTTTCCTTAAGATCAGGAATAAGACAAGGATGTCCACTCTTATTGAAACACTACCCTTGGCAATAAGACAGGAAAAAGTAATCAAAAGAATACAAATAGGAAAGAATAACTGAAACTATCCTTGTTTTCTCATTACTTGATCCTTAAAAGATCCAAAAAGCTAAGCCAGAAGACTTCTTGACATGAAAAATAGTTTCAGCAAATATCAGGATGCAAAATCAGCTAATGAAAATCAAAAGCATTCCTTTACACCAATAAAGAATTCATTGAAAAAGAAAAAAGAAAGTATTTCCATTAAAAACAACCTCAAAAAGGATATTTAGAAATAAATTTAAAAAGGAGGTAAACGACTTGTACAATAAAAATTATAAATCACTAAAGAAAGAAACTGAAGTAGATTTTAGGAGATGGAGAAACCTCCCATGCTCCTGGATAGACAGAAAACATATAATCATAATAGACATCCTTTCAAAAACAATCTACATGTTTAATGCAATTTCTATCAAAATACCAAGGTAATTTTTCACAGGTCTAGAGAATCCAGCTATAAAATATATAAGAATAACAAAATACTCAGAATAATGAAATCAATTATTAGCAACAAAAATTATGCTGGAGGAATCACAATACCTGACTTAATATTATAATATAAACTGATAGTAATGAAAACAGCATGGTATTGGCACAAAGACAGACACATGGACCAATAGAACGGCATAGAAGACTCAGAAACAAAGTTTCAGCCAGGCATGGTGGCACAGGCTTGTAATCTCCGAGCTTGGGAGGCGGAAACAAAAGGATTGCGCTGGTTCGAAACCAGCCTCGCTGGCTTAAGAGACCCTGTTTCCAAATTTAAAAAATATATAATATAGGTCTGGGAGTGTAGCCCAGAGGTAGAAGGATTTCAAGGAACCCCATTACCACCAAATTAAAAAAAATAAAGAAAAAAGAAACAAAGTTTCATATTTATAATTAGTTGTTATTTCATAAAGGCACTAAAACACACTAGAGAAAGGATAACCTATAAATTAATGGTGTTGTTATAGCTGGCTATATATAGCAGGATTTTAATTAAACCCTATGCACTCTATGTCATCTGATCTTGTAAGCTAAGCAGGGTCGGGCCTGGTTATTACTTGGATGGGAAACCATAACCTCTTACTCTGCACAAAAGTCAATTTAGGATGTTTCACAGACCTATAATTTAGACCAGAAATTTTGAAATTGCTAGAAATGGGTATAGGACCAATACTAACAGGTTGAAATTCCTTAATAAAACACTGAATGCTCAGGAAAATAAAACAAGGATTAATTAGTGAAATGGAATTAAATTAAAAATAATTATGTGCAGCAAAGGAAACTATCAAGAATCTACACAGATATCCTATATAATGGGAGAAGATCTTCAGCATTTACCCATCTAACAAGGTCTAATATCTAGCATTTCTGGTAATCTTTCCAAAGGAATTGATATCAGAATATTATAATGATACTAGCATATTCATATTCATAGTATCATACACAAAGAGCTTAAAAGACATAAAAATAAAACAAAACAAAATCAATAAAAAATGGGGAACCAAACTGAATAGATACGTCTTAAAAGAAGAAAATCAAATAATAAATTCATGAAAAAATTTTCAACATAATTAGCAATTAGAGAAATGAAAAATAAAAATTGCACTGAGATTCCATCTAACTTTAGTTAGGATGAAAATTGTCAAGAATACAAATAATAAATGCAACAATAAAAATTAAAAAATAATACAAATAACAATAAATACTAATGAGGTTGTATGGAAATAGGAGCACTATTACATTGTTGGTGGGACTGTAAACTAGTACAGCCACTATGGAAATCAGCTTGGAGGTTACTCTTAAGTTTGAGCTTGAAATACCACGTGACCCAGTGATAGCATGTCCGGTAATTTTCCAAAGTAATCGATATCAACATATTATAACGATACTAGCACATTTATATTTATAGTAGCACAATTTAGGAAAGCCAAATTACGGAAGAAATGTAGGTGTCCATTAACATGCATTTGTCATAAAACTTTGGTATATACACAAAATGGAATTTTACTCAACAATAAAGAAAAACAAAATCATGTCATTTGCAGGAAAATGGATGAAACTTGTGATTATACTAAGTGAGATTAGTCATTCTCAAAACACAAATAGATGTATGGTTTCTCTTGTGGTATTTGGAAACAGGGTAACAGATAAAAGAGCAGAGACTCCAAATAAGTAATTAAGGACAATTAGGGAAGGAAGAAGGGGAAATAAAGTCATAAAGAATGTAATTGTTGAGATAACGCTGGCTTCGAACCTGCGTGATCCTCCTGTCTCCGCCTCCCAAGCGCGGGGATTACAAGCGTGCGCCACCACGCCCGGCTAGTATAGTGATTTGAAGTGGATTTAACACAAGACAAATGTATAGAAAACCACCAATTCCTATCTCAAAGACATGAAGGAGTAGTGTGAGGCAAGGAGAGGAACCTTTTGGGAAAGACACAAGAATTGCGTGCATGTATTTTTGGTCACTCTATACTCCAATATGATGAAAAATTACAATGCACCAAATAATAATGAAAAGGAAATCCAGTGTAGCAGAAGTTTTACTAGATGTATTCTATGATATTATAATAATACTGAAAAATTAATAATGGTGTAAATTAGACAAAAACAAATAAAATTGAAAGCATTGTGTTCATTTATGTCTACACAAGTTTTTTTTATCCCATTATGATATATAAATATAATGCACCAATGAAAACATATAAAAAATTAAAATGATTATTTAAAAATATGTACCAAAAAAGAAAATCTATTCAGAATTAAATATCTAGGACTTCTGGGAAAATAATGACTGGGAAAAGCTGTGTTTTAAGAGTCCTGCTAACACTCCATCTGTATTGCCACAAAATCAGTGCCCTTCATAGCTAGAAAAAACTATCAGCAGAGAAATAAAAACAGTAAATACAAGGGACAGAGAAAAAGAAGACTAGAAAAACAACCAGAGACCAGAAAAGAAAACAGCCTGCATTATGGCAGCAGATGCCATGCCGGTGTTATCTTCCCTCACAGCACCAGGCTCCAGAGAAGAAAGGTAAACAAAGAGCTGAAATGAGCAGCTGCAGATCACCGAGGTATAATTCAACAGTTTTTTCAGCACAAAGAATGTATAAAACTCCCAGTGGCCAAACTTATCATGCCTTCCAGGGACTCAAAATGGAACTCAAAACCAGAAAAGGAATAGGCCAGCCTCACGGCCAAGGGCGTAGCAGTGGCGGCATATAGCCAGCAGCAGCAGCAAGTTCACCATGCCTACGACAGCTCCTGATCAGCACACAAAACAACCATAAGTGAAACTGTGGCCCCCTAAAGGAGAAACTCCAGCACTGCACCCCCAGGGACTTGCACAGCTTTGATAATTGCCCTGGGTATAAGATTTTGTAGTCCAAACCAGTGAAGGAGTAGCAGTGGAAGAGATACCATACCCTAGTCGCAGCTCCCCGTGGGAAAACACCCAGTCTGGCACCCACATGATATCATGCAGCCTCGATTAACTCCCTGGGTCTGAGACTTTGCGATACAAGCCAGTAAAGGAGTAGTGGTAACTGAGATTACCACAGACTCGAGATCCAGAGCACCCTAAGTGAAGTTGTGGTGACCCATGGAAGAAACTAGACAGGCACAAATTTCTGAAATCATGGGAAAAATGATTAACAATGGAGCAATGAACACCCACAAGCCTACAATATCAGAAGCTGATAACACAGAAGTTCAGAGATCTCCAAAAGATCAAATAAGGAATATAACTGTAGGAATAATACAGGACATTCAAAAAGAATTTAAAGAGAGTTGAAAAGAAATAAAGGATGCAATCATTGAAATAAAGGCATCAATTCATAGTATAAACAATTGATTAGACCAAATGGAGAATATAATCTTGCTCCTAGAAAATTATCACTCCAAAAGCAAACACATAGTTTTTTAGAAAAAAAATATCCAACAGCATGAATTTGACATTGAATAATATGGGTCCATTTTCAGAGAGCTAACCTAAGAATAATCAGAATAGATGAGGGAAAAGAAGGTAAAAACAAAGGGATTAATAATCTCTTCAAGGAAATAATAGCATAAAAATTTCCAAACATAGAGCAAGAGGTCGATATACAGCTCCAGGAAACTTTTAGAACTCCCTTTAGACAGAATCAGAGAAGAGGTTCCCCACACCATATATTTGTCAAAATTACCAATGTAGAAGCCAAGCAGAGAATCTTAAAGGCAACAAAAACAAAAGGCCAAGTGACTTACAGAGAAAAACCAATTAGAATCACTCCAGACTTCCCAAACCAAGTCATTAAAGCCAGAAGGGCTTGGAGTAACATATTCCAAACTATGAAAGAAAACAACTTCCAGCCAAAAATTTCCTACCCAGGAAAACTATCTATCAAATTAGATGGGGAAATAAGAAGCTTCCATAACAAACAAACTGAAGAAATTTATGTCTTTAAAACCAGCGCTAGAGCTGGGCATGGTGACACAAACTTGTAATCCTGCTCTTGAGAGTCAGAGGCAGGAGGATTGTGCAGGTTCAAAGTCAGACACGCTGGCTTAAGCGACCCTGTTTCAAAATTTCAAAAAGTATAAAAATAGGTCTGAAAGTATAGCCTGGAAATAAAAGGGTTTCCAAGAACCCCAGTACCAACAAAACAAAACAAAACTAGCACTAGAGAAAATACTCAAGGACATTAACTACAAAGAAGAAATAGGTAATACACACCAGAACCAGAGAAACAAGATTTTTCATCCAGCAGATAACCAAGCAAAGAAGAATAAACAGTATTTCAAACAGAAATAAAATCTTATCATGTTAGGAATTAAAAATTATCTCTCAGTAATCACACTGAATGTGTGTAAATGGCCTAAACTCCCCAATAAAAAGACATAAAGTGTCTAAATGTATTAAAAAACAGAATCCATCCATCTGCTGCTTACAAGAAATACACCTCACAAGTAAAGATAGGAACAAACTCAAGGTAAAGGTCTAGAGCCAGGAAATTCATGCTAACACAACTCAAAGGCAATCAGGAAATGCAACTATGATATTATACAAGTTAGACTTCAAACCCAAATTTATTAGAAGATACAAAGAATGTCATATTTTACTGGTAAAAGGAATAATCCAGCAAGAGGAAACAATAGTCAACATCTATGCCCCAAACATAGGTGCAGCTACTTTCATAAAACAAACTCTTTGTGACATAAAGTCACACATAAATCCCAATACAATAATACTGGGAGACATCAAGACACCTCCCACAACATTAGACCAATCTTCCAAACAAAAGGTCAGTAAAGATGTCTTCTAACTAAAGAACACCATTAATCAAATGGACCTTTTTAGACATATATAGAATATGTAACCCAACTACAGTAGAGTTTATATTTTTCTCAGCTGCTCAAGGAACCTTCTCCAAAATAGAGCACATCCTGGGACACAAAATGAGTCCAAGCAAATTCGAAAATATTACATACTTTTCTGTGTCTTTTCAGACCATAATGGAATGAAACTAGAAATCAACTATAAGAAGACCCAGAGAAACAACATAAACATGTGGAGACTAAACACCACACTTCTGAATGAAGAATGGGTCATAGAAGATATAAGAGGTGAAATCAAGAAATTTCTATAAACAAATGAAAATAAATATACAACATATCAAAACTTCTGGGACAAATTGAAGGCAGTATTAAGAGGAAATTTTATAGCATTGAATGCTCACATAAGAAAAACAGAAAATCTTCATATAAATAACCTAACGACACACTTCAAAGCCCTTGAAAATCAGGAACAATCAAACCAAAAAACCAGTAGAAGACAGGGAATTATTAAAATTAGAGCAGAAATTAACAAAGTAGAGAATAAAAAACAATACAGAAAATCAACAAAACCAAAACTGGTTTCTTGAAAAAAATTAACAAGATACATAAACCACTAGCCAACTAAAGTAAAAAAAAAAGAGTGAATCAACCAAAATTATGAAGATAAGAGATGAAAAAGGAGACATTACTACAGACAATGTAGAAATCCAGAGGATTATGAGAAACTACTTTGAAAAACTATTCTCCAACAAAATAGAAAATCTGGAGGTAACTGACAACTTCCTAGATAAATAAAACCTTCCTAAACTGAGTCAAGAAAATGTAGAAAACTTACACCAACCAATAACAATCAAAAAGCCTGAAATAGCAATAAAGAGCTTACCATCAAGGAAAAGCCCAGGACCAGAAGGTTTCCCAAGTGAATTCTATAAAACCTTTATAGAAGAGTAAACCCCAATACTCCTCAAACTATTTCGTGAAATAGAAAAATGTGGGACTCTCCCAAATACATTCTATTAAGCCAACATCACAATAATACCCAAACCGAATAAAGACAGTTCAAGAAAGGAAAACTACAAGCCTTTATCTCTTATGAACTTGGATGAAAAACTATTAAACAAAATACTATCAACATGCATTCAAAACCACATAAGAAAATCATACATCATGACCAGGTAAAGTTCATCCCAATGATGCAAGGCTGGTTCAACATACAAAAATCAATCCATGTAATTTACCATATAAACAGAACCAAAGACAAAAATCACATGATCATTTCAATAGATGCTAAAAAAGCATTTGATAATATCCAACATCCATTTATGATAAAAACACTGCAGAGAATTGGAATAGAAGAAACATATCTCAACATCATAAAGCAATCTACAATAAGCCCACTGCTAACATCATACTAAATGGGGAAAATCTTCAAGAGTGCCTCCTAAAAACAGGAACGAGACAAAGATGTCCATTATCACCACTTCTCTTCAATATAGTACTAGAGACTCTAGCCAGAGCAATAAGGCAAGAAAAGGAAATCAAAGGAGTACAAATAGGAAAAGAAGAACTCAAACTTTCACTATTTGCAGAAGACATGATACTATATTTAGAAAACCCAACACACTCAACCAAAAGGCTTATAGAACTGATCAACAAATTCAACAAAGTGCCTGCATACAAAATCAATCTTAAAAAATCAGAAGCTTTTCTGTACACCAACGAAAATCCACAGAAAAACAATTTTGGAAAATACTTCCACTTAGGATCTCCTAAAAAAAAATAAAATACTTAGGAATAAACGTAACCAAGGAGGTAAAATATCTCTACAAAAATTATAAAGCATTGAAAAAAGAAATTGAGGAAGATCTTAGAAGATAGAAATATATTTCATGTTCATGGATTGGCAGAATGAATATCACTAAATGACCATCCTTCCAAAAGTGATCTACATATTCAAAGCAATGCTCATTAAACTATCAAGATCATTTCTCACAGAAATAGAAAAATTAGTCTCTACAGTATTTTTTTATCATAAATGGATGTTGGATTTGTTATTTGGAATAACAAAAATCCCAGAATAGCTAATGTAGTTCTCAGCAACAAAATCCATGCAGGAGGAATCATAGTACCTGACTTTAAACTACACTACAAAGGCATTTGTAATAAAATCAGCATGTTACTGGCACAAAAACAGATCCATAGACCAATGGAGCAGAATAGAAGACCCAGAAACAAGCTCACACTTTCAGCCAATTTATTTTTGATAAAGGGGCCAAAAATATACACTGGAAGAACAATAGCCTGTTCAACAATGGTGTTGGCAAAACTGGTTAACAATATGAAGAAAATTGGAAATTTATCCCACCTTCTCACCCTGCACAAGAGTCAATACAAGATGAATCAAAAACTTTGAAATTAAACCAGAGACCTTGAAGCTCCTTTAAGAGGACATAGGTCCATCACTACAACACATAAGCACAGATACTTTCTCAACAAGACCAGAAAGGCACAATCAATTAAAAGGTGAATCAATACGTAGGATTGCATAAAACCGAAGGTCTGTTCAGCAAAGGAAAGTATCAAGAACCTCAATCAAGAGCCAACAGAATGGGAGAAGAATTTTTCCACCTACCCCTCCAATAGAGAACTAATATCTAGAATATACAGAGAACTCGAGAAACTCAACACTAAGAAAACAAAGCATCCAAAAACAAAATGAAAGAAGAAATTCAAGTTGTCAATAAATGCATGAAAAAATTCTCAACATCACTGGCAATCAGAGAGATGCAAATCAAATCAATCCTGGGATTTCACTTAACTCCAACTAGAATGGCAAGCATTCAAACACAAACAACAACAGATGCTGACGAGGATGTGGAGAAGTGCGAACTCTAAGATATTGTTGGTGGGATTGCAAATTAGTGCAACCACTTTGGAAAACAGTATGGAGAATCCTCAGAAGAATGGGAACAAACCTACCATTTGATCCAGCTATACCACTTCTGGGTATCTACCCAAAAGATAGGAAACCAAACTACCAAACTAATGCATGTGTATCTATGTTCATAGCTGCACAATTCACCATTGCCAAACTATGGAATCAGACAAGATGCCCATCAACAGATGAATGGATTACAAACTGTGGGATATGTACACAGTGGAATTTTACTCAGCAATTAAAAAAAATCAATTGCATAATTTTCAGGGAAGTAGATGGAACTGGAGGACATAATGCTAAGCAAGATTAGTCAGTCACTAAAAATAAGAAATTGGATGATTTCCCTAATATGTGCAAGCTAAGGAGAAATGGGTCATAGGAGGAACTCTAGACGAAAAAGGAAATCCTATTGAGGAGCAAACAAGACAATGTAAATGATGGGATGGGAGGGGGGAAGAAGGAAATTCTCTAAAACTCACAATGTACTTAAATATATCAAAGTCAACCACTGAGCCAAGCAAGGGAAGGAGGGATGGGGAGGGAATGGGGTGGGAATTGGGTAGGGGCTAAATGGGTGATGTTTACATGTATGTCCACACAATTTTTTTTAACCCCAGTACGATGTATGAATATAATGCACCAATAAAAAATAAGAAAAATAATTAAATATCTATGCTGCAAAACTAGAAATGTCAATAAAGTAGCTATTGTTTAAATTAAGGAAACACTAAAAATAAACTTGATGAAATAATAAATTAATTTTGTTGTCAAAGTAGAAATTCATTAATTAAAATAAAGAACATTTATGGATAAATGGAAAGTGGGGCTGAGCTTTTAACATTTTTGTGAAATACTGAGATGCTACAACACAGATAAACCTCAAGAACACTTTACCAAGTAAAAAATCTATTAACATCTATGGCTATGGCTGATTCTGTTGTTAAAAATGTAATCCTTATAAATGTTAGAATGTATTCAGTAAATATCATCTTATATAGATATATTTAAGGTTTGAATAATGTTTTTGAGGTCTCCAGGGCAAAAACAAAGAATATCTAAAAACAATACATACAAAAAACTGAATCTTCATCTGCTTGAGTTTGGTATCGCCAGGAGGGAGGTCCATATTGTAACACAAAGAGGAGGGAAACTTGAATTTTAAAAATCAGTACTTATGGATAGAAAACAAAACACTATTTTGAAGAAAATGGGATGTAGAACTAAATTGTCTGAAGAAGGTCAAAAATAACTATGAACCAGGGTATATACCACCTAATGCCAATCTAAGATAATATGATATACAATCCTCAAATCTCCACCTCATGCTTAGACTGGATATAGATAAAGAAATAGGTAATATTCCACAGTTCATGCAATTTAAAAAACAACAAAAGAAGAATATATAACTTTTAAATCATGTTACCCTATGAAACTCTTGGTATTAGGTCACCTGTGTATTTATGTATATATTTTTTGTTTGTTTTTGAGGTACTGGGGATCAAACCGGGGGCATTCTACCTCCAAACTATACCCCCATTTTTTCTGTATTTTGAAACAACGTTCTCACTAAGTTGCTAAGGGCCTCACTAAATACCTGAGGCTGCCTCAAATCTGAAAACCTGTCTCAGCCTCACAAGTACTGGGATTGCATACACACATCACCATTTCCAGCTTAATTTTTTTTATTTTTTTATTGTTGCATTATATTCATATATCATATTGGGGCAAAAAACTTGTGTGGACATACATGTACACATCACCCATTTAGCCCCTACCCAATTCCCACCCCATTCCCTCCCATCCCTCCTTCCCTTGCTTGGCTTAGTGGTTCACTTCATTATGTTCAAGCACATTGTGTGTTTTAGAGAATTTCATTCTTTTCCCCTTAGCTTAATTTTTTTTAGGTGGTACTGGGGTTCCTGGAAGCCCTTCTACCTCCGGGCCACACTCCCAGACCTATTTTTACATTTTTATTTGGAAACAGGGTCTCCTAAGCCAGCGCGCACGGCTGGCTTAGAACCTGCGCGATCCTCCTGTCTCTGCCTCCCAAGTGCGGGGATTACAAGCGTGCGCCACCACGCCCAGCCCCTTAGCTTAATTTTTAAAAAATATTTTGAAAAACCTTTAGATTTGCAGACATTTTACAAAGACAATAGAAAGAATTTTAATATACTCTGTACCCCGTTTCTCCTAGAGTTATCTTCTTATGTAATCATGATACATTTATATAGACTAAGAATTTATCATTTATACAATACCATTAAATATGTTATAGACTTTAATAAGATTGCATCAGTTTTGCTACTAATGTTCTTTTATTGTTCCATGTTCCAATCAGGAATGCCATAATGCATTGATTTGTCATACTTCTTACTTTCCTCTGAGCTATGAAAATGTTAATCTTTCCTTACCTATAATGTTCTACTACATTTTGTGGGGGGGTGCTGGGAGATTGAACACAGGGACAATCTACCTCCAAGCTACACACCAGCCATATTTTATTTTTTGTTTCAAAACAGGGTCTTGCTAGGTTTCTGAAAGCCTTGTTATATCGCTGAGGCAGGCTTTGAACTTGAAATCTTCCTATCTCAGCCTCCCAAGCACTGGGATTATAATAGGCATACATAGCCACAGCTAGCCTCATGTCCTAATAGTTTTTCATTGTGTTGGTTGGTCATTTTTAGAATGTTCCTCAATTAAAGTTTATCTGCTATTTTCTGATGATTCAATTGAGGATATGAGTTTTTAAGAAGAATACCACCAATGCAATGTTGTATTCTTTGCAGTGCATCATGCCCATATGTCTCATTATTGGTGACACAGAAGTAGATTCCTCAGTTCAGGTAGTATCTGTAAGTTTTCTGCACAATTTATGATTTCTATACTTGTTAGTAATAAATATCTTAGAAAAGATACTTTGAAATTATATAAATAAACTATTACTTCACAAATTTGTTCTCATCAATACTAGCATTCTTTTTAGATATCTTGTGAAATACAGAAGGCCTGAAATGGCTTAACTGCAAGTTGCACTTCTCTCTGTTTCAGTAGCCAAATAATCTTTCTTATCATGGGAACCAGTTACTATTGCTCTTTATCCCTGGTAACCGACTTCATTTCCTTTCAAGCCAATGTAGTTATTCAGGCAAGCCAAACAAATCCTTCTGTAGGAATCATGGAGTTTCCTACTCTCTTGATATTATGAAGCTTGTTCTCTACAGCCCTTGATCTCCACAATATAATTGTTGTCATATTCCCACCACTGTGTTTTTTTTTTAACAGGTTCTCACTAAGTCGTGGAAGGCTTTGCTAAGTTACTTTGGCTGGCTGTGAACCTGCAATCCTCCTGTCTCAGCCTTGCAAGTACTGGAATTCCAAGCCTGCACCATCATATATGCTGTAAACTTTCTTTATAGAATGACCTTTCTGCCTTCCAAGTACTAACTGGGCCTAGCCTGCTTACCGTAGAGATTGGATAAGCTCAAAGATAATCAGGGTGATAAGTCCCCTAGAAACACAAGGGACTTTAGATAACTGAAAAGAGTGACAAATAGGAGGGGCTTAGGAGGAAGAACATAGGGAGGGTAATATAGAGAGGTAATGATACAGTTTGAATTATGCAATGACCACATATGAAGGTATCACTATGAATCTCAGGCATTTGCTACTACACCCTGCCTAAGTCCTGTCATGTAAGAATATACCGGGCTTTTTCATTGGATGGAGTTTACTAACAATTGTGTTTATAGAACATTAGAAACTTATTTCATTACTCCACCAGATCCTATGCTTATATTGCTTCCTAATGGAGAGCCCAGGTATGTTCTTCAGTAAGTCACATATATAGGAAAACCCCATTTAACCACCTACATATTCTTCAAACAGTATTTTTATTGCCAAATTTGAACTTATAATAGGAAATAAAAATTTAAACATTTACACTTCCAAGATGCTTACCTGAAAATTCCAAACAAATAAAGAGCTATACAAAACATATTTATCATCTTACCATTAGCTAATTGTATCCAAAAGGACAGCAAATCATGGATAAATTTTCACTATTAAGTATTTTCTTTGTTGTTGTTATGGATTGTATATTTTTAGCTAGAGTTTCAGATGACTGAAGTATACCTACAAATGAAATTCTATCTTATTAACAGATAAGATAACATTATGAGAAATGATTATTATGTAATCAATACAACCCCAAATTACATTAATTTTTCTTGTATGGTAGAGGTATAGGCATTGCTTTTCTACATTCAGCTAGTTTAATAATAGGCTTTATTTATTTATTTATTTATTTATTTATTTATTTATTTTTTGGGTCTGGGGATGGAACCCAGTGGCATTCGACCTCCAAGCTACACCTCCTGCCCTAATTTTTATTCTTTATTTTGAAACCGGGTCTCTTTGAATTGCAGAGGGCTTCATGAAGTAGCTTAGGCTGTCCAAGAACTGCAATCCTCTGGTCTCAGCCTCCCAAATGCTGGGATTACAAGCATGCGCCACCATGCCTGGCTTAATAATAGACTTTAGATCATCAAATAAATGTGATTAGAAAACATAAAGAGAGAAAAATCATATATGAAATAAAAGTTTTCCACTTATGCTGTTACCTTAGAAAAACACAACATTTTCACACAATCTTACTATATCTCTATATCTCTATGATTCTTTTTTTTTTTTTTTTTTTTTTTTTTTTAGTATTGGGAATGGAATCCAGGGGAATCTACCTCTGAGCTACACCCCAGCCCTATTTTTTATTTTGAAACACAGTCTCACTGAGTTGCAAAGGGACTCACTAAGTAGTAGCTGAGGCTCTCCGTTATCACAATCCTCTCTTCTCAGCCTCCCGAATGCTGGGGTTACAAGCATGTGCCACCACACCTGGCTCCCTATGATTCTTTAGGGGCTCTGTTGTCATTTTTGGTGAGTCTAGTTATATAGCCCAGACTGGTATGAAACTCCTTGGGCACAAGTGATCTTGCCTGGGATTTCTGGCTATCTGGGAATACATGTGAGTTTCACTTACATGGTACCAAAGTTCCTTTTAAAAATGCCTTCAATGAAAGTTTATAAGCCACATAATAAAATGAGATCACTATTTTGATAGTAATAAACTATGTCTTTAAATGAAAATAATGTTCACAAGTTTGATTACATATGTTTCAGAACTTTAGGTCAAAATTTTGGATGCTTTTAAAAATAAAATTGAAGCTACAAAAATGTATCACTACTCCATCTATTCAAATAACTTGGGGGCAGTCTCCATGAGTAATTTCGGCTAGGTTCTAACATACTGCAAGTTTACTTTACCATCTGGTATCTAGAAATTTACATACTGTTGTTCCCTCAATAACATACCTAATATTAAACTACCAGCCTTCCTAATTAAAAAAGGTAACAAAAAGTTTTACATCTGTTTTCCCAGAATTTGAATTCATTAAAACTGTGAGCCAGGTGAGGTAGTATACTTCTGTAATTTCAGTACTTGGGAAACTGAGACAGAAGGAGGCTCGAGGACAACATCTGGAACTTAGCGAGACTCTTGAGCCACTTAGTGAAATTCTGTTTCAAAATAAAAAATGCTAAGAGTTCTAGGAGTAAAGCTCAAAGGTAGAATGCACTGTGTTCAATTTCCAGCAATAAAAATGTAAAAATAAACCTGAAATGTTGATTTTCTCCCAAGCCATCCATATTCACTACCTAACTTTTAAAACAGTGCTTGAAATAGTATGTGCTTAATAAATTCTTATCTGAAAGAAAATACTTGTGTAAAGAAATTATAATATCCCCAGATGTGAATTCTCCAATTTATCAATAGCTTAAAGTGTCAAAACACATGGAAATCTTCTATTCTCTCTGTAATCACATTGATCTAATTACCATTTATCAAAACTAAATAAAACTTTACTGTTTTTACTTTTTTAACATTATTTTTAATTTTTTATTGATGCACTGTAGTCATACAACTTAATGGAGTATAAGATGGTGGAGGCATACAGGCACACATCACCCAAGTAGCCCTTACTCAATTCACCCCCATTTTCTCCCCTTCCTCCTTCTCATATTTGGCTTAGTAATTGGCATTGATATGTTTGCTAATGTACATCATATGCATTAGAGAATTTCCTTCTCCCTCCCCCATCTCCTCATCTGGGTCACCTTATTTACTCACCTATACTATCTCCTTCTTCATCTAGAGTTTCTCCTATGACTCATTTTATCCCTAGCTTTCGCATATTAGGAGAACATCTGATTTCTTATTTTTGTGACTGAATAATCTCACTTAGCTTAATGATCTCCATTTCCATTAATTTCTCTGTACATTAAATTATTGTGTTTTTTCTTTATGGGTGAGTAAAATTCGATTTTGTAAATATCCCATAGTTTTGTAATCCATTCATCTGTTGATGAACATCTTGACTGGTTCCATAGTTTGGCAGTGGTGAATTGTGTAGCTATGAACAGAGATGCACATTCATTAGTTTGGTAATTTGGTTTCTATTCTTTAATTCTGTTTCATTTTTATTTTTTTGGCAAGCGATGGTTACTTTTATGTGTCAACTTGGCTAGGCTCTAGCACCCAATTATCTTTTTTTGGTGCATTGTAGTCATACATCTCAATGGGGTACAAGATAGTAGAATCATACATGCACACATCACTCATTTAGCCCTTCCCCAGTTCCCTCCATATTCCTTCCTCCCTCCCTCCTCATATTTGGCTTACTGATTGACTTTGATATGTTTGTGAATGTATATCATGTACATTAGGATATTTCTCTCTTCCCTTCTCCCATTCCCCTCAGTTAGGTCACCTTATTTGCTCATCTATTGTTTTTCTTCCATTTTCTAGAGTTCCTCCTATGACCTTTTTTCTCCCTAGCTTCCACACATTAGGGAGAACAATCGATTTTTTACTTTATGTGACTAATTTCACTTAGCAATACTAGTCATCCAAGACAAGCCCACGTGAGTTGATAAGGCACTGTGCTTGTGATTTGCATTGATTTCTTCCATGCTAACATCTTACAAACATCACTCCTCTTTTAATATCTCAATTTATCCATTCTTATAACTCTTGGGTTCATTATGGACCACATGTGACAGCTATTTATCACACACTGAATTATTTGGTATCAAAAGGAAAAATCTCTGTCCTGAAGAAAATTTCATTTATTTTAGATATTTAAGTAAACATGTTCCAATATGGTGTCATAAGTTTCACAGTAGAAATATTGACAAGTAGACATAGCAGCACAAGGAAATGATCACATCTCTCTGACATTTGAGTAATCTGAGAGACAAAGAAAGGGTATTGAAGATTGCTAGGTAGTTAAAGTAGGAACCATCCAGGCAGACTAGTATAGAGATGAGATTCCAGAGAAAATAAAAACCGTGCCATCAAATATAATTTGTAGAAAGAATTACATGTATTTTGATATGTATGGAGAGTAAAGCACCTAAGTAGGGAGATGTTCAGAGAGATAAGAAACTGGATACAGTTTTGTGATAATTTTACAGAGTTTCTGCAAAAATTATTTCATTCTTTCCTACATAAGTAATGGAGAGTCAGTGGTATTTATTTGAGTACAGGAATGACATTCTTAAATTTACCATAATAATGATCAGGGTGGAAAATAGAAATGGCCAGATTAAGATAAATGGGGGGATTAGGAGAGAAGAGAGTTAATAAATGATGAGAATGCTATTCAAGATTTTCACCTTGTATTATCAACTGTTCTCATTTCCCAATAATTAGAGAAATAACCAAGGCCCAGTACTAGTTTCCTTCTTCTCACTTTGTCTCAGTTTTTCATAAGTGAATATACATCAAAATAAAATCTATTTTCTATTACCAGGCATATATTTTTATATTGTGATCTTTGGCATTTATGGCATTACATTTCCATACCTCTATGGAGACTTTAATACAAAAGTGATGTTTTACTTATTTGACTCTCTGGGATCTTTTATAGTGTCTTCACTTTGGAAGGTTTTATATTTAGAGAGTCTTTGTTTCTGCCACATTTCAACCAACAATGGAAAAGTAAAAATAGGGTTCTTGCTGGCAGCTAGAAATAGGCACAGCTAAAGTCTCCAAACAGCAGTTCCCTGAAGATTTCTTGAGGTTTAACATCACTTTTTCCATCAAATAATAGGGACCCAAGAAAACAGGAAGCTTTCAATTAATCCCAGGTGTTTGCAGTTCTATGGATGGGTCACCATCACCTTGAATTATTATTCTAAGTTCAAAAGGGCTTTGTTACCTTGCACCTTTTTCTGCACCCAAAGATCAAACCACGAGATCTAAATGGCACTGCATCTTATTCTCTTGGGCAGATTCCACTGCTTCATCTATGTGCAAATAGATGCATCCAAAAAAAATGTATTCACATTTAATCTTCAAAAGCACCCTGAAAGGGAGATAATATTATGGCATTCATTTTTATTTCTTTTTAACAACAAAATTAAATAGATGGATAGTAATTTAATTTTTAGTATGTATACCATATTTATGTTAATATTAAGTATGTGTGTATACTACTCTTTTCTTTCACATTTTTCCTTCTCTTGGTTTAATTGAACATTAGTATGATCCTGTCTTATCTCTACTAATAATGTATTACTCATATTTCATTTTGTTCTTTTTTTGTGGTTACTGGAGGTCAAACCCAGGGACCTTCTATCTCTACGTTATACTCCAAGACATGTTTTATATTTTATTTGGAAACAGGGTCTTACTTATTGCTGAGAGTCTAAGTAGCTGAGACTGTCTTCAAACCTGTGTGATCCTCCTGTCTCAGCCTCCCAAGTACTGCGATTATCAGCATGTGCCACCATAACTGGATCATATCTCATTTTCTAAGCCTTTAGGTAATAAAAGTTGAAAATACTATATGCCCTGTAAAGTACTTTTACAATAAATTTTATTTCTTTCTAAAAGTAAATTCCTCCCTGGATTTTGAGTTACTTGTTTGGCCTGAAATCTTAGTTCCATTAAAAGTTTAAGATATTTAATTTTCAATCCATCTTTCTTATTTTAGGATGAAAGACATGTTCATTCAAGCTTTATATGTCTCTGAGCTAAAAATGGAAGCCACAGTATATTTTTAAACAAATATTTTTGGTTTTTGAAAGAGGAAATATATTTTATACTTAAATGAACATAAATAATATCAAAATTATTTGAGAAATATAGACTGAACTTTTAAGATTTTCTTTTAATTAAACTTGAAAATGTATATACAGTATGCTTACTGATATATTGATGTCTTATTCATGAAAATATTAATAAATCACTAGGTAATTTTACCATATTTTTATGTTACTTCATTTTTTATAAGGGAATGGCATGCATACTTTTTTAAGTTAGTGCATCATACTCATACATCCTTTTTTTTTTTTGCAGTAAGGTGCATTCTACTTCCGAACTATGCCCCTAGCCATATATTTTTTTAATTCTTTATTTTGAAACATGTCTTACTGAGTTGCAAAGGGCCTAAGTAGTAGCTGAAGCTGTTATTGAACCAAAATCCTCATGTCTCAGGCTCCCAAATGCTGAGATTACAAGTATACCCCATGTGGCTATACTCACACATCATAATGGAATATAATATGGTAGAGGCATACATGCACATATCACACATTTAGCCCTTCCCCAATTGCCACTCCATTCCCTCCCCCTCTCTCCTTTTCATGTTTGGCTTAGTAACTGACTTTGATATGCTTGTGACTGTACATCATGTATATTAGGGAATTTCCCTTTTCCCCCAGTCCATCCCCTCAGTTAGGTTGCCTTATTTGCTCATCTATCGTTTCTCCTTCTTTGTTTATGACTCCTTTTTCTCCCTAGCTTCTGCATACTAGTGAAAGCATTTTATTTTGTTTTATTTTTACTTTTCATGACTTATCTCACTTAGCATAATATTCTTCAGTTCCATCCATTTTCCTGCAAATGTTGCTTCACCATACCATTCATTTTCTACATTGCCTGTGTGTGTGTGTGTGTGTGTGTGTGTGTATATATATATATATATATATATATATATATATATATATATATATATATAATACTGATAAGCTACCTGAAGGCCAGTGCCTGATATAGTAAAAAGAAACTGTACAATATGTGAGAATTGTCTAGAGAATAAACCATGCTTTTCCAGAGGCTTCTTGCTTACCTTTATTGACAAAATTCTAACACATTTTTTTGTATTTTTGTTTATTTTTACAGTTCTAGGAATTGAATGCAGGGGTATTCTATCTCTGAACTACACTTCCATTCCTTTTTATTTTTATTTTTTTTTTGTCTTAAAAACAGTTTCAGTTGGGTACGGTTGTGCATGCTTGTAATCCTAGTTCTTGGGAGACTGAGACAGGATGGTTGTAGTTTTGAGGAGAGATTTGGCAAGTAGTGAGACTTCCCCAGAGAGGACTTTAGATAACTGAGGACAGTGAAAAGTAGAATAGTTGGAGGGGCTTGGAGGGACATGGGGAGGAGAATTGGGAAAATTGATGACATAATTCAAATTATTCTATGACCACACATGAAGACACCACTGCTAATCTCACCATTATTTATGGGGAGGGGTAGGTAGAAGGGTGAGGCCTGAAAGAAAAAAAAAACAAGACCTGTGTGCATGTTTGTTTGTATGATTTGAACCTCATAGTCTTTTAACCTCATTATGATGCCTAATAACAATGCAACTATAAAAGAATATCTTTCTCTTCTCTCTCATTAGGATCAGTGCAAATGTTAATTTCTCCATAAAGATTTCCCCACAGTTCTCTTTCAAATAAATTTCTATGTTGTTTTTACCCTCAAAATACTTTTTTAGATGTTTTGTTAATATACATAGTTGGGTTTTGTTTTAGTTCTAGGGGAATGAAGCCAGAAGTATTTTACTTCCAAGTTATACCTCCATCCCTTTTTTATTTTTTCTATTGAAACAACAGGGTCTGGATAATTTGATGAAGCTTTCCTTAAACCTGTGATCCTCCTGTCTCAGCCTCCCAAATACTGGGATTACAGGCGTGCACCACTGTGCCCTGCTAAGACATATTAAATGTACAAATGGGTTTCCCAGTGAGCACTCCATGAATTCATATCATGCATGGATCATTTCCACCATCCCTCTACCCTCTCATTCTTCTCTCTGTCCCCAAGTTTCCCAGTCCCTAACAGTCCTTCTGGTACTCTCAGCTCATTTTTTTCATATCTGCATAAGACAGAAAAATATGCAATACTTGTTTAGATATTTATAACTGATTCATCTATAAATCTTATTGTTTTCTAGATTAAAGCAATCATATGATTCTTATCAGTAATTGATATGTGCCACACACACATACATATACATATACACATAGATGAATCTTTGTGTATGGGTATTTACATTTAATCAGTGGTATGTGGAACATAAACTTAACATCATATAATTATTTAAAAAATTTTTCTAACAAACACTAAATATAATTTATAATATTAATTCTAATCTATACTAATGCATATGTTAATTCTAGAAGGATAGATACCAATAATTTTTCTGTGATAAGATACATGGAACTGTAGTAGATGCTTCTAGGAAAAAGATCTGCATGTCCAGGGTAGGAAAAAAATCGCATCTTTTTGTCGATTTTTCTTTTAAACAAATGAAAGCCTAGGATTCACGTTCTGTATTCTGATTTTATATAGTTAACCACGTATCTCATGATCTCTTCAGTAGATACTTATAAATCTGCCACATTCTCTAAAATGAATAACATCACACAGAATTTATTTAAATATTTTTGTCAATGAATAGAATGTAGAATGTTCCACAAATTTGCTCTTATAAACAATGCTGCAATCAATATCCCTTTGTGTGGATGTATATGTATATTAGCACATAATATATACAGGATAAAATCAGAGTGATATAATTAATATATAATAATATACTTGCATTTTATTTTTTAAAAATAAAACTAGTTCTATCCATATTCACTTCAACCAACAATATAGTAAGTTTACTCACAGATTTCCCTGCTCTGTGCTGGTGCCTATTATTCTGTGTATGATCAGATATTTAGATATTTAGTATTTAAAACTTCTGTTTTAAAAAAATGGGTGGGGCTGGGCATGGTGGCACACACTTGAAATCCCAGCATTTGGGAGGCAGGGACCAGAGGATGGCAGTTTCGTGGACAGCCTCAGCTACCTAAGTAGCTTAGCAAGTCCCAACTCAGTGAGACTCTTATTTCAAAAAATAAAAAGACTAAAAAAATAGGACTGGAGGTATAGTTGGGAAGTAGAATGTCCCTGGGTTCCATCTCTAGTATCACAAAAATAAATAAATAAATAAATAAATAAATAAATAAATAAATAAATATAATAAAGGTTGGGCTTAAAAATCTTTTTATAAGTCATATATATTTTTTCTGTGATTTGTTTACTTTGCTCATCCTTAGATTGGTTTGTCTTTTTTCTACTGATTTCACAGAGCTCTTTACATATTAAAAACCTAGCTCTTTCTTTGTCATAAGTGTTGTAAATATATTTTATAGTTTCCATTTATCTTTGGACTTTTCCAGGGAGGTTTTAAAATATAAAAATTTCACTAATCAGCCAGGCGTAGTGGCACATGCTTGTAATCCTCGCGCTTGGGAGGCGGAGAGAGGAGGATTGCGCAGACCTTGTTTCCACATAAAATAAGTATAAAATAGATCTGGGAGTGTAGCCTGTGGAAGTGTAGCCCAGAGGTAGAAGGGCTTCCATGAACCCCAATACCACCAAATTTTTTTTTCACTGATCAGAGAATTTATTCATAAAGAAAGGCTTAGCAATAAAACAAACTATGTACACAATTTCCCATTAACAATTAAACATTCAATAATAATTCCTCCATATACTCATCACTCAGTTTTGCAAAGAAAAAACAAATGTTTATATCAATATACAAGTACATTTTCTGGGAGATTTTTGCTGAGAATCTTGTAAAATTTTATGCCACTAAATTTATTATTTTTCTCATAGGCTTCTGGATTCTGTGCCTTGCTTTGTGAAATATTCTTTATTTCATGGATATAAATATTTTCTCCATGTTTTCCTATATATTCCAACTCTATTTTTATATTTAAAGTTTTGAGCTATTTGGAATTTATTTTTAAGTACAGGATGAGGTAAGAAAATGTGGAATATACATACAATGGAGTTTTACTCTGCCATAAAGATAACATTACAGGGAAATGGATTGAATGAGAAAATATTATTCTAAATGAGAATAATCAAACAAAAATTTAGGGCTACAATGTTCTTTACTCTGTATGTTTTTATCTCACATATATAATCTAGAAATAAAAATGAAAAAAAGAGACCTCATAATTGGAGGGAAACCAATAGAATAGTGGAAGAGGATTGGGAGAGACAAAAGAAGAGGCAAAGAAGAGGTTTTAGGAACAAAACTGACCAAATAGTGTCATGTGCCTAAATGAATTTATCATTATGAGTCTATCATATATAACTTCAATGTCCCAATATAATTTTTTTAAAAATCCAGGTTTATCATATGTTTTGATTTGATGGACAATTTTCACAATGTAATTTATTGAAATATCTACTTTTTCTCATTTTTTGAGAACAGTCTTTCTCACACTCAATTCCCATATTTACTCAGATATATTTTTTGACTCTTGTTTTACTCATCTGTGTATTTACGTCTCAGTATCAAATACTTATTTACTGTGCCTGCACAGGATTTTTTAATATCTGGTCAGGTGAGGCCACTTTCATTATATTTTTTCCAGAAATTTTAGTTCACCTATTCTGATCCAAACTTATTAAATGCTATGCCCATTTTATTTATCCTAGAATGACCAATGTTTAATTCATCTTCCTGGTGAGCAACCATGCCCTACCTAGAGTTACGGGAATTGTCAAACATATGACATTCCAAATCAACAGTTGTTTGTTATTTCAAAGCCTAGGGGAGAAGAACATTATGCCAGTAAAGAATTTTTAAGAACACTATGCCAGTAAAAAATATAAAAATTTCACTTGGGAACACAATGAACCAGCAGGAGTGTGGTCAGTAGACTTCTTAGCACCAAAACGATGAGATGTTACCTGGTTCTTGTGAGAGCAGATTCTTGTGAGTGTGCATATTTAGTATTTCTGAATAATTCCACTAGCTACGGGGAGATGGAAAGGCACATAAGCATTTGCCTTGTCACAGTATAAGAGTGTTAACTAAGGAATCTTATCTGGTAGGACACATGGGAAGGGGAAATTATAGTTAGGCTGTTCAAGGTCCTTCTAGTTTTCCCTCCATACTTGATTTATTTTAGGCCTTATAATACAATTGATGCTTTGATGCCTTGACATCAATTTAAATCTTGATGACTGATGAAAGTAAGAGGCAGCAGGGGAGATACATTTCTATTAAATGAAGCAGTCATTGGACCAGGAGGGACAGGACTACATAGTGAGATGATTGTTAGTGGTGTCCTCCCTTATGGCCAACAAGGACATTTGAGGGAACTGTGCATTGGCGTAAAGAGGGCATGTCCCAAGAGGTCATAAATTTAGTCTAATAAATGTTTGTGGCAATGGTGACACCCCGCATGCTGTTCATGTGACATTTTGGAACTTAAATAGGAATTATTTTAGTAGTCCATTATGCTTCCATTAAATTAGCTGCCTGGTATTTATAGGGTAGGAGGAAATTCATTGAACACCTTCAATGTTCATTGCGCCAGAATTATATATTCTGAAAACTGAAATGAATACCTTGGTTACTATCAGTAATGGTAACCCCAAGGGGGATACAGTGTCCTGGTGAGCTCTTTTAATGAGGCTTCAGTGCATGTGGACACAGCTATATTTTGATTTATAACTTGGATATCCATGGGGTAAAATTTCCCAGAATTCTTTACCTCATAAGAGCCAATTATTAGACAATGGCCTATGAGTTTGTAGAGATATCCAGATGGGGATATTTGCTGGCCAGGACATTTGTTGCCACCATGACTACATGACATATGGCCAAATGTATTGATTTCTAAGTCTCATTCTTTACCAGGGATATATTGGTTGAAGGATGAAAAGTGGTGATTTTCCTCAGATCCTTCATGAGTTATGATGGTGATTTCAATTGTAACATGTATAAACATTATTATTGTTTACTCAATTGAACCCAAGGGGCTGTGCAAGTAGCCTATGGGTTTTGAAAAAAATGACCTCCTCCAGAATCATGGTTTCTGGCAAAGGAATAAAGACATGAGAAGCCACCTCCTCCTGCAAGTAGCAAGCCCCAGATGATCCAGGTTTGGTATGATACTGTAGCAAAAAGTCCTTAGTAATTATGTTGAGCTTCTGGGATGCTGCTTCTATAACCCTAGGCAATATGTAGAGATGGATTCATAGAATCCTAGGCTCATGATCTATGAGAGTGTCTACTTCCAGGGAAGTCCAATATGGGGCCCCAAATCTCCATTCTAGTGGTAAATAGTACAGCACTAAAAAAGTCAATTTATTGCTTTGGATGCCCAGAGGAAATTTACAATCATCATAAATAGTCCAGAGACAGGAAGCATGAGAACAGATTGCTAAAGCCCTGACAGTGAAGTTATCTCTGAACACACTTCCAGGGACACCTACTGATATCAATTTTGACAGATTTTGCACTTTCTATTGGAGTGGACCTTTGAGATTAAGTACAATTATAAATGAGAAAAATGTTGCCTCAGGAATCCAAAAAGGACTAAGATGTATTGGACTTGTATTAACATTTTTTTGTGCTGAAAGTTCAATAGGTGTTTCATGACAGGATCAGGATGAATCACCGCTTGGATTCCCAAATAATTTTCAGTGATTTAACAGAAGTGGTGGGACCTGGCAGTATGTGTGAATCAATGATAATTTCCATTTTGCAAGTGCCTTTGTAAGTATTGATATGTTTTTAGTGAGTTTGAGTATGTGAAATAAATTTCCATCTATGAGGATAAAATTAAAATAATGCTATTTCTATGGTCTTGAAGAAAGTTGGATGCAGTTAATATCCCCCTTGCAAGGACAATGTACAATAGCACAGCTTCTGAAGTATGTATACTATGGGTAGCCTGGTAATGATATGTTCTAGCCTTTCAAGGTGAGAGAAAAACTATAATGAGGCTTTTAAAACAGACATTAAGCAAAACCTATTAGTTAAATCTGTTTTAGCAAAATATTTCTTACTTGCTAATAGGACTAAGTCAGTGATTTGAGTATTACTGGGTACTGAGTATGAGGACCAAACAGATGGGACCATGACATAAAATTTTCAGTGGTATTTCATGATACAACATTTATTCTGAATAGTTTTATTGGCTGGAAGGAAATGGAAACCTTCTGCTCAAGGATAAACAGATATGGTACACAGTTCCTGTGATAAGAAAGGTTATTTGACTAGGATACTTATTATGCCAGGGCATGGTGCGAAGAGAACTTGAAGTTAGCCTATTTGATGTTTTTTAAGTCTTCCCCAGATATCAAGGCACATCTCATATGGAAGTTTAATTTTAGACCTTATACCATCCTTAACAAGATGGTGGATATAGTATTTTATATATCATATAAATTTCTTGTCCTAATCATAAAGGAATTTGTATTTCTCAATCCATTCTAGTGTAGTTATGCATATTTTTCTTAGTATCATTTCAGGCTGAAACATATACTCTCAGTTATCCTTTATTTATTTGGTACTGGTGAATGAATTCAGGGGCATTCTACCTCTGAGCTACACCTCAGCCATATTTATTTTTTATTTTGAAAGACGGTCACCTTAAGTTGCTGAGGGCCTCACTAGATTACAGATGGTGGCCTCTAACTTGTGATTCTTCTTTCCCAAACTCCCAAGTACTGGGGTCACAAGCATGTGCCACCATACCAGCCTCTCTTTCCGCTATTCTTATACAGGTTCCACCTCCACTGGTAGTTCCAGAATTGCTATATAGAAGATACTTGTGATGATAAGCTTTTTTTAAGGTTTCTGAAAGTTTCATCTGTACTGGGGTAACCTTATATATAGGGCAACCTGGATATTTAGGATCCTTGTCATAGAGATATAGTAATATTCATACCAGGTTTATAAATTCCCAGGCTATGTGATATCTTACCACTAAATATGGCTGATAGTGTTGGCTCTGAGAGATGTCCGAATGCTCCTTTGAGCTATCATTACTCTTCTAAATATAGTATGTCTCTTATAATTTACTCTACTAAGAAAAATGGAAGGCCAGGCATGGTAGCATATGCTTGTAAACCCAGCATTCGGAAGGTGGAAACCTGAGGATCACAGTTCCAGGACAGCCTCAGCTACTTAGTGAGGCCCTTCACAACTCAGTGAGAACCTGTTTCACAAAATAAAACTACTAAAATAAAATAGGACTGGGGTTGTAGCTCAGAGGTACAATGCTCCTGGTTCCCATCCATGGTACCACAAAAAAAAAGAAAAGAAAAAATGAAGCAAAAACGCATGCAGTTTATAATTTCACAGAAATTCAACTGATTATTGGCATACAATTATATATTTTATTGGTGCAATGCACATCATAGTTCAACTCAAAGTGACCCATTCATATATGCACATGACATTGTGTGTTTCTCTCAATTATTTTTTAAGTGGAAAAGCAATATTCAAGTCTCAGAAAAAATAAAAAAGTTAAGCAACTTGCCCAAGATCATAGAGTGGGGGAATTTGAATTGCTTTATTTCTAAAGACAGGGTTTTTCAGCTATATAACACTCTCCACACAGTAAGTACATTGTGGGAAAAAAAAACAGGCCAGACTTGATACATTTCCTTGAGACAAAAAGACCAGTCAGAAGAAATACAAGATTGAAATTATGGGTTAGTTTTTATTTTCTTTTTTATAATGTCTTTTTTTGTGTGCCTTGCATGAAGGATAAGACCAAGAAAGCCCCTTTGTCTGTTCATTAACTTATTAGCATCAATAGAAACCACTTTGATCATGACTAGCCAGCCTTTCTCTTATTACTTTATTGTGTCAAAAGTAGCATGATACTAAAAGTAAAGAAGAAAGAAAAATCTGAATAGATGTTTCTTAAAGATGTGCTAGTGTTGAGGTTGTTTTTTTATACTGACAGTAACAGTAATTCCTCCACTAACTCCAAATACATATTTTCAGACACATCCATGTGGACCCTGCTATGTACTGTTCAGTGCCCTTTCTAAAACCAAAGTACATCAGTAAATACCTATTGCTAGACTAAATTAAGTCAGGTTATAGCAAGGAGTATATATTTTTGTTTTGTTGTGTTGCGTTTGTGGGTCTAAGGATGGAATGCAGGGGCATTCGATCTCCAAGCTACACCCCCTGCTTTATTTTGTATTCCTTATTTTGAAATAGATCTCACTAAGTTGCAGAGGGCCTTACTAAGTAGCTGAGGCTGTCCGTGAACCGAGATCCTCGGGTCTCAGCCTCCTGAATGCTGGGATTACAAGCGTGCACCACCACTCCCAGCTCATATTTTTTAATTGTATGGATCTTCCCTTCCTACTGTCAGATCTTTTTTAAATTACCAGATTCATCATTTTCATATAGATTAGCAAATAATCAAACAGACCTCAAAATCATGCTAAAATTTCTGATTAGCTGAAGAAAGGTTATGTGCAATTTTATCACCCCTAAAACATATTCAAAGTAAATCACTAATTTAAATCACTGGAGAACATCACTCTCTGAAAGTAAAATCAAATGGTTTTCCAAATCACTATTTTGTCTAAACACTACTTATGGATATACACAGCATTTTTCTAGAAGAGATGAGACATGCCTATTTGTTATAGTCACTGTGACTATATAAAATGACAAATTCTCTCAGAGACCTATTTTTTCTAGTCTTTGTTAATATATGAAATATTTACAAAAAATCTAACCTAGCATTTTATATTACCATTTACCTAAAGTATAATTAAATTCTGGGCTTTATAGGTAATAGAACTCCTTAAAGGATTAGAATGAATTATATAAATATGATAAATATTATGTTAACATGATAGTAGCTTTCAAAAAGGAAATATAAGAGATTTGAAAAAGTTTAAATAATTCTGTGTATTTGTTTCTTAAAAAAAACAGGCTATAGAAAAAGATAGGTTTCTATTCCAAGGTTAATATGCAACATTTTAGTAGTGATAAAATAATATTTCCTTGCTGGCATGCTTAATCTGTGATATAGTCTTTCAAAAATAGATAATGATGTCAGACAAGTCTATTCAGACAATATAGACACTAGAGTAGCATAGTGCATATTAAATATCTTACCAATAGTTATGAATCATGTCTATGATTTTTAAAGCAAAATAAATGCCTTCAATACATGATTCAAGGTAAACTCAATCTTGTATATTTTTAGAAACTAGTTTTCATCAGAATAAGAATGATCACTTCATTTTCTGAATTTAATTATATGTTAAAATATACAGCATTCTCTTCTAAGGAATCAGGGCTGCAAATGTGCAGACTTAATCGTTACATTTTAATATACTCCATTGAGAAATAAGAAATAATTTTTTGGTGGTACTGTGGATAGAACCTAGAGGCCTTCTGCCTCCGGGCTACACTCTCAGACCTATTATTTGGAAACAGGGTCTCTTAAGCCAGCTGAGGCTGGCTTCAAACGTGCGTTATCTTCCTGTCTCAGCCTCCCAAGTGCAGGGATTACAAGCGTGCACCACCACGCCCAGCAGAAATAATTTATTATCTCACACTTATCTTTCTGGGGGAAAATTTTTGATCTTTAACAATTAAAGGCCTCAGTACATAATTATTATATCATTAGGTAAGGATATTTTTAGTAGTTTATCCCAAATACCAAGGAAAATTGAGATCATACCAGTTTATTTTACAAGCCAATATAGAATGTATACTACATCTGTATAATTATCTAGTCCCCACTCCCTCATAGTCAAACTCTAAGAAATATTGACTCAGAAAATAACTAAATAATAAATGCACATTTTTTTTGGTGGTATTGGAGGTAGAACACAGAGACTTTCTACCTCTGGGCTATACTCCCAGACCTATCTTATATTTTATTTGGAAACAGGGTCTCACTAAGTTGCTGAAAGCCTCATTAAGTATCTGAGGCTGGCTTCAAACCTGTATGATCCTCCTGTCTCAGCCTCCCAGTTGGTGGGATTACAAGCACGCACCACCACGCCTGGCTAAATACACATTTTTCACACCAAACTAAATCAGATGCACTTCATTTTTGGCATTTCTTTATAGGAACCAAATCAACATATTATAACTAATTGTTTTTTTAGAATATGCTAAGGCATTTTACTCTCATTATGTTATTTAATGTAAATAACATTACTGGGAGTTCGTGATGCCTGTTATTTTATGCCATCTCATAAGTCTCTCTTATTCTTTCATCAAGTAAATAGATTTTTCTCAATTTGTCCCAGATTTAATTTAGTCTGTGTTTATTTCAGTCTAAGTTTTAGTTAGAAACAGTGAAACTGGACTAGTTATTAAACTACCTAGTTATTACTTAGCAGCTATGGTAAAGATATTCCATTTATTGTTAAATGTTTGGAAGAGAAAAGTACAGTAAGCCTTTATTAGTCCTACATAGTGTAAAAGGCATTTTTATCCATGTGAACACTAAGATTAATTATTCAGACAATAAAATTTTTAAATGAAAAAAATACAAGAAAGACAATGAATAGATAAATGCTGAAAAAAACCTTAGCAAAGATAATTTTATAGCATGGTATGATGTGAACATGCTAGGCTCCAAAAGGATTTTTCATACAACATGGAGTAGAGCTGGATGCTTATGACTAGACAAGATCAAGAAAATGTGGAAGGAGACCATGGGAAGAGAGAATAGAGAGAATTGTTCAAGAAAAAACTCAAGTGTTGTTTCTGGTCAGTATTGCTGGTGCACCTGATTGGACCAGAAATAATTTTCCCAGAAAGAAGATGGTATAGTGGAAAGATTACAGGTGTTTGTCATCAAACAGATGAAGGTGTGAACTTTGACTCCACCACACCTAGCAGCATGACTCGGAGGAAGTTATTTAATTTTTTCCATCCTATCTCCTCATCTATTGAACAGTTGACAATGTCTTCTCAGAAGTATATGAGGACCATATGAAACAGCATATGCACAGCCATGAGTGCATTGCACAATACACAGTAATCCTCCCACAAAAGTACCAGATACTTCCTTTGAATTCATAAAGTTTGCCTTACTATAGTATGGAAATAGATTCGGTAAAAACTGGCTTTATTTGCAATTTGTTACTGGACCTCATGCAAGTGGTTCACCTTTAATCGACTCTTATGTTCTCAAAGAGGTAAAATCACATTGTTTTTAAGAGGCTTCCAAAATCTTCTAATCTCTAATTCCTCTACAAAAGGAAATTCTAATAGATGCAACATTTATTAGACATAGTTTATTTGTCACAGCAAAAACTAAGCTCTAAAGTGAACCACATTGGTAAATTTGAATATTTTTTAAAATGTTAAACTATTGCAATCCACAAATGTTCACTGGAATTTATAACCAATTTTTAAAAGCTTAATTTTTCTTAAAAGCATGGACCTCTTAGCCTAGTTAGAAAAAAAACATGTTAATTATCATGACTGTTGTTACATAAATATATTTTCAGTTCATGTTTTATTGCAGCATATCTGCATAAGATATAAATATGAAAAAATATACTTGATCACATTTTTTTCATTTTATAGGTATGTAACTAAACTTGGATGCAAACAATTAAATATATTAAACAATGCTCACCTATGAGGGGCAAAGCCAGAATAGAATATAGTTTTTTGATGCCTTAAATTCAATGTTTTCCTGCAGCTTTTACCCTCCATCATTTCCTGCTCCTAGATTTCTAAAAGATTCATTTACTTTTGTTTAGCTGAGATGTGAAATTTTCTATTTTTAAAGTGCTGCTTCAATCCTTTTAGGGGAAAGGATCCACTAGTTCATATTAGTCTGAGTAATACCATCTCAAATGAGAATATCACTTACACCCACCTAAAATGTGCACTACTTTACTTTCAAGTTAATAGTTTGGTACTTTGGGAAGAAAAATAATCTTTTCAGCCATTTAATAGCATATCTTAAAATCCTACAGCAGTACTCTGTTAAATGGAATCCAGCTCATCTGGATGTGGTGGGTTTCCAGATCATAAACTCCTAAAGGGCACGGTGTATGATTATTTGGTTAACTTTTTATCACTTGTGACTGAAGGTACTTAATATATACTATTTTATGGTAATGATGATGATGACAAGTTAACACTCCTCAAACTGCAAACCAACCAGTCAATTTTGTGAAAGTCAAACTGGTCATTTGATGTCATAAAAAATCCAGTAACTTGATTGAATATTCAAACTGCAGTTGGTTGCTTTTATGCTTGTATTGAAAAAAATGTTAAAGTTGCTTTCATATCAAGAAAAGTTAAGTTAATGGTAAAATATATATTCATCAGTAGTCACTATTATCACATCAATTAGAAACTTCAAAAAGTTTAATGAACTGGGTGTGGGAATGTATACTTATAATACCAGTACTTGAGAGGCTGAAAAGGGGAATTGCAAGTTAGAAGGACAGCCACAGAAAGTAGTGAGACTCTCATGAATTTAGTGAGACCCTGTTTCAAAATAAAAATAAAAAAACAAGGCTGAGGCTACAGATCAGTGGTAGAATGTTTTTCGTCTCAGTCCCCTGTGCTATAAAAACGTTGAATGAAATTACTATTAAAAGCAATAAGATATAATCATATAATGGAATCGAATATGAGTGATTTCTCTTAGGTAGTCTTCCTAAACCATGAATTTATGCCACAATAATTTTGGTAGATAAGTACACTGCCTAATTTCTCAATCATGCCCTGGTGCAATTAGAGTTTGGTGTTCAAATGAAGGGGCATTTTTGTATCAGTTTTTGCCTAAATACAATTTACATTTATGTCTATATTAGGAAATTAAAGTGGGAAAGTAAACTCATTGAAGATACCAAGCAATTGCTATTGCCAGAATAGAATATTGAGAATTATAAGAATTATCTTGATAAATGCTTTAGTGTGCTCATTTACTTATATATTCATATATATGTAATGTTCAAAAAGGGACATTCAAAACACATTCATGACTTATTCTAAGAACACAAGAATCAGGGAAATTTAGCATTTACAAAAGTACAGACATAAAGTTTAATGAAGTAGAATTTAAATTCAGATATAGTTACATAATTATAGTCAACTGATTTTTATCAAATTTTCTAAGCATAGTAATACAAATAGTATGGTGTTGGCACAAAAACAGACACAAACACCAATGGATCAGAATAGAAGACTCATAAACAAATCCACACACTTAGAGCCAAATGATTTTTGACAAAAGGGCCCAAAACATACACTGGACAAAAGATAGCCTCTTCAACAAATGGTGCTGGCAAAACTGGTCAACCATATGCATAAAAATGGAAATAAACTTTCGCACCCTGTAGAAGAGTCAATTCAAGATGTATCAAAATATAGCAAATAAGGTGCCTAAGTGAGGGAAATGGGAGCCTGGAAGAGGGAAATACTCTAATGTACATGATGTACATTCAACAAAGTCAATCACTAAGCCAACTATGAGGAGAGAGGGAGAAGGAAATGAGGTGAGAATGAAGAAAGGACTAAAAAGTGATGTGTGCATGTATGCCTTTACCATCTTTTACTCCTTTAAGATGTAGAACTATAATGCTATAATGCACCAACAAACATTTTTTTTAATTGCTAAGGTAAATCATGTGGAAATGATAATTTTTTAAACAAATTTGCTGGAAAAAGTGACAGACATATGCAAACAAAAAAAATTTTTTGGTCGGTGGAATGTACCAGTAATCTCAGCAACTTCAAAGGCTGAGGTAGAAGGGTCACACATTTCAGGTTAGCCTTGGTAATTTAGCAAGACCCCACCTCAAACTTAAAAAAAATTAAAATGAATCAGGATAATCTCAACATATTGTCCTCCAGGTTTATCTATTTTCTTGCAAATCACATGATTTTGTTCTTATTTTTTGGTGAACAAAAATCCCTTTTGTGTCTATCCTATAATTTTGTAATACATTCATCTGTTCATAGAAACCTGAGTTGTTTCTATAATTTAGGTATTATGAATTGTGCTGCCAAAACATTTGCATGTATGTATTACTATAGAGTATCGTGTCATTCCATTTGGAAAGATATACAGAAATGGGATAGCTGGATCATATTGTGTAACTATAGTGTACCAATAAAAATTTTTGAAAGACTAAATTATGTAATTGAAAGACTGAAAATAATAACCTGCTGAATATCACAATAGAATCAATGTAAAATTATGAAAACTGAAATCAAATTCCAAATGCAGAATAAAGCCAAACAAGTAAAAATAATATATATCTGTTCTCAGGTTTGTTCAGATATCTTATTGTTCAACTCTCAGAAATGTTTATCCTTTCTTCATATATGTCCCTGGAGTATTTATTAAATTGTTAAATTAAATTATTTAATTATTAAAATTCTAAAACTAAGTCACACATTTATAAATTAGTGCTAATATTTTAGAAGACAATTTGTCAATCTGTATAAAAATTTATAAGTATGTATTTTTGAAGTAATAGAAATTTACCATTGGAAATATCACAATTATACAATATTATTTTGGTAGTAAAAAGTTGGTGACAATATAAGTGTCTATCACTATAATAATGATTAAATTTATTTTGGTTAAATCATATATTGGAATACTACTTATATATTAAAGTGGATTATAACATTAAATCTATATATAAAACCATGAAACATTGTTAAGCAAATGGAATTTACAAAATGAAGTACATACCATGATAATCATTGGAAAACTAAACAAGAGACATGGAGATTAATTTAGTTAAATAGAAAGGTGGATAAGGTGCTTATAGATGCATAGACCCCTCCTAAAATGTGGGACTTCTAGAAAAAGGTGGACTAGAATTGGGGACTATATTCATTTTTCACTTATTTCCTATCTACTACATTTTTAAAGAACAAAAATTTTGGAATGTAGCTATTTTTTATAATACTAGCCTAAATAAAATGACTTAAATTAAATAAATAGTATAAACACGCAAAATACTTTCCTCATTATTGTATTTTTGCCAGTGCCAGAATCAATGGCTAAGGAGTCAATGTTCATTGATTTTCGGGAGTTAAATCAAGAAAGAATGAAGAAAGCTCTAGGTTTACTTTTTTGTCTATAGAGCCAGATTAATACATGAAAAGAGGCTCATTAAAATATATATAATAGGCCTCAGAATGTTCTTGACATTTCCAGATGCCACAGACAAGATTTATCTTTGAACACTGAAATAAAAATGTAGGAAATAATTACAATGCCATTAAATCTTCACATTTTCATAATGGAATGGCAATTGTCACAAAGTCATGATAAAAGGTAAGATAAAATCACCAAAATGTATATTAATGTTCAAATACTGCTATCTTCCAACTTTACTACTGTTAGTATACAAAAATGAGAATTGGAATAAATGTTCCTGACACATTTGACAATTTTTTCAATGCATATAAGCAGGTACAAAACAGGATTCTAGAAGATCTTCAAATATCATCTCAGCTATCCAGCTGACATTGATAAAGTCATTTCTGTCTGTGATTTTTCTTGTTCTAGAAACTTGTAATGAGGTTAAAATTTGACCTCCATTCTAATACTTATTTCACAGTCTTTTAATTAGATCTAGTTTAAGTACAGGACTTGGTTCCCTAGCCATATACATTCCATCTAGGGAAATGAAAATAATTATGATCTTGATTTAATGCAGTCTGTCTAGCTGATTGATTCTCTTTTTCCTGAACAGTTTTGGTGGACAACCCAGGCAGAATGCTAATACAATAGAAAATAAGCATTTAGGGAAAGTGCTATTAAAATTGAAAGGTGAATGATTTTAAAAGAGGCATAGTAATGAAATATATATATATATATATATATATATATATATATATATATATATATATATATATATGTATAGAGGGACTACAAGTAAGAGACTAACTGATGGTATTCCAAAAACTGATCATTAACTAATAACTTAGGTTTTACAAAATGAATAAACAGGTTATCTTGAGTTTTTTCCATTTAGCTATAGCAGGCAGTCTAAAAAATAGTCCCAAGATTGGTTCCTACAGAAATTGGCATCCTTATTTATTTCTTTTTCTTTGAGTGTGGAGTGAACCTTCTGACTTAATTCTAACAAACAGAAAACAGCAAAATTAATGACAAGTGATTATGATGTTGAACATTTTTTATCTCTTGCTGTATGAGTTTCTTAAGTCTAATCTCTCTCTTTTATAGTATTTTATTCTGGTTGTAGACATTTACTTTGAAGTATTTCTTAATAGCCCATACATTATGAGTATTCTCAGCTTTCTGTTGAGTATTTTTACCTGTTTAATGCTGAATTTGAAGTCTGTGCCCTGTATCACCTCATTGGTATACTTCCTGTTCAGTACTGGGTTGAAGTTACTCCAGGTCTCTGTCTGCCCCTGATGAAATGGTGATGTTGACAGGTCCCAGATGTTAAAGTCTGGGGACCTGTCTGTCACCTCTGTAATAGGGAGTAGGCTCTGAGGTATGAGTAGAGCAGTTTGCCATGGTTTTTTTTTTTTTTTTTTTTTTTTGGTGGTACTGGGGTTCCTGGAAACCCTTCTACCTCCGGGCTACACTCCCAGACCTATTTTTATACTTTTTTTATTTGGAAACAGGGTCTCTTAAACCAGAGAGGCTGGCTTCGAACCTGGGTGATCCTCCTGTCTCTGCTTCCCAAGGGCAGGGATTACAAGCTTGCGCCACCATGCCCGGCCCATGTGTGTTTTTAAACTTAAAATTTTCAAGGTGCTGGGCAGTTCTGTTTGTCAACTGTGATTAGTCTGTCCTTAATTCCTGGCAGTTCTTCCTTTTGGTTCACCTATCTGGTCTAACCTCAGCAGTAAGGGTTTAGAGGAGTCATATGGTATATACAAGGGCATATTGTATTTTGTTTAGTGGTAATGGGTGAGTGAAGAGGAAGGAGCGAGAGTAAGGAATGCAAGATTTGGGTTAAGTAGACAATAGAATCAAGTAGAATAAGAGTTTGAGTGTTGTTAGGTAATGTACAATAAAGATTTACAAACATATCAAGACATCACTAAGCCAAACATGAGAAGGAGGGAGGGGGAAGGCACTGGAATCAAAACTGGGTAAGGACTAAATGAGTGATGTGAGCATGTATGCCTCTACCATCTTCTCCCCCTTTAAGATGTATGACTACAATGCACCAATAAAAAAATTAAAAAAGATTATATATAGCAAAAATAAAGGAGAATCTTAATAGCTTTTACTGTTTTGACAGTTCAGTGGCAGTATACACTTTATTGGGATAAAACCCATTGGAGGGAGGTCTCCAATAAAAGATAGAACCCATGTCCATGCACAGATTAGAAATTTATATAGTATAAGGAAAGATTCTACAAGGAGGGGAAGTGGTAGTTAGCTATCACCATGGGGGTTTCTTAAGGGGAGGTTCTATAGGGTAGAAGCAGTGATGATTGACTATTGCCAAGGATGGTTTTTACAGCAGTGTTAGGCAGGACAGTGAGAATTCCCTTTAAGCATACAGAACTGAGAAGCAAGTGCTTTCTTTATTGGGCAAGTCTTAGGCAGGACAGCGGGCACATTTTTGGAAGCAGGGGGAATGGTGTAAGCAAAGATATTTGCAAAATGATAAATCTTCACAAGATTGTGTCACTTTAATTCATGACTCTAACATTTTACATTCTTTCTCTTAATTGAAAAAAGGAGGGTGGTGCTTATGATTGAGGCAAAGGGTCTCAAGTCTTTTCCATACCTGCTTCTTGTGGAATAGGGACATTGGGGTTAGTGGGGTTACATAGAATCTGTACCACCTGAGGTGAACAGTGTTTATATGCCTTTGAGTGGAAGCTTGGATGACTGAGTCAAAACTTTGTGAGAAAAATGAGAGAGTAAATTTTAAAATGCTAGGGACAAAGGTTAAGGAGATGAGAATGAGGAGCAGTAACAAAATGGGAGTGATCTAAGTGCCAAGTTCACAATATTTGGCTTGTATCCCCAAGTACCATTTGATTTTCTTCTGGAGTTCAGTTTCTCTTTTCCTGTGGGCTATGTCCCAAAGTATTACAGATTGGCTTACATAGAAACAGTACTCCTCTGGTAGAAATAAGCAGAGGCCTCCCTCTTTGGCAGTAAGGGGATCTAATCCTTGTAAGCTATTGAAGAGTGAAAATTTGGACTGATGGGAGGCAAGTGGGACACCCAGTCCAGAGCATTAAGAGACGTGCTTTAATGTAAGCATGAGGGCATAATGTGCTTTTAAAAGGGGGAGCCAAAATCAGAAGATATCTATTTAAATTATGTGAAGGTATTTTAAATGACGCTATGAAAATGGTTCTTTTTAACCTTAAATATTTAGTATCTAAAAGAGTAAGTAGGATCTGGAATATGGAAGAACAGGGTAGAACTGAGAAGTAAAATGAAAAATATAAACAAGTCTGTTCCTTAATGGGTCTCAAAAGCTGTAACTAAACAGTGACCTGAAAATTTATATAACTATAGCCCCAAATTGCTGATTTTGTGGATTAATCTCTTTCACTCTTAACTATTCTTGCTAACTTAGTATTTATGGTAGAAATTGGCAGGCAGTTATTATATGGGGTCTGGGGAGATTGTGTTTGCAACTATATAACCTAAAAAAGAGACTTGGGCATCCATTTAAGCCCTTGGATGACAATCAAAGTAATGCAGGGTTGCCTCTGTTGTTTCACCAAGACTTATTTTTATTCTTTATTTGTTTAGTTTATCTCTAATTTAATATTTCAATTTTTAAATGAAATTAAAATAACATGTGAATAACATAAGGATCACTATAATATGATATTTTTGTCTTGTGGAACATGAACATATGACTTTAATGGGCAGTGTTACTCATAATTCAACTAAGGACTTCATTTAAAAAATTAATTGGTGCATTGTTATCATACATCTTAATGGGGTATAAGATGGTACAGAAAATATTTGATTTGAAGCAAGAGTTTTATTTGTGGATTTTGCATGATCAAAAGCAGTAACTTGCATGGCATGGTGGTGCAGGATTGTAATCCCCAAACTTGGGAGGTGGAGAGAGGAGGATTGCACACGTTCAATGCCAGACTTGCTGGCTTAAGAGACCCTGTTTCCAAATAAAAATATACAATAGGTCTGGGAATATAACCTGGAGGTAGAAGGGTTCCGTCCCCAGTACCACCAAAAAAAAAAAAAAAAAAGAATGACTTCAGGTATAAAATATTATTTTATTGTCTGAATCTTTCAAGTCATATTAGAATATAATCTCTAAAGCTATTAATTGTTAGAAAAGAGAGCCGTTGCCGCCTCTGGCCCCAGCACAGCCCCAGCCCAAGCTCGAACCCTGGCAGTCCCACCCAGGCGATCCGAGGTCCAGACACTAGAGCGCGTGCCCCAGCCCAATTTACATCCCAAAACAGACTCTGGGAATACCACGGAAGAAATCCAGTAATTTTTACTGTGAGAGTCACCGCAACACACACATAAGGCGCCATATCAGGCCACCGGCACAAAAAAAAAAAATTGGGGGAATGACAATGCTGGCAGCCCTGAGAACTGTCTAAGAGTCTGAAAGTGACCATAGAGCTCTAACATCCTAAGCTTCGAGATCAATGGAACACCTGAGCAGCACCATTGGCGCACTGGAAGAAGCACCCACAGAGACACAGGGAGACCTTCAGGGTCCCAACACAGACCTGCCATACACCCAGAGAATCAGATATGGAAGAGCTGCCAGCCCTTCAGAGCCCCTGACTGGGCTGCCAGATGACATGATCCTTTATCTGGAAGAACCACATAACTCAAACTAAACACTTCTGGAGCTGATTGACAAATTCAGCAAAGTTGCAGGATACAAAATCAATGTAAAGAAATCAGTGGCTTTTCTTTACGCCAACAATGAATTCACAATGAATGAAACAAAGAATACAATTCCATTCATTATAACCTCAAAACCAACAAAATACCTAGGAACAAACCTAACCCAAGATGTAAAATACCTCTACAACAAAAACTATAAAATATTAAAGAAAGAAATTGAAGAAGACCTTGGAAGATGGAAAGATCCCCTGTGCTCATGTATAGGCAGAGTAAATATCATAAAAATGGCCATTTTGCCAAAAGTGATCTATAGGTTCAAGGCAACCCTATTAAAATACCAGCAACATTCTTCATAGACCTAGAAAAATCAATCATGAACTTTTTATGGAGAAAGAAAAGACCCAGAATAGCCAAAGCAATTTTCAGCAATTAGAAACATACATGCAGGAGGAATCACAATCCCAGACTTCAAATTATAATATAGAGCAATACTAGTAAAAACAGCATTGGTGCTGGCACAATAACAGGTATACTAACCAGTGGAAGAGAATAGAAGATACAGAAACAAATTCACACACCTACAGTCAATTAATCTTTGATAAAGGGGCCAAACTCATACGCTGGATAAAAGAGAGACTTTTCAACAAATGGTGCTGGGAGAACTGGCTATCCATTTGTAGAAAGATGGAACTAAACCTCTATATCTCACCATGCACAGGAATCAACTCAAGATGGATCAAAGACTTAGAAATTACACCTGAGACTGTGAAGTTAGTAGAGGAGAGCATAGGCTCAACACTACAAAATATTGGCACAGGCAGTAACTTTCTCAACAAAACCTCCAAAGCTCAGGAAATTAAAGCAAGAATTAACAAGTGAGATGGCATATAACTAAAAAGTTTCTTCTTATCAAAGGAAACCATGATTAACCTAAAGAGGAATCCTACAGAATGGGAGAATATCTTTACCAGCTACCACTCTGATAGGGGGCTAATATCCAGAATATATAAAGAGCTCAAAAGATTACATTAGCAAAACAAACAACCCAATCAAGAAATGGACAATTGAAGTGAATAGACACTTTACAAAAGAAGAGATACAAAGGGCCAATAGATACATGAAAAGATGTTCTACATCATTAGCCATGAGGGAGATGCAAATCAAAACTGCACTGAGATTCCATCTAACCCCAGACAGAGTGGCAAGCATAAAGAAATCAAATAACAACAAATTCTTATGAGGATGTGGGGAAAGAGGAACTCTTTTACACTGTGTTTGGGAGTGCAAACTAGTTCAGCCACTATAGAGATTTGTGTGGAGATTACTAAGACAACTGGGAATAGATCCACCATATGATCCAGCTATACCACTCCTGGGTATTTTTCCAAAGGGGTTGAAATCAGAGAACTACAGCAGCATATACATACCTATGTTCATAGCAGTACAATTTGTAATAGACAAATATGGAACCAACCCAGGTCCCCAACAACAGATGAATGGATTCCAAAATTATGGAAAATACACACAATGAAATTCTATTCAGCTATATAGAAGAACAAAATCGCGTCATTTGCAAGAAGATTGAAAGTCCTGGAGAGCATTATGTTAAGTGAGATCAAACAAGCACTGAAGGAGAAGGGACATATGTTTCCTCTAATATACCCAAACTTGGTAACATAGAGAATACCAGAGGGACTCCAGATAATGGAGGGGGAAATCTCTGCAAAGTTTGAATGGAAAGCTAGGAGAGGAAGAAGGCTGAACTTGATTAATGAGGGTCTACATCTGAATATGTGTAAAAGTATGAATATGGCATGGTTACCCTGGACAATCATTGGTGGGAGGGGGGAAGGGAAAACAGGGGTGGGAGGTAGAGGGCCTCAAGTACAGTTTAAATGTATATCATTTATTCTCTTTTTTATTTTTTAAACAAAAATTTTTATTGAACATAAATGGCATACATTTAAACTATATTTAAACAATTTCTTTCTTTAATTTTTTATAGTTTTTGTTGTAGAGGTCTTTTACATCTTGGGTTAGGTTTATTCCTAGGTATTTTATTGGTTTTGTGGTTAGAGTGAATGGAATTGTTTTCTTTGTTTCTTTCATTGTGAATTCATTGTTGGCGTAAAGAAAAGCCACTGATTTCTTTAGGTTGATTTTGTATCCTGCACTTTGCTGAATTTGTGAATGAGCTCCAGAAGTCTTTTGTTTGAGTTCTTTGGGTCTTCCAGATGAAGGATCATGTCATCTGTGAAAAAGGATAATTTTACTTCCTCTCTTCCTATGTGAATTCCTTAGATTTCCTTCTCTTGCCTTATTGCTGCAACAAGAGTCTCAAGGACTATTTTGAAAAGGAGTCGTGGTAGTGGGCATCCTTGTCGTGTTCCTGACTTTAGTGAAAAGTCTTGCAGTGTTTCCCCATTCAGTATAACTTTGGCTTTGGGTTTACAGTATATTGCCTTAATGATGTTGAAATACTTTCCTTCTATCCCAATTTTGCAGAGTTTTTAACATAAATTGGTGTTGAATTTTGTCGAATGCTTTTTCAGCATCTATTGCTATGATGATGTGGTTTTTGTTCTTGATTCTATTTATGTGGTGAATAACATGTATTAATTTGCATATGTTGAACCAGCTTTTTTTTTTTCTGGGATGAAACCGACTTGGTCATGATGTATTATTCTTTTGATGTAGTTTTGAATGTGTATCACTAGTATTTTGTTTGGAATTTTTGCATCTATGTTCATTAAGGATATTGGTCTATAGTTTTCCTTTCTTGAGGTATCTTTATTTGGTTTGGGGATTAATGTGATACTGGCCTCATAGAAGGAATTTGGGAGAGTTCCACCTCTTTCAATTTCCCGGAACAAGCTATGAAGTATTGGTATTAGTTGTTCACTGAAGTGAAGTTGTTCACTGAATTTTGTAGAATTCAGTTAGAAACCCATCTGGGCCTGGGCTTTTCTTTGGTGGAAGAATTTTTATTGTCATTTCTATTTCTATCGTTTGTATTGGTTGATTTAGGTTTGCCATATCCCCTTGGCTGAGTGTAGGAAGGTGAACTGTGCTTAGAAATATATCAGTTTCTTCCAGGTTTTTAAGTCTATTGGAGTATAAATTTTTAAAGTAGTTTCTGCCAATCTTTTGAATTTCTTCACTGTGTGTGGTGATATCTCCTTTTTCATTTTTAATTTTGATAGTTTGAGTTGATTCTCTTTTTCTTTTGGTTAGGTTGGCCAGGGGTTTATCAATTCTATTAATCTTTTCAAAGAACCAACTTTTTGTTTTATTGATTCTTTGAATTGTTTTTTTGTTTTCTATTTCATTTATTTCTGCTCTAATTTTGATGATTTCTTGCCTTCTGCTGGTTTTGGGAATAGACTGTTGCAGAATTTCTAGATCCTTGAGTTGTGTCATTAGGTTCTTTACTTGGTGGTTCTCTGTCCTTTTTATGTGGGCACTCAATGCAATAAACTTTCCTCTTAGTACTGCCTTCATGGTGTCCCATAGATTTTGGTAGGTTGTGTCTCTGTTTTCGTTTGTTTCCATAAATTTCTTTATTTCTTCCCTAATTTCTGCTCTTACCCATTCATCATTCAATAGTGAATCATTTATTCTCCATGAATTTGAATACTTTCTTTCGGGTTTCCTGTTGTTGATTTCTACTTTTATTCCGTTGTGGTCTGAAAAGATGCAAGGAATTATATTACATCTTTTGAATTTGGTGGTATTTTCTTTGTGTCCCAGGATGTGGTCTATTTTGGAGAAGGTTCCATGGGCTGCTTAGAAGAATGTGTATTCTGTAGTTCCTGGTTAAAATCATCTGAAAATGTCTATTAGGTTCATTTGGTTTATGGTTTCCTTTAGTTCTAAAGCATGTTTACTCATCCTTTGGCTTGAAGATCGATCCAGTGGTGTGAGAGGCATATTAAAGTCTCCCAGACTTTAATATTTGGGTCTACATGGGATCTTATGTCCAGAAGCGTTTGTTTTACAAATGTTGTTGCACCCACATTTGGGGCATAAATATTTACTATCATTATATCTTCTTGGTGTATTGCTCCTTTTAATAAAAGGAAGTGCCCTGATTTGTCTCTTTTGATGTGTTTTAGTTTAAAGTCTGTTTTGTTGAATATCAGGGTTGCTACCCCTGGTCTTTTTTTGGTCACCATTGGCATGGTATATCTTTTTTCATCCTTTCACTTTCAGTCTGTGAATGTCTTTGGCTGTAAGGTGAGTTTCTTGCAGACAGCATATATTTCGATTATGATTCCTAATTCACTTTGCCAGTCTATGCCTTTTGATTGGGGAGTTAAGTCCTTTTGACGTTAAGAGATATTATTGACATATGATTTTTGTTTTCTGCCATTTTGTGTTCTGTCTACTCTTGGGTGGTTTGGTCTTTCTTCTCTACTTAAATGTCCCACTTATTAACTTCCTCTCTTCTCTGGTTCTGAAATCTGCTTCCTTTTTCTTCCTAATGGTTTATTTCTTTAAGAATTTTCTCTAGTGTTTTCTTTGAATTTATGAATTTTTAAGATTCTGTTTATCCTGAAAGACTTTGATTTCACCATTGATCTTGAATAGTAGTTTTCCTGGATAAACAAGCTTTGCTTGGAAGTTATTTTTTTCCAGGGTCTGAATCACGTCGTACCAGTCTCTTCTAGCATTCATTACTTGGGTTGTATAATCTGGGGTCATTCTTATTGTTTTGCCTCTATATGTCACCCGTCCTTTTGTTCTCACTGCTTTTAAGATTCCTTCCTTGGCCTCTATGTTAGTCATTTTGGTTATTATGTGGCGTGGGCTGGAACTTCGTTGGTCCTGTGTCTGTGGAGTTCTGTATGCCTCCTGGACATGAAGATCCAAGTGTCTTTCCATGTTTGGAAAATTCTCTGAGATGATTTCTTTGAAGAGATTATGGATGTTCTTTGTCTGTACTTCTATCCCTTCTTCAATGCCTATTATCCATAGTTAGAATGTTTCATATCATCCCATATTTGCTGAATGTTTAGGTTTTGTTCCTGTAAATATTTCTGTATATCGCTGACTGTGTTTTCGGTTTTGGATCTACTGTCTTCTAACATTGATATTCTGTTTTCCATTTCATCTAATCTTCTAGAATTTCTTTCTATTGCTGTCTTCATTTCACTTGTTGCCTCTTTCATTTCATTCCAGACCTCTTTCTGATTCTTAGTGTTTCTAACTCACCTTTAACCTCCTCTAGACTTGTTTTAAATCCTTTCATCATATTGTAAATCAATATTCTCTACTCCCCTTCTTGCATTTCTTGTAGGTCAGTATTCGTGATTTCTGTTGTCTCTTCATTATTTTTGGTTCTCATATTTATAGTGTTCTTTGCCTGTTTTTCTGATTTCTACCCATCATTTGTGAGTATTATGCTTAGCCCAATCTTATTGTTAGGAGTTTAGAGGTATAGGCAAGTCAGCTGAGCTTTTCCAATGTTGAGGGTGGGTGATGGGGGATGAGCTGGGGTGATGGGTAAAGGAGTTGGATTAGGTAGAGGATATGTTTAGGCTGAGAAAGTCTTTAAGTATGATAAGGTAGTATCTTGCTGAGAATGAAAGAGTTTATTACTATGACTTTTGTAGCTGGTAGAGTAAGTATGGAGATATGAAATACTTTGAGTATTAAACAAGGAGGTATATTATGGAGAGAAGTTTTGGGGGAAAAGAGTATATAGGTTAGTGTGGGGAAGTTTGTAAGAGGGGTGATGGAAGGAGCAGACAAACACAAAAAACATCCACACAAGATACCAAGACTAACTATTATGTAATCAAAGAAAAAGAAAAGAAAAACCAATCAAAAGAGGAAAACGGAAAAAAGGAAGGAAAGAGGAAGAAAGAGTAAAAAAGGACAAGCATAAAATACCAAAGGAACTAGCAGCTCTGTGAAACCAGAAAACAAGGCAAACCATCAAATATATATAAAAATGAACAAGTTAAAGTAAAAGAAGGATGGAGAAAAAATAAAACAGCAATAAACATAACAAAACAAAAGTACTCCAAAAGCAAAACAAAACAAAACATCAACAGTAAAAGTAAAAAAAAAAAAAAAAAAAAGTCCTACTTGTTTACGAATATGCAGTCAGGTCCATACAATATTTGAATATCTGATTGTTTTGGTGGCTTTCAGAATATAATCCAATGTCTCTTAATTTTTTTGTACACTATTTTTATCTTCTTAAGTAACTCTGGGTGTTTGGACACCTTTCTTTCCTTTAACTGCTTTGGGTTTATCGTCAGTATGTCTGGTATCACTGTTCTGTGATACCAGGTTCTGTGTAATTCCAACCTGTAGTCAGCACCTCTGCACTCACCACCCTAGACTCTGGCCTGTGCTTCCCTACAGCAGGAGTGGAGGATGTCCACAGTAGACTTGGAAAGATGTCCAAAGCAGACCCCCTGAGGTCCTGTGCAGATATTGTGTCTCGATGGATTTTCCTGTGTCTCTGGAAGTTCTAACTGGGCTAGCCAGTGTGGTCCCAAGATGTGCCCTGGGCAAAGGGTTACTGGTTCCTGGATGCCCACACTTAGTGCCAAAGCTCTGCCAGTTCCGAGAGTGCAGGCTGGGTGCACTGCTATTACTGGACCCAGGTATGACTGGGTGCAGGTGCCTAGTGCCTGCTGCTATGCTCCTCCAAGGTGCACTGAGCTGTGCTCTAGACTAGACCTGACTATCAAGCTGCCGGGCGGGCAGGAACTCCCAGCGGTGGGCCAGGGGTGTGGGATAGGTGCACACGGGTTCCAGGGACACAGGCACTGCACGGTGTCCAGCAATGATCTCTGCCTCCCACAGGGCATAGAAGCTGGGGGCCCGAGGAGATCTCACGGGCGCACAGAGCTTTCACCGACTGGAAATTAGGCCGCCAGCAAGGTAGGTGCCTGGGCTCCAGTGGAGAGCAGGGGCTAGGTGCACAAGGTAAGCTCCAAGTTTAGGGGTGGGGGTGGCGCAGGCACTGGCTATACTAGTGGGGATCCAGGATGCAGACAGGGTGAACAAGGACAGTGCTGGGTTTGAGGCATGGGACAGATGCCCCGGGCCAGTGTTGGGCCTGGTGAGCATGCTAGGACCCGCACTTTCCCTGGATGCACTCAGGTACCTGACTTCCTTGTTCCAGGTGTCCATGGGAGTCCCTGTGTCTGGTGAGCACACAGGATTCTAACGTGGGTGCTGCTCGCTGCTTAAGATGAGGCTCTATGACTGTTTTCAGTCTCAGATTATCTTGCCACAGTGGTATCAATCAGGACTCGGGAGTGCAGTTTGGGCATGCAGGCAGCCCGCGCAGCCCGCCCACGGGCATCCAGATTGTATCTGCAGCAGGTCTGGTGCCAGATCTTTGTTCTTCTTCTTCAAGTTCAGGGTTTCCGCTGAGGTCCCTGGATCTGTTTTGGTTTCTGGGATGTATTTATTTTGTTGATTAAGACACTGCTTTCTAAGTAGTTGAACTTTATTTCTTTGAGCTACTAAGAAGTGCTGTGTCCCTCAGTCACCATTTTGAATCTCCCCTCTACCATTTATTTTCAATAAAAATTTTGTATAAAAATTTCTATCCTAACAATATTGGTTGCATAATACATATTTTAAATAGTGTGCATTACTGCAAATTAAAAATATATATTTCTTCTTTATTAGCTTGATGCATATCACAGTAACAGAACTTAGTTCCTAACTTTCAATTCAACATAAAAATTTATTTACTCAAAGGCATTTTCTAACTATTACTATAAAATATTCAAAATAATTAGAGGCCATAGTAGTGTGTGAGTGTAGATATTCAGGGACAAAAATAAAACTTTCATTGCTAGGATGGCTCATGTTGGTTTGGAATGCCAACTCATGTGAGCATAAGAAAAGGGGAACTTTTGTTATAAAGATTCACATATACATCTTTTTTTCTAGACCCCAAAGGCAGAAATATTGTCAGGTCTGATGAGGTACTAGAAACATGAACTGAAAAGCCATTTAAAACCACTCATCATTGTGCTTGTCTCTCTTTTCTTTTAACTTTAGGGTCTTGTGTCTATTTTGCTTTTCAATTTTTTCTCTCAACAGACTGCCTTTCACAGCTTTTCTGTATAATACATGGCACAGGATGGATATCCCAAAACTTTTAAGTCTTGTTTGTGTTCTTCAAGGAGATTGATTTCATTTTAGGCCTAATAGATTTACTAATGAATCATAAAGACAAGAAAACATAGTAGAAAGAAAAGAATGATCTTTATCATCTATGATTATGTTGACCTACTAATGGGACCTCATGCATATCCCCCCTCACCTACAATTTCTAACATTCTGCAGTCAGAAGACTTGTATCCACCTAGAAATACAATTTTAAAAATTACATATTTGGGTGTTTCAGTGATTTGAACAGTTGTTTTGGAATAAAGAAAATGATATAAAGGTTCTCATAGTGAAATAATGACCTACTAATGGGACCTCATGCATATCCCCCCTCACCTACAATTTCTAACATTCTGCAGTCAGAAGACTTGTATCCACCTAGAAATACAATTTTAAAAATTGCATATTTGGGTGTTTCAGTGATTTGAACAGTTGTTTTGGAATAAAGAAAATGATATAAAGGTTCTCATAGTGAAATAATGATAATGTTCTATTGAAAGAGATGCAAAAGCACTGTCTTGTAATATCCCTATCACAGTACTTCTGAAATTTAACATAACATCAAAAATTGTTAAAATATAGGTTGCTGAGCCCTACACATGGGATTTCTGATTTAGTAGGTAAAGTTTGAAGCAAGAGAATTTGTATTTACAGCAGTTTTCTTGAAAACCACAATGGAGAACTTTATATTAAGTGAAATATGAAATAAGCCAAACTCTGAAAGACAAGTACAGTATGCTTTCTTTCATATTTGAAGCTAGGAGGGGAAAGACATGGTCATGAATGTAAAAGAGAGCCAATTAGTGTGGAGGAAAATAATGGCAGAGGAGGGTGAGGTATTGGGGAATTCAATTAATCTTATTGTGTTTTACATAATATTCTGGTCCTTCACTAGACTCCCTTGTCTCTCCATAAGACTTCTCTTTTCTGCACAAAATTTTACATTTGGGAGGCCATGCACCATGTGACCTTCTTTAATGCCAAGTATATACAAGTGCCATGCTCCTGAATCCCCATAAACTGTGAGATAAATAATCCTCTATTCCTCATAAATTATCAATCATCAGGTATTTTGAGAAACAAACAAACAAAAAACTAAGATAGAAGACATGACAACTAAATATAATTTGGCATTCTGGATAGGGTTATGAAACAGAAAAAGGAAATAAAGACTAAGCAGATTTGAATAATATATAAACTTTTGTTAGTAATAATGTACCAGTATTGAATAAAAACTGAGATAAATGTAGCATACTGAATAAACTGAGCTGTGAAAAGAGAACAATTGTGTGTACCTCCAAACATCAGGAACATTGGAGCTATGAAAAGAAAATAACCACAAACCTAGAAGAGCACAAAAGTAGCTCCTTGAGTTTCAATACATAGACAGTGAGGGTACCAAACACTGAATCACATACCCCCACAGGGATACCAGCCAGTGACACTAAATAGAAATTGGTGCCCTTATGCACCACCCCCATTTTTCTCTAGACCAACCACACCTGTGCCAGATGAAAAGTTGATAATACAATACTAAAGTAAACATAAAAGGCACCTGGTCCATATCCGAATGCTACATAGTACTCAACACGATTGCTAATACTATCTACTTTCCCCAACTACACAAGGTATTAGAACCTCTGTAAACAACACATATCAACAGATAGAACCAACACACCTGAACCATACTCCTAAATTAGCTAAGAGATAACATATTCTCATGTTAACTAGGATCAAAGAAGCAAAAGGGAATGAAAGAAACACTATAGAATGAAATAAAACACTAAGAACTTAGAGATCATTAGAAAAAGAAACATTGGGAATTTAACCTAGGACCATGCACATGCCAGGTGTAATGCTGTACCATTGAGCTAGACCCCAGCACAGAAAAAGATGGGGCATATAAGTTTTTTCTAATATGCCCAAACTAGGGAGCAGTTAAAACCTCAACAAAGCTAGAATGGAAGGATAGGAGAGGAAGAAGGCAGAGGTTGATTATTTGAAGAGCTACATCTGAATATGTGTAAAAGTATGAATGTAGCATGGTTAACCTGGACACTCATTGTTGGGGGGGGAGAAAAATGGAGGTGGGGGAGAGGGCACCAAGCACAATTTAAATGTATACCTTTTCTAAAAAAAGAAAAAGAGCCAAGAATCATTACACATAAATACCTCCACAACATTGGATGCTACAAAAAAAAAAGATAATAGGAAATTCCTGGTAGCAAACTCAAAAATTTGATTATCAATGTGATTAAAAAAGCTAAAAGAAAATGTGAGGAAGAAACTCGGAGAGAACAATAAAGAAATAAAAGAATATTTCAACAAAGAGCTAGAACTTTGGGGAAGAAATGGAGATTTTTTTTTTTTTAAAAGTTACCATCTTTTTTTAATTTTAAAAAGTTAGAGGTTTTTCCCCCCCAAACTCTCAATATTTATCACGGTTTGCTACAAGAGTAAGGTAACATGATGAATCTCAGAACACTAGGTCTATATTACTAACTAAAAAATTGTATAACAGTATATATATATATATATATATATATATATATATATATATATATATATATATATTACATATTAGATATACCTATATATAATCTTTGATTATATTCCACATGAAATAGCTTTACAATTTCAAATTACATTACAGTTTAAAATTACATTCAAATACCATTCATGATTCAAAATTCACACACATGAAAATGGCAACACTTAATATTTGAAGGTTTCATGTACCTTTAAATAGTATTACTATATAAAATTTCAGGGTTTTTTTTTTTGATGGTACCAGGGATAGAATCCAGAGGCTCTCTCCCTATTTTCTTCACTCCCAATATTTTTTATTTTATATTTTATTTTATATTTTATTTGGAAACAGGGTATTATTAAATTTCTTTTTTTTTAACAATTTTTATTAAACATAAATAGTATACATTTACACTATATTTGGTGCCCTCTCCCCCCCCGCCCCCATTTTCCCTTCCCCCCTCCCACCAATGGTTGTCCATGTTAACCATATCTTATTCATAATTTTACACATGTTCAAGTGTAGACCCTTATTAATCAAGACCGGCCTTCCTCCTCTCCTATCTTACCATCTAAACTTAGCTAGTATTTCCCCTTCAATATCTGGAGACCCACTGGTATTCTTTGTGTTTCCTAGTTTGGGCATATTAGAGGAAACATATGTATCTTCTTCTTCTGTGCTTGGCTGATCTCACTTAACATAATGTTCTCCAGGGCTTTCCATCTTCTTTCAAATGATATAATTTTCTTCTTCTTTATGGCTGAATAGAATTCCATTGTGTGTATTTCCCACAGTTTTGCTATCCATTCATCTGTTGATGGTGATCTGGGTTGGTTCCATATTTTGGCTATTACAAATTGTGCTGCTATGAACATAGGTATGCATATGTTGCTGTATTTCTCTGAATTCAACCCCTTTGGAAAGATACCCAGGAGTGGTATAGCTGGGTCATATGGTGGATCTATTCCCACCTTTCTTAGGAATCTCCACACAGATCTCCATAGTGGTTGAACTAGTTTGCATTCCCACCAACAGTGTAAAAGAGTTCCTCTTTCCCCACATCCTCGCCAGCATTTGTTGTTATTTGATTTCTTTATGCTTGCTACTCTGACTGGAGTTAGATGGAATCTCAGTGTAGTTTTGATTTGCATCTCCCTGATGGCCAGTGATGAAGAACATCTTTTCATGTATCTATTAGCCCTTTGTATCTCTTCTTTTGTGAAGTGTCTATTTAGTTCATTTGCCCATTTCTTGATTGGGTTGTTTGTTTTGCTAGTGTAGAGTCTTTTGAGCTCTTTGTATACTCTGGATATTAGCCCCCTATCAGAATGGTGGCTGGTAAAGATCCTTTCCCATTCTGTAGGCTTCCTCTTTAGGTTATTGATAGTTTCCTTTGATGAGAAGAAACTTTTTAGTTTGATGTTATCCCACTTGTTTATTCTTGCTTTAATTTCCTGAGCTTTGGAGGTTTTGTTGAGAAAGTTACTGCCTGTGCCAATATGTTGTAGTGTTGAACCTATGCTCTCCTCTACTAGCTTCACAGTCTCAGGTCTAATTTCTAGGTCTTTGATCCATCTTGAGTTGATTCCTGTGTTTGGTGAGATATAGGGGTTTAGATTCATCTTTTTACAGATGGTTAGCCAGTTCTCCCAACACCACTTGTTGAAAAGGCTGTCAGAAATGGAGATTTTTAATGAAATGAATAATTCAAGAAAGCAACTAAAAACTCAATAGATAATATCACCAACAGACTAGACGACATGTAATCCATAGTATCAACCTTAGAAGACAGTACTTTCAGCCTTAAACTTCCAGTCATTAACATAGGGGAAAAAAAGACCACGAACAGAACATTCAAAATATATTGGACACCATAAAGCATTAATCTCAGACTAACTGGAACTAATAAAGGCCTAGAGAAACAAATAAAAGAAAAATATTTTCAAATAATATTAGAAACCTTCTTAAGACCGAAAGATGATTTGGATATTCAGGTACAAGAGACATCAAGAACCCAAATTAGACAAGATAAAAGAGGACCCTATATTCATCACATTTTAATTAAAATGATCAAAATTAAGGCCAAGGCAAGAATCCTAAAATCATCAAGGGTTTAAAATCAGTTGAATCCTCCTAAGAAATCTAGGAATAGATCTACCATACGATCCAGCTCTACCACTCCTGGGTATTTTTCCAAAAGGGTTGAATTCAGAAAACTATAGCAACATATGCATACCTATGTTCATAGCAGCACAGTTCTTAATAGCCAAAATATGGAACCAACCCAGGTCCCCATCAACAGATGAATGGATTGCAAAACTCTGGGAAATACACACAATGGAATTTTACTCAGCCATAAAGAAGAACAAAATCATACCTTTTGCAAGAAGATGGAAAGTCTTGGAGAGCATTACGTTAAGTGAGACCAGCCAAGCACAGAAGAAGAAGGTACATATGTTTCCTCTAATATGCCCAAACTAGGGAACCTAGAGGATACCAGTGGTACTCCAGATAATGGAGGTGAAATACCAGCAAAGCTAGAATGAAAAGATAGGAGAAGAGGAAGGCTGAACTTGATTAATGAGGGTCCAGATCTGAATATGTGTAAAATTATGAATATGGCATGGTTACCCGGGACAATCATTGTTAAGAGGGGGGAAGGGAAAATGGGCAGGAGGGGGGAGCGGGCATCAAGTATAGTTTAAATGTATACCATTTATGTTCAATAAAAAAAAATTTAAAAAATCAGTTGAATCCTAGAGGCAAACCAACATGGATTATACTCAACTTATCAACCCAAATTTTAAATAGCAGAAAGGCATGAAGAGAAATCTGCCAAGTCCTGAAAGAAAATAATCTTGAGCCAAAACTATTTTATCTAGCAAAACCAACTTTCAAATTTAATTAGAAAGAATCTTCCATGATAAAAATTAAAGTAATACATGAACACTAAACCATCAATATAGAAGTCACTTAAAGAAATAGTTTACAAGGAAGAAGAAAAATACACCTCAAACACAGAGAAAGGTCTATCTTTATTAAAATAATAAGCAAGTAAATAAAAACTTAAAGCTAAAAGACAAAACTCAAAATATTAGTTAAGGAACAACAAATATATCTCTAGAGTAACACTGAATGCAAATGGCCTCAACCCTTCAATGAAAAGACAGACTGGAAAAATAGATTAAAATTTGGAACTAAACTATATGTTGTTTACAAGAAACTCACCGTACAGACAATGATATATACAAGTTAAATATAAAAGAATGGAAAAACATATTCCATGGTAATGGAAGCCCAAAATAAGCAGAAGTTGCCACTCTCATTATATAACGAAACAGGCTTTAAGCCAAAATTTATCAAAAGAGACAAAGAGGGCAATGTTCTATTAGGAAAGAAAACAATAAAATATCATTATAATAGGAAACATTTATTACCCAAATATCTGAGCCTTCATGTACATTAAAAATACTAATGAACATTAAGATTCAGATAAAATCCAATACAATAGTACTGAAAGACTTCAACACACTATTATCTACATTAGACAAATCAACCAGATAGATCAGCAAAGACAATGCAGACCTAGTTAAAATTATAAACCAAATTGACCAAAGATACATCTATAGAATATTTTACCTAACAACAACTGTATACACATTATTCTCAGCCATTCATGGAATCTTCTCCAAAATAAATCATAGCTTATTTCTCAAAGCAAGTATCAATACGTTCAAAATACTGAAAGCAATGCAATAAAACTTCAAGATCACGATGAGCTTAAACTAGAAATAAATAACAAAAAGATATTAAAGAGATAGGCCAATATTTGAAGACTGAATAACCCAATTCCAAACAAGGATTAAATAAAAAAGAATAAGGAAACAATTGGAAAATTTCTGGAATCAAATTCAACTGGGGACACAATTTTCAAATTCTTTGGGATTCCCTGAAGGTACTCATAAAAATGAAATCTATAGCAGAACGACTCCAAATAAACAAGCTAAAGACACATCTCAATGCCTTAGAATGACAGGAACAAATCAATACAAAACCAAATAGAATACAGAAAATAATTTAAATTGGATCAGAAATAAATGAAATAGAGAGTAAGAATACAAAAAAGTCAATCAAATAAAAAGTTCTTTTTTGAGAAAATAAACAAGATTGACAAACTTTTAGCTGACTTAACAAAAAAAAAAGAAAGAGAAACAGCCTAAATAAATAGAATAATAGATAAAACTAGAACAAAAAAAAATCCAAATGATGATCAGGAGCTACTTTGAAAATTTATACTCCAAAAAATTAGAAAATCTAGAAGAAATTTAAAAAGTCTAATTTTTACAAAATCCCTAAATTAATCCAAAAGAACATAGAAAACCTTAACAGATCATTATCAGATAGTGAGATTGAAGCAGCAATAAAAAAGATCCCAAATTAAGAAAACCTCATATCCTATTGTAGTCCTAGCTGAATTCTACAAGACTTTCAAGAGAGAACTAAGCTCTATATTTCTCAAATTATTCCATATTATAGAAATTGGTGGAATACTTTCCAACTCATTTTATGCAGGTAGCATCACTCTGATATTCAAGAAAATAAAGATACTGTAAAGAAAGAAAGTTACAGAGCATTTTCATTAATGAATGTATATGTAAAAATTCTTAATAATAGCAACTTGAATACCAAAACACATCAAAAGAATCATCCACCATGACTAAGTGTGTTTTATCTCAGTGATGCAAGGATGGTTCAACATAAGCAAGACAATAATTGCAATTCACCACATGAATAAGACAAACACACATGATCTTTTTAATATATACAGAAAAAACTCACTAAAATTCAATACCCTTTCATGCTAAAAACACTGAAAAAACTAGGCATAGAGTGAAATTAGCTCAATATCACACAGGCAATATATAAATAAATATAAAGGCCATATAATACTGAGAGGAGGAAAACTGAAGGAAATACTGTTAAAATAAAGTACAAGAAAAGTATATCCAGTATTACCACTGATATTCAAGATAATACTCAAAATTCTAGCTAGAGAGATAAGACAAAAGAAGTAAATTAAAGAAAACACAAATAAGAGAATGAAATAAAATTATTTTTATTTGCTGATAGCATTATTGTAAACTTAGAACACCCAATAAAACAACTAAAAGCTGATAGAATAGAGAAGAACATACAACAGTTTATTCAGCTACTGAATCAACTTACAAAAATTTATAGCCTTCTAATATATCAATTATCAATATATTGAAAAGGAAACAGAAATAGCTCCATTCACAATAGCTCTGAAACAAATAAAATACCTAGGTAAAACTCTAACCAAGAAATTAAAAGACCTCTATTATGAAAATTACATAATACTGAAAAAACAAATAGAAAAATATATTAAAAGATGGAAATACCTCCCATGTTCTAGGATAGGAAGAATAAACATCATCAAAATGACCATACTAGCTGGGCATGGTGGCACCCTCTGCAACTCAGTGAGACCCTGTTTCAAAATAAAGAATAAAAAAAAAAAGAATTGGGCAGGGGTGTAACTCAGAGGTCAAATGCATCTTGGTTCCATCCCCAGACCTGCAAATAAAATGACCATACTACCAAAAGTCATAACAGATTTAGTGCAATTTCTATTAAAATACCAAAATAATTCTTCATAGGAATACATAAAGCATTACACACATTCATAGTAAAAAAGAGCCAGAATAGTCAAAGCAACTTTTAGCAACAAAGACCATATTGAAGGCATCAAAATCCCTGATTTCAACCTAAACTACAAGCTATACTAATAAAATAAACAGCATGGCATTGACACAAAAAATAGACACATAGATTAACTGAAAAGAATAGAACATATACAAACAATCCTTCTGACATAAAGAACTAGATCTTTGACAAAGGGCTGAAAAACAGATGCTGAAGAAAAGATAGCATTTTCAGAAAATGGTGCTTGGACAACTGCTTAAGCATATGTAGAAAAAATGAACTAAACCCCAACCTTGCACAAGAATCAACTTTAAGATAGATAAATGATATATTAGGCCAGAAACATTACACTTACTAGGAGAAAGCATAGGCCCAACATTCTAACATACAGGCACAGGTAGACACTTCCTCACTAAGATCCCCAAATTTCAGGATACTAAAACAAGAATTAATAAATGGGATGATATTAAAGTAAAAATGTTTCTGTTCATCAAAGTAATCCACCTTTGATGTGGTCTAAAGAGAGAATCTACAGAATGGAAGATCTTTGCTTGTTATTCCTTTGATAGAGGACTGATATATAGAATATATAAAATACTTAAAGGACTTAACACTAAAAAAATTACCAAAGCACATGATGAATATACAAAAACTCATCAAAGCCAATCAATGTGCTGAGCACAGGAAGGTGGGTAGGGGGAGGGAGTCAGGTGGGGAATGGGGTAGGACTCAATGAATGCTGTATACATATATGCCTCTATCAGTCTGAACTTCAGCAAAATGTTTGAATACAGTGCACTAATAAAGTAATGGACACTTGAATTAAATAGACACTTCACTAAAGAAGAAACACAGTTGGTCAATAAATATATGAAAAAAAGTTTAACATCATTAGCAATCAAGAAGATGCAAATCAAAACTGCACTGAGGTTCCATCTAACCCCAATCAAAATGGCAATCATGAAGATGTCAATAAACAATGGATGCTGGTGAGGATGTGGGGAATTAGGAATTCTTCTACACTGTTGGTGTGACTGCAAATTACTACACCCACTATAGAGGTCAGTATGGAGGTTTCTTAAAAGATCAGGAATGGAGCCACCTTACAATTCAGCCATATCACTTTTGTGGATCTTCCCAAAAGCACTGTAGTCAGATTACTATAGGGAACAAATTGAAAATTATGGGATCTATACACAATAAAATTCTACTCATCTATAAAGAAAAATACAGTTATATTGTTTTCAGAAAAATGGATGAAACACAGAAATCTCTTGCTTAGCTAGTTTAGCCAGTCACACAAAGTAAATTGTCATATGTTTTCATGCATATGTGGAAGCTAGAGAGAAATTGGAAAATAAAAAATGCCTCAGAAAAATGAGAGGAGGCACTAATAACATTAGGGAGAGGAACAAGAGGAGAGGAGAGAGGGGATGAGAAAAGGGAGATCTGATGATGGTAACTATTCAAATAACCTTTTGTTCATAAATGGAGTTACTTGAATTAATTTAAAGAATATCTATGGGGAGGAGGGAATGGAATGGTAACTGTGAGGAAACAACAGCAAACAATGGATGCCATGGGAATATATTTATCTCTTACTCTGATGTAAGTTCACTCCCTATGACATACAATTATAATGCACCAATATAAAGATACATTTATTTCTACCTTGTAACAGTACTTCATTCCTTTTTGATTGAATGATATTCTATGGTATTTATATACTTTATTTTGTTTGTCTATTGAAAGGAATTTGAGTTGCTTTCATTTTTGGCTCTTATGAGTAATGCTTCCATGAACATTCATGTATAAATATATGTGGGTTTATATTTTAAATACTCTTGGGTAGATATCTAAGAGTGGAATTGTTGGATTATATGATAACTCTATATTTACCTTATTAAGAAACTTCCAAATTGTTTTCAAATTGACCATACCTTTATATATTCTCACTATCAATTTATGTGGGACCCATTTCCTTTATACCCCTGCAATCAATTATGATGATAATGATGATTACCATTGGTTTTTAAAATTTTTATTGGTGAATTTTAGTCATACATCTGAATGGAGTAAAAGATGGTAGAACATACATGCACAAATTACCCAATTAGCCCTTCCCCAACTCCCAACCCATTTCCTCACCCCTCCTTCCTTCTCATGTTTGGCTTAGTGATTGAATTTGATATGTTTGTTAATGTACATCATGTATATTAGGGAATTTTCCTCTTCCCCCTCCTATCCCTCTCAGTTAGGTCAACTTATTTGCTCATCTACTTCTGCCTCTACTTCCTTTTTTTCGGCATCTGCATGAAGATATTCCCACACAAGAAATTGGCTAAGCTTAAAGAAAGCAGAGCCCCGAGGGAAAGTGTTGTCTCTGGCCAAAGTACTCCCCCACCCTTAGATATTCTTTTATAACTATTATTCTTTTGGTAATGAATCTTTTAACTTTTCACACAAATTGCTCCAGTGATGTAAGATCAGGACTGTGAGAGAAACTGAGTCCGTAGAAAATAAATTTTCTAGTAATTTGTCTAAGCCTCTAAACGCCCTCGGCTTTGCTCAAATGGTAATAAAATCTAGTCAGAATTCAGATACTGTGGAAGCATTCCAGCTACTGAAATTACAAATGCAGAATTCCTCCCTATCTTTGACCTTCATTCTAATCATTACAATAGAGCCGAATTCGAGGAGGAAGCTTGACCTTTGCACCTAGTGATAACAATGCCTGGAGACAGGGTGACGCCACCTGATTAAAATAGTTATTATGGAACAAAAGACAGATATAATAAAAACTTCATGTTGTTTTTTGGGCCCTGTCTACTAAAATATATTTTAAGTGTTTAATAGGGTGAAGCATTCAGACAGCAGATGTTATTGCAGACAAAATCCAGCACACATTCATCGAAATCCTCTAAATCATCATAAATGTACACAGATTTCCCTATGCCAACTACATGTATGAAAGCTGGAATCTCTGAGTTTGTCCTCTTTCAGCTCAAAGGAGGTTGCTAGATAGAGTAGGACATTGGACTAAGCACTAGGAATAAAAGGTTCCGAAACGGTTAAAGAAACCTCTTAAAAACTGCATTCTTCAAGTGATTTTGGGTGTGACTTTTGTTCTTCTGGAATTTGCCCACTAAAAGCCTCTGTAGCTGCAAGGCCAAGGCAAGGCCAAAGGAGCTGACTTAAAGCATAAGACCCACCTGCAGTGTCATGAGACTGATTTCAATCACAAAGACCTGTGATGTCACATGCCTTACTTTTGTCTTGTTCAGGGTTGGTGATTTACATGTATATTTCACTATTGTTTTTGGGGTGTTTACACTTTTCTACTAGGGAATCATGTGGAAATAGGGAAGTATAAAAAATCCTGGGTTCTTGTAATAAAATGTCAATTGCAAAAGAGGCATTTGTCCATGTAAGATTTTTTCCCGGAGAGGAATCTCCACTTTTAGCACAGTGAACAGGAACTTGAAGGAGTTTATTTCATAAAAAGGAAAAAATCTCTGCAGATATGTGGCTGCAGAGCTACAACCGAATCCTCTGACCACCTTTCTGAGAAACTCGGTCCTGAGCAGACTCAGTGCCCATATTCAGTGCCCGGTTGAGCCAGTTGGCAGCAATCTATAGAATTTCCTTCTTTGTCAAGAGATTCTCCTATGACCCATTTTCTCCCTAGCTTCTGCATATTAGGGAGAGCATTCAATTTCTTATTTTTTGTGACTAACTAATCTCACTTAGCATAATTTTCTCCAGTTCCAGCCATTTCCCTGTAAATGATATAATTGTGTTTTTCTTTATGGCTGAGAAAATTCCATTGTGTACATACTCTATCTATTTGTAAACCTGACTTTAAAATACACTACAAAGCCAGGTGTGGCGGTGCACACTTGTAATCCCCGCACTTGGGAGGCAGAGACAGGAGGATTTCACTGGTTTGAAGCCAGCAATGCTGGATTAAGAGACCCCGTTTCCTCTTCTCCACATCCTCGCCAGCATCTGTTGTTCTTTGTGTTTTGAATGCTTGCCATTCTAGTTGGAGTTAGGTGAAATCTCATGGTAGTTTTGATTTGCATCTCCCTGATTGCCAGTGATGTTGAGCATTTTTCATGCATTTATTGGCCATTTGAATTTCTTCTTTTGTGAAGTGTCTATTTAGTTTGTTTGCCCATTTTGTTATTGGATGCTTTTTTCTTAGTGTTGAGTTTCTTGAGTTCTCTTAATATTCTAGATATTAGTCCTCTATCGGTGGTATAGGTGGCAAAAATCTTCTCCCATTCTGTTGGCTCTTGATTGAGGTTCTTGATAGTTTCCATTGCTGAACAGAAGCTCTTCAGTTTCATGCAATCCCATGTATCAATTCTCCTTTTAATATGTTGTGCCTTTGGGGTCTTGTTGAGAAAGTTTTTGTCTGTGCCTATGTGTTGCAGTGTTGGACCCATGCCCTCTTCAAGGAGCTTCAAGGTCTCTGGTTTGATTTCCAAGTCTTTGATCCATCTTGAGTTGACTTTTGTACAGGGTGAAAAAGTGGGATTAATTTCCAATTTTCTGCATTGTTGGGATCCAGCTCGACAATGGCACAGCTTCAAGAGATGATGAGTACCAACAGCCTGATCACCACACAGAGCCGGGAGATATGTCAAGCAAGATCTCATTTATTCCTCTCCAAGCAATCATATATATAGCACAAAACCATGAGGGGAATTCCCATGGGAAATAGTCTAGCCTATCAGAATAAAGATCACTAGCACATAGTTCACAGCCAATCCCAGGCCAGTACATGAGCCATTCATGTGTGTGGAAGGCTCCTTTAAAGGTAAAAAGGGAAAAACTGCTCAGTCTCCCCACCCATAATGAATGGGGAAACCACGCCTTCGTAGCCTCCACCAGGTGCCATCTTAGCCCCTTTTCTGCTGAATCATTTTACTGCAGAAGTTCTTAAACTTTACCTAAAGCTTTGCCTTAGGCTGCAGTCCACTCAGGCCGAGGGAGGCTGCATTTCCTTAGGCGCTGTATGGACACACCCCATAATATCCCCCTTTTTCTTTTATTTTATATGGACTGGGCCTGTCTTTGGTTGTCCCCATCGAGTACCAGGGATTACCCATCATTGGATAGCACAGATCTATACTGTACTTCCTGTCTTAGGTTTCCCTGGCCCCTGGGGATTTTACACGTCATTGGCCACCAGCCCTTTAACATGCTGCAATTTTCCACATCTGGGGAACTTGTAAAACAGGAGATGGGTGGTCATATTCAGAGCTCCAATTCTAAGATTTATTTTCTTTGCTGGCAAGCCTTTGGTAATGCACTTCTATTTGGTTGATTTTAACAGAAATTGAAGTAGTCTATTAAAATCACAGGGGTCTATGGTGCACAAAACTATGATAAACAGCAAGGGGCCCAACAAAGGAAGAAAATAGGGCAAAAGTCCATGAAAGCCAGTCCCTGAAGATCTTCTCACCGTGTCTCCAGATTATGTTGGAGCTGCTTAATCTTATCTTGTTCCTGCAAAAATAAGCAGATGCCTCCTTTTTCGGCTGTTAATAAATCCAATACCCATCTTTTTTGTGATACCACATAGGCTAGGTAATCTAATTGGGCTTGTGAGTCTTGGACAGTTTCTGAGAGGGCCTTAATACCATCGATCATTTGGAGGGAGTTTCCTATGTAACTCAAAAGCCATCCCAAGGCCAGCTGCACCCATGGCAGTTCTGGCAGTAATCTCCAGGCTGATTAAGAGTGGGATGGCTTGTACTGCTCACCTTTTTCGCCCTCCCCAATCAAAAGGGGGGGGATGGGCATTGGTTCCTCCCCAAGGATAATATTTATATCGGGGAGCAGGGAGGCAAGGGTGCAAAGGCCTGTCCATGATGGAGGCAAAGACCCATATGCAATGCTATCACCACAAACAAAAACTAACCTGGGAGGGGGACAAAGATTTTGGGAGGGAGATTTAACAGTAATATTTATACAGCAAAAACTTGAACCATCAATGTTGGATGCCCAGTAACAGGTATTATTTATTGATATTTTAAATAGCTGAATGGATAATGGGAAGGACATAGAGCAATTGGGGTGATCTAGTTTTGGGGACTCCCTTGATTAACTAGGGCCAAGGGCTGAGGTGGTCCAGCTCGAAGATAAAGCCAACAATCTCTAGCTACTTTGATGGAGGAAAAGGGAATCTCTGTGGTCCAATGCCTATGAAAAGGGGAAAGGTTGGAGTCTTTTGAAAAATTTAAAATATTTAGGGTTAAAAATTCATTTCTTAATTGATTATGTGGGGGTAGTAACTCCCCCTTTTGTTTTTGTAATTGAACCTTCGGGGTATGATTATTTTTTTCTATTAAAGCTTGTCCTTTTGGGTTATATGGAATGCCCATAGTGTGAATAATTTTCCATAATTGAAGGAAGGAGGCGAAATGTTGACTAATAAAACAAGGGCCATTATCAGTTTTGATTTGTTCAGGAATATCAAGAATAGCAAATCAATGAAGAAAATAACTTATAGCATGTTTTGTCTTTTCACCCAAATGAGTTGAGGCCCAAACAGCCCTGGAATAGTTATCTATGAAAACAAAAATATACTTAAGTTTTCCAAATGGTTGAAAATGAATTACATCCACTTGCCATAATCTATTGGGGTGTAGTCCTCTTGGAATAACTCTGGACGATTGAAGGGGGAGTATTTAAAAGAGGGGTTGACATGATTTACAAGTGTGAACAATACTTTTTAAATCCTTAGTAGGGATTTGAGGATATTTGTGTTTTAATCCTCTCCCCATGGCCTCTTCTGCAGATGGGGCTTGAACTTTTGTGTAGGCCATCGCCTGTCCCTTCTGAAACTCCGTCCCTTTTGAACGGCACTCTCCCATCTCTTTAGGATCTATTGTCCCATGTTCAACTGCTATTATTCCAACATGTCAGAGGCTGTTTACCTTGGAGACCTACTGTGGCCCAGTGCAAAATTTACACCCTTTCCCCGGGATTTTCAAGGGCCAGCGAGAGCTCACTGGACGCCACCGGAACCGCGACACTTTCCAAGGCACACAGGCCCCTCTCTTGGGGCGAACCCATTCCAGGGCGCCCTGCCCTTCAGAAAGAAAAGAGAACTCTCCCCTGGGCTCCTGCCAGCTTCTCTGGGATCAGTCACGTTACCGCACTGGATGCCTTGCGGCAACCACCCCCTCCACTTCGGACTTGGGGATCTGAACCCAACTCCCTTTCAATCGGCTCGAGTATCAAACATTTAGAATTTTTATCTCCAATTGTGATGACCATTTTGGGTCTTAACCTGGTCACGAGAGGTACCATCCAATGGATCTCAGTGGAACCGTTCCCCTTTTTTAACGGGGCTGGGGGAAGCTCCCTTGGGAGGTTATTGGCTCCCCCTTTTTAAGTTAAATTTGGACCTGCAGTCCCGGGCCCAATGAAAGCCCTTATGGCATTTGGGGCAGGGTGTCCAGGGAATTTCCCCTTTCTTACCTCCTCCCATAGGAGGTGTGGCCTGGGACGCACATTTTTGGTGGAAATGGCCCTCCTTTCTGCATCTGAAACATGTAGGGGGGGGGCAACCCTTGACTGCTGCATTGCCTGTATTAGAGTCTGTAGGCCCTCCCATTGCCCTTCCTTTACAGCAGCTGTCATGGTTTGAAGTTGATGGCTCATAGAGCCAGCATCCCAAGAAACCATGATCCATCTCTCTAAAATATCCATCTCTCTAAAGTGACCAGGTTAAGACCAGGTTAAAACCCTGAGCACGCCAGCTTATGGTCAGCTGTCATTCTGTCCCACTCTAGCATTTTGACAAACTTGTCTCTTAATGGACCGGCTGGAAACTTCCTCTTAAGGCTGTTATATATGCTCTCTATAAATATAGGTAGATCCTCACTGGGCTTTTGAGTAATTGCCGCAATAGGGGCCTCAGTGGGCCCATCGTCTAGTTTTCTCCATGCTGCCAGTGCAGCAGCCCTAACCTGATCCTGGTATGGGGGGGCAAGGCCGCCTGTTGTAGGCCAGTGGTATGCGGCTCAGCTGTCCCAGTAAGCATGCCATAGGTTAAGGGGTGGCAGGATTGGCATCTAATTTAATATAAGCATCTATTGAAGTAGGTAGCAAATTTACTACACATAAACTATCTGACAATAAATTTATAGACTAAAAATATCCTTGCAGGGCTAGGGCTATGGTAAAGGTTCTTTGAATTGAGAGGAACCTTTTACAGGCTGGAAGATGGTTTTGGGGGGCTGAGGATCCATTTATTTTACAAAAGTGGAATAAATAATCACGGAGGCCCCTTAGCGCCCTCGGAGCAGGGCTGAGCCCAGAAGCAACAGCCACCAGGCAGAGCCCAGGAGCAGCAGCCCGGTGAGGGTGGCAGCAGGGTGTGCAACCCTGTTCTGGCCTGGGGCTGGGGCTGGTGGGGAGATGCATCCACGAGGCAGCCTGGGAGGCGCAGCCTGCTGGGCCAGCCCTTCCACTAGGGTTCCTCCGGCTCCCACTTCTCCCGCATATGGCAGCGAGGGGAGGGTACAGAGAATGAATTGGCCAGGGAAAGGGGCTGTGGGGAGTCCTTGGCTTCCCCAAAGGGATCTGGAGGGTTTTTAGGGGCTTCAGGGCCAGAGGGGGATGTATGCTCAGCGGCCCCATTTTTCGCTGGCTTGGGGATATGGTCAGTGAGTTTATCTGGGGGTCACAGGGGAAATCAACTTTTAAGTGTGGAGACAGTGGGGAGAACTGAAAGGGGGGGATCTCCCCTTTTTCTGTCTGGGCTCGCCTAACCAGCCCCCCAACTTGATCTCAGGTATCCCAATCATAAAGATTACTTTCAGGGAGCCATGGGGCAGTTTTTAAAAGGTACCCCCAGGCCTGGGTGGCTTGGTTATCAGCGAGATTAAGTCCTCGGCTCTTGAGAAGGAGTCGAAGGGATTCTAGGGCAGGGTCAAGTTTAGAACTGTACTTCCCTATACTAAAATACGAGGGGATACTCACCCAAAAACCGATTGACTCGCCAGTGATTTCTTTCGTTAGAGGATGGAGAGGGGGCCTCACACGGGGCACCAGACTCTTGGGATCCAGCCCGACAGTGGCGGGGCTTGGAGGATGATGAGTACTGACAGCCTGATCACCACACAGAGCCGGGAGATATGTCAAGCAAGATCTCATTTATTCCTCTCCAAGCAATCATATGTATAGCACAAAACCATGAGGGGAATTCCCATGGGAAATAGTCGAGCCTATCAGAATAAAGATCACTAGCACGTAGTTCACAGCCAATCCCAGGCCAGTACATGAGCCATTCATGTGTGCGGAAGGCTCCTTTAAAGGTAAAAAGGGAAAAACTGCTCAGTCTCCCCACCCATAATGAATGGGGAAACCACGCCTTTGTAGCTTCCTCCAGGTGCCATCTTAGCCCCTTTTCTGCTGAATCATTTTACTGCAGAAGTTTTTAAACTTTACCTAAAGCTTTGCCTTAGGCTGCAGGCCACTGAGGCTGAGGGAGGCTGCATCTCCTTAGGCGCTGTATGAACACACCCCATCACTGCATATGGTTAACCAGTTTTACCAACACCATTTGTTGAAGAGGCTATCTTTTTTCCAGTGTATATTTTTGGCCCCTTTGTAAAAATCAATTGGCTGAAAGTGTGTGGACTTGTTTTAATGCACCAATAAAAAATGTAAAAAATTATTAAAAAAAGAGACCCTGTTTCCAAATAAAAATATAAAAATAGGTCTGAGAGTGTAGCCTGTAGGTAGAAGGGTTTCCAGGAACCCCAGTACCACCAATATATACTACAAAGCCATAGTAATAAAAACAGCATGGTACTGGCACAATAACAGATACATAGAACAATGGAGCAGTATAGAAGATTCAGAAACAAATCTGCATACTTACGGTCAACTGATTTTTGACAAAGGGGCCAAAAACATACACTGAAAAATTATAGCCTGTTAAACAGGTAGTGTTGGCAAAACTGGTTAACCATATGCAGGAAAATTGAAATACACTCTACTTTCTCACCTTGCATAAGTGTCAATTCAAGATGGATCAAAACTTGGAAATTAAACCAGAGACCTTGAAGATTCTTAAAGAGGGCATAGGTCCAACACTGCAACACACAGGCACAGATAACATTTTCTTTTTTTTTTCTTTCTTTCTTTTTTATTGGTGCACTGTATTCATACATCATAGTGGGATACAAACTTTTGTAGACATACATGCACACATCGCCCAGTCAGCCCCCACCCGATCCCCACCCCATTCTCTCCCTATCCCTCCTTCCCATGCTTGGCTTAGTGGTTGACATCTAGTATTATAGCAATTTATCCAAAATTAACAATGATAATCTCACATAACAGTTTCATTTGTATGATACCAAGCTTTTGATGACTTAAAGATAACATTTCAATATTTCTTTTTGCTTTCTTTCTTACCAGAGAATATTTTTTTCTATTTTTTTAGGTGAAACTATCATATACTTATATATTTATTTTTCAGAAAAAAAATCTATCCTAATATGGCATATGGACTCTAGATACCCAAAACGATCTTGAAAAAGAACAAAGCTAGAATATATATATTTTCTGATTTCAAAACATATAAAGCTACAATAATTGAAACAGTGTAGTACTGTTCTAAAGGCAGATATATAAACCACTGGAGTTAAATACAAGCCTAGAGCTAAATTCTTCCCTATATTGTCAAGTTATTTTTGACAAGGTTTCCACGAACATTTGGTGGTGGAAATAATAATCTTTTAACTAAATATTGTTGAAAAATAATGATTACATGGAAAAGAATAATATTGGACCCTTACCTAATCCCATAAACAAATATTAACTCAAAATAGATAAAAGACCTAATTATAAATCTTAAGACTATAAACTTTTAGGAGAAAATCTGGGTCATAAAACCTCACAACATTGAAACTGGCAGTGATTTCTTGGATATGATTTCAATGGCACAGGCAACAGAAGAGTATACAAACTCCCTAAAAAATAAAAAAAAAATTGTATATACAAAGACACTGTAAACAGAGTTAAAAGTTACTAATAGAATGGGATAAAATATTTCCAATTGCTATATCTGAAGGTATATTAATATTCCAACTAGAAATCCTAAAAATTAGCAACAATAAAGGCAAACAATACAATTTAGAGATAGGTAAAAGACTAACATAAATAATGAATCTCCACAGATAACCAGTCTTAGTTGTCTGTTGGATGGAAAATCTTGTTTCTCTGGTTCTGGAGTGTGTTACCTATTTCTTCTTTGTAGTTAATCTCTTTGAGTATTTTCTCTAGCGCTGGTTTTGAAGACATAAATTCCTTCAGTTTCTGTTTGTCATGGAAGCTTCTTATTTTTCCATCTAATTTGATAGAAAGTTTTGCTGGGTAGGAAAGTTTTGGCTGGAAGTTGTTTTCTTTCAGAGTTTGGAATATGTTACTCCAAGCCCTTCTGGCTCTCATGACTTGGTTTGGGAAGTCTGGAGTGATTCTAATTGGTTTGCCTCTGAATGTCACTTGGCCCTTTGTTTTTGATGCCTTTAAGATTCTTTGCTTGGCTTCCACATTTGTCATTTTGACACTTATGTGGCGTGGGGATCCTCTTCTCCGATCCTGTCTAAAGGGAGTTCTATAAGTTTCCTGGACCTGTGTATCAACCTCTTGCTCTATGTTTGGAAAATTTTCTGCTATTACTTCCTTGAAGAGATTGTTGATCCCTTTGGTTTCACTTTCTTTTCCCTCCTCTATTCCAATTATTCTTAGGTTAGCTCTCTTAAAATGGGCCCATATTTCTTCAATGTCAGATTCCTGTTGTTGGATATTTTTTTCTAGATTACAAACTATGCGTTCATTTCTGGAATAATCATCTTCTAAGAGTGAGATTCTGTTCTCCATATGGTCCAATTGGTTGTTCATGCTTTGAATTGAGGCCTTTACTTCATTAATTGCATCCTTTATCTCTTTTTGGCTCTCTCTGAATTCTTTTTGAAGCACCTCTATCATTTCTACAGTTATTTTCCTGATTTGATCTAGAAATCTCTGATTTTCTGTTTTATCGGGTTCTGATGTTGTGGGCTTGTGGGCATTCATTGCTCCAGTGTTATTCCTCTTTCCAAAAATTTCAGAAGTTTGTGCCTTCTCTGGGTTCTTCCCTTGGGTCACTATGACCTCGCTTAAGGTGCTCTGGATCTCGAGTCTGTAGTATCTCTGACCCCACTACTCCTTTACTGGGTTGTATCACAGAGTCTCCAACCCAGGGAGTCAATAGAGGCTGCTTTATACTATGAAAGGTGCCAGGTTGCACGTTCTCCTATGGTGTAATATCTCTGCCACCGCCACTCCCCCACTGAGTCAAGTCCCAGGGAGGACAATATTGGGATTTCTCCTCTGTGGCCTTCAATTTGACTCACTGTTTTTGAGTACACAGATGTAGCTGTACTGGACTCGGTGAATTCAATGCTGCTGCCGCCGGTGGCAATATGGCGCCGCTGCCACGCCCTTGGCCGTGAGGCTGGCATATTTTTTCTTCTCTGGTTTTGAGATCCACTCTGAGTCCCTGCAGCGTGTGCTGAGCTCAGCCACTGGGAGCTTTAGATGCTCCCTGTGCTGAAAAATCCCGCCTGGCTGTTCCGCAGCGGCTCACCTCGGCTTGCTGTAGCCGTCTGGTGAATTCGCCATTGCCGCCGGTATTATGGCGCTGGTGCCGCGTCCTCGGGCGTGAGGCCGGTGTATCTCCTCTGTGGATCTGAGCTCTGTTTTCAGTCTGCTTTCTCTCTGGAGCCTGGTGATTTTTTGTTTCTCTGGTGATGGTGTTTTCTGGCTATGGAAGTCGCTGATTTTGTGGTAATGGAGATTGGTTGTTAGCGGGGCTTGTAAGCCCCGCCTTTCTCGGTCGCCATCTTCCCAGAAGTCCTCCACAGATAACATTTTCAACAAGAAACCAAAGTCACAAGAACCTAAATAGTGGATCAATACATGAGATTACATTAAACCGAAGAGCTTCTGTACAATAAAGGACATTATTAAGAACCTCAACAGAGAGCCAACAGAATGGGAGAAGATTTTTGTCACCTACTCTTACAATAGAGAACTAGTATCAGTGATTCTGATTATAACAGTTCTAGTGGGTATGAATTAATATTTTATTATGGGATGATTTGTATTTTTCTAATAAATAATAATGTTAAACACCTTTATTCACTCTATGTTTATCAGCAAAGCTTTTTATTATTGCATTGTGTGATTATTTTTAAAATTATGTAGGGAAAATAGTTACAAAAATGCATTTGTACTTCATTTTATATTTCCTATGTTTTTACCTTTTGGGATACTTTTTATTTATTCATGTAGGCCTGAATTATTATCTACTGTCCTATTTCAACCTGAAGGACTCTCTTTAGTGTTGCTTGTAGATGATAGCAACAAAATTTCTTATTTTTTTAGCCTATTGTGTACCCCTATTTTTACCCCATCGCCTCAGGCAGTTCTACAATTCTCCTAATCACTTTGAGCATATGTTCCTCAGGAAAATGCTATTCATAGTGTGCAATGATTTCTTGTTGTCCTCTTGCTTAACATGTCTTTTTTCTCCTAAAATATTGGGCGATAATAACTGTTCAGAATGAGAATTTCAACAACTGAGTTGAAATAGAACTTAAAGAAAAATGAAAACAAATAATATATATGAAATATGACCAAAGTCCAAGAAGCTCAAATGTTATTCATGCCTAATAAAAAGGTAAGGTATGTATTTCCTCTTAATGGGAACAAAAATTTCCAAAAACAGGCCAATCCCTGGCCTACATTGAGATTAACAATGAATGTTTAATCCATTCATTACATGTATCAATATCTTTAATTATCCTCTATCACCTGGAAAAGAAAATCTTGCTTAATATCTGTTTGTTGCTTTATAAACATAAAGCTAAAATTTATAGGTTCCCAAAAGTTAAAATCTAAGAATAAAGATACATAATTTTACTGAATATATAAGAATGCATACAGATATTTATATAGAAGTTTGGCATCAGATTTTTTTTCAAAGCAAACAAATAGCAATTAGAATGGGCTATTAAAATTGAAAGAACTATGCTGGGTGTGGTGGCACATGCTTGTAGTCCCTCGCTTGGGAGGCTGAGACAGAAGGATCATGAAGGTTCGAAGCCAGCCTCAGCTGGCTTAAGAGACCCTGTCTCCAAATAAAATATAAAATAGGTCTGGGAGCATAGCCTAGAGGTAGAGAGCCCCTGGGTTCCATCCCCAGTACCACACACACACACACACAAAAATCAAAAGTACTTCTTCTGTTGGGCACTGGAGAATAAAGACATTTTCATTTTCTTTGAGTTGATAGCAGGCTAGCACTTTCTAACTTCGCAAAGCATGCAAGCAATCCTTCATAAACATTATATAAGGATGGGAGCTTCAGCAGAAGATACTTAATCCTGCCTGATTGTTCAGCCTGGTCACAGCTATAGGGAAAAACACTAGTTCTTAGGGTAGAGTATAATAAAAACCACACTCAGAAAAACAAAAATCTGTGTTTAAGAATCAAGTCAGAAATACTGCCATTCACAATGGTCTCTCCTAGTTCTGGTAAGTTTCAAAATACTACTTTTATCCCTTATGTTCAAGGTCTTATCTGAACTATTATTCATAAAATGTCATTAAGAGCATTAGGTGACAGTTGACTCATGTGGAAAACAAAAAGAAATTCAAACCAAATGGAAGTTCCAGAGACATTTTTTCTGGCACTTTTAAAATGTGATTTCAGTGCCAGACAATGCATTTTAATATACTCTGTTAGTGTGCTTTTTGGATTAGATATTACCAGAGATTGGAAATTCATTGAAAACAATGAATTGGCCATCAGGAGGCCTCTCTCTGTTCTAGACATTTTCAACCTATAAACTGTGTTGCATTTTACTCCTTTAGACTTAGTGTTTCACATCTATTGAATAGGAATAAAATCATCAACATCTTGGTTTTAGGAGGGATTTATTTGCTTTTATTTATTTTTATTGAGAGATAATTCACATAACAAATTCATCTTTTTTATCTATACAGCACAGTGGGCTTTCACATAGTCAGGAAAACATGCAACAATCATCACTATCTAATTTGAGAATATTTTCATCAGCTAAAAAAATACTCCGATAGAGGACTAATATCTATAATTCTCAGAGAACTCAAGAAAATCAGCACTAAGAAAACAAATAACCCAATCAAAATTGGGGAAGTGAATTAAATAGGCAATTCATGAAGGAAGAAATTCAAATGGCCAATAAATGCATGAAAAATGCTCAACATCATTAGCAACAAGAGAGATGCAAATCAAAACTACCCTGAGATTTCACCTAACTCCAACTAGAATGGCAAAAATTCAAAACACAAAGAACAACAAATGCTGGCAAGGATGTGGAGAAGTGCGTACTCTAAAACATTGTTGGTGGGACTGAAAATTAGTGTAACTACTTTGGCGAACCCTCAGAGGAATGGGAACAAATTTATCATTTGATCCAGCAATGCCACTTTTGGGTATCTACCCAAAAGAAAGAAAACCAAACTATCAAATAAATGCATGCATATCTATGTTCATAGTTGCACAGTTCACCATTGGAAAACTATGGAACCAGCCAAGATGTCCATCAAGACATGAATGGATTATAAAACTGTAGGATATGTACACAATGGAATTTTACTCAGCCATCAAGAAAAACACAATTACATCATTTACAGGGAAATTGATTGAAATGGAGAACATTATACTGAGACTAGTCAGTCACAAAAAATGAGAAATAGGATGCTCTCCCTAATCTGTGAAAGCTAGGGAGAAATAAATCATAGGAGGAACTCTAGATGAAGAAGGGGATTTTATAGATGAGCAAATATGGCAACCTGAGGGAATGGTAGAGGGGAAGAGGGAAACTCTCTTATGTACATGATGTACTTTAAGAAATACATCAAATTCAGTCACTAAGCCAAGCATGAGGAGGGAGGGGGAGGGAATGGTGCAGGAATTGGGTAAGGGCCAATTGAGTTATGTGTGCATGTATATCTCTACCATCTTATATCCCATTAAGATGTATGACTACAATTAACCAATATAAATTTATAAAAACATAAAACTACAAGCCACTCTTTGTCAGCCAATGATCAACATTTTACCTCTACTAGTTAGCCTACTTTAGAAGAAATCATAAAATATGTGATATTTTATGTCTGTCTTCTTTCACTTTGCACAATGTTTTCAAAGTTCATTCATGTTGTACCATGAATTATAGTTAGAAGTCTTTTGCAAGAAGCAAAGGATAAAACATGTGTAGTGGCACAGTCCTGTAATCCTTGGGAGGCTGATACAGGAAGATCGCAGATTTGAGGACAGCTTCAGCAAGTAGAGAGACTCTCCTTAACCAATAAGACTCTGCTTCAAAATAAAAATAGAAAATAGACATAGGACAATAGTTAGGAGGTAGCATGCATCCACGTTCCATTTCCAGTTACACACACACACACACACACACACACACACACACACAAACACACACACACACACAGAAGCAAAAGTTATAATGGATATAAATTCATTTTGATACTTAGTAAATTCAAATAAGCCTAAATATTATTGCTACAGAAAGTCTTCATATACTGTTTGGGAAGTCTGTAATAAAGATTAGTATTTCTTGAAATAAAGCTTCTTATATTGCATTTATTTGGACCTAAGTTGAGCTGAGAAAAAAAGACCAGGTATAATCTAAACATTTCCTATACAGTTTTAATATAGGAAAAATAAAGTACTGAATTTGAAGTTGATTGTGTATAAGACATTTTGTAGAGATTGCTTGGCCTCTGTTGTATTAAATGGTTGCCCTTATTCATATGCATGAATGACCACTTACAAAACTATATGAATTCTTTAGGGAATGAATTGAGGCAATAAACTTTATAATATTCAATGTTGGAAGAAAACATTTTAAATAGTTTGTCTAGGACCATTTATCCACAAGATAAAAGAGAATAATGCCATTCCTTGATCCAATCCCCAAATACTTTTTATAGTACTGGGGATTAAACTCAGGGGGGTTAGTTATACCTCAGTACTTTTTATTTTTATTTTGAAACAGAATCTAGCTAAATTATTGCACACTGACCTTGAATCAGTGATCGTCCTAACCTCAGCTTTTCAAGTACTAGAATTACAGGCCTATGTTACTGTACCTGGCTCCTACTTTTTTTAAGTATACATAAAATATTTTATTTTCATGCCCAATCCAGTTACATTGTAGGGGCCTATTTTCATATGGTTGTGCCTTAATATCTGGAGTTTTGTAATCATAGCACTTACATAGTATAAATGAGGTCTCAGAATTCTACCGATTTTATTTTAGTCAGCCATTGACTCAGATATTGGTATGTAAGAAGGGAGGGAGGTAGAGAGATGAAGGATAAACTCTTAAAACATTCTATGTAAGAGAGGGAAGACTATGTAACAATATTAATTCTGTAGAATTATGTTTCCATTGTCTTATATATTTTAAAAAATTAAGAAGCACTGGGTGATTTATGTAAAAAGATACTTTGACATATAATAGTTTTTGTTATAAAAATGCTTTATTCCTTGATCAATTTGAACATTAATTGACACTATAGATGTACATTTTTAAGAGTATATACTTGTCAAAAAGGTTGTCAGCTTTTGGTAGGGTATAAAACAGTTATAGCAAAATTAGAAACTAAAGAAATACTAGGGATACCATAGCATTGTAGAATATCATTCTTCTTCTCTTAACTTCACGTTCCTCTGGATATGTTGCCAGATAAAGAACTAACCATTGGCCAGGTAATGGCTAGTTACACTTTTAATCCCCCACACTTGTAACCCCAGCATATGGGAGGCTGAGACAGGAGATTCATGGTTCACGGACAGCCTAAGCTACTTAGTGAGGCCCTTTGAAGCTCAGTGAGAATCTGTTTCAAAATAAAGAATAAAAAATAGGGCTGGGGCTGTGGCTTGAAGGTATAATGCTGCTGGCTTCCATCCTCAGTACCGCAACAACAACAACAACAACCTAAGCATTAAAATTTGATGTTTTAATTAAAAAACAAATAAAATTTAGCACATTGTTAACTTGTTTTTATATTGTGGTGCTGGGGATCAAACATACCTTCAAGCTACACTTACAGCCTGATTTTTTTATTTTTTATTTTGAAACAGGGTCTCACTAAGTTTTGGAGTGCATCACTAAGTAGCTGAGTCTAGTGCAAACCTGGATCCTCCTATTGTAACTTTTCAAGAACTGGGATTACAAGCATGTATCACCTTGCCTGGCTCATATTTTTAAAATATTGTATAGGATTTACCTGTACAAAAGACTTTTGTTGTGTATCTGAATTTAAATGAGTAACTCAATTTTATTTGTTAAATCTAGCAATGCAATCATAAAATAAATTCCAATTAACCTAGGTAATTTCTAAGGGACATACCAGTAGAAAACATTCGTATTTCGCCGGGTGTGGTGGCGCACGCTTGTAATCCCCGCGCTTGGGAGGCGGAGACGGGAGGATCGCGCAGGTTCGAAGCCAGCCGTGCTGGAGTAAGAGACCCTGTTTCAAAAATATAAAATAGGTCTGGGAGTGTAGCCCGGAGGAAGGAGGGCTTCCAGGAACCCCAGTACCACCAAAAAAAAAAAAAAAAAGAAAGAAAACATTCGTATTTCTGATGCAGAACCAGCCTGACAAGCTATATGCATGTATGGAATGGGTATAAGTGTATGTTTATAAAACAGTAGTTTGCAAACTTCATTTCCTTAAAATAATTTAGGGGATTTGTTTAAAATATTGATTCCATGCTATATATCCTATGATATCCTGATTTACTAGTTCTGAGATGAGGCAAGAAATAGGTGCCTTTAATAGGCCACAGGCATTCAAGGAGAAAAATACTTTGAAAGACACTGTGATTTTCTTCTACAAATAGGAGAATGACAAAAGTCATGAATATTGGGATTACAGAACAGCCCCATACATTATTTACTTATTAGCATATTAAAATTGAATACTTGTTCTTCTAACCACATAATAATCCCACTCTGGACTACTCTGATATTATGATAATATTTCTTTGACTAACATATATTCATTGCTAAATTTATCAGAAAATTGATTTCCCTTAATAATTGTGGAAGTGGGGAAAATTCAACTTAATTTTATCTAGAAAAAATAAAACATAGTTTCCCTTTAATAAAGGGAAATAAGGCACAAATAAAAACTTTCTCAACAAGACCCCAAAGGCACAACAAACTAAAAGGCAAATCAATATGTGGGATTGCATAAAACTGAAGAACTTCTGTCAGCAAAGGAAACTGTCATGAAATTCAATCGAGAGCCAATTGAATGGGAGAAGATTTTTGCCACCTACTCCTCTAATAGAGGACTAATATCTAGAATATACAGAGATCTCAAGAAACTAAAAACTATGAAAACAAATAATCCAATAAAAATGGGCAAGCAAACTAAATAGACACTTCATGAAAGACGAAATTCCAATGACCAATAAGTGCATGAAAAAATGGTCAACATCATTGGCAATCAGAGAAATGCAAACCAAAACTTCTCTGAAATTTCACCTTACCCCAACTAGAATGACAATCATTCAAAACACAAACAACAACAAATGCTGGCGAGGATGTGGAGAAGTGGGAACTCTAAAACATTGTTGGTGGGATTGCAAATTAGTGCAACCACTTTGGAAAACAGTATGGAGAATCCTCAAAAGAATAGGAACAAATCTATCATTTGATCCAGCAATACCACTTATGGGTATCTACCCAAAAAAAGGAAACCAAACTGCCAAACTAATGCATGTATATCTATATTCATAGCTGCACAATTCACCAGCCAAACTATAGAACCAGCCAAGATGTCCATCAACAGAAGATGGATTACAAAACTGTGGGATATGTACACAATGGAATTTTACTCAGCCATTAAAAAAGCACAATTGCAAAATTTACATGGAAATGGATTTGAGGACAATATACTAAGTGAGATAAGTCGGTCAATCAGAAAAAGTAAATCATCCAGGCGTGGTGGCACACACTTGTAATTCCCACGCTTAGGAGGCAGAAACAGGAGGATCGCGCAGGTTCAAAGTCAGCTACACTGGTTTAAGAGACTCTGTTTCCAAATAAAAACAGATATAAAATAGGTCTGGGAGTGTAGCCTGGAGGTAGGAAGGCTTCCAGGAAACCCAGTACCACCAAAAAAAGAAAGAAAGAAAGAAAAAGTAAGAAATTAGATGCTTTCCCTAATATGTGAAAGCTAAGGTGTAAAGGGTCAAAAGGAGGAACTCCAGGTAAAAAAGGAAATTCTATAGAGGAGAAAATAAGGCAACATAACTGTGGGGATGTGAAGAGGGAAGAGGGAAAGTCTTTAAAATACACGATGTACTTATTCATATCATAGTCAACCACTAATCCAAGCATGAGAGGGAGGGATGGGGAGGGAGTGGGGTTGGGACTGGGTTGGGACTGGCTGGGTAATGTGTGAATTTAAGTCTACACATTTTTTTTTTGCTTCATCATGATGTATAAATATAATGCACCAATAAAATTAAAAAAATAAAGGGAAATAATTTGCTCAATACTAAGCAAGGAGATAGTGGAATAAACTGTGGTTTGGAGGAAAGCAGGGTAGTGTTCTGATAAGAACAGGTAATTATTTTAATCCAAATCAATTTGCTATAGGGCTAAAATTCTAAGAGATCAAAGATCACTATATAAAATCCATGCACCAAACTTGTTTCCAATGAGGATGCATTATTCTTCAAATTATGTTTTTTCTAATTAATATTTGAATACTGCCCTTAAAAAAGTATCTAAAATTAATGTTCAACACCATCACTGAAAGTTCTTCCTATAAGCTCACCTAGTTTAACTTTCATTGTTCGCCAGACAAAAAATTAGTTTCCCTGCTTTTGGAGGGCTAGGAACTAGTTTTTGATTAACCTAGTCACTAATACTTTAAATTTCTGCATATTCAAATACTTGATCTGGATAACTCCACATATTTAGAGGTAGCTAGGAGAGAAAAGGATCTTCATTGTTTTTAAAATTGAGGCAAAAATATATTTTTATTAAATATATTTGCTTTTGTATACTTACTTAACTCTAAAATGTGTATTTCAAATTTGTCCAAAGGATTTAATGTGAATTTGCTACAAAATGTTTTGGAAAATTTTAATAACATTTATTTCTACCATGTGGGATAAAATCAGTATATTTAACACAATAGTTATAAATATAATTCTGGAGCCAATTGGGTTTTAGTCCCACAGCTGTTACATACTAGCTGGATAATCTTGGAAACATACATAACTCTCTTTGCCTCAATTTCTATTTCTCTAAAATGGAGCTATAACTTCTGTGGTTAATTGTTCTACAAATTTAGTAATGTTATATGGGTAATACTCTTCGCATAGCACTTCATGCCTGATAAGAATAGAGAAGTAGGTGACTGGAAAGTTTGTTAAATATTTTAGTGTATGAACTGTCCATGCATTCTCCTGGTAGCTGACAACCCTTCATATACTATTCTGTTTAGTGTTAATTCTAGCACATAAAATATTCCAAGATAATACTGGGATATTCTAATAAAAGAGAATAGAGAATAGAGGAAGTCATATTGAGTATACACTAAACAACATTTAAGTGGGGCCCTTAGACTTATTAGGTAGGTGTTTCATATGAAAGCTTGGAAGAATGCCTCCATTTGTGTCTTAGAGAAAAAGAACACCTAATAAATGTCACAAGGAATCAAAAGATTTATTCCTTCCAATGTTGAATCTCAGAAGTTTTGTGGCGGGACTTCCGGGAAGATAGCGACCGAGAAAGGCGGGGCTTAAGAGCCCCGCTAACAAACAATCTCTATTACCACAAAATCAGCGACTTTTATAGCCAGAAAACACCATCACCAGAGAAACAAAAAAATCACCAGGCTCCAGAAAGAAAGCGGACTGAGAACAGAGCTCAGAGCCACAGAGGAGATACACCGGCCTCAAGCCCAAGGACACGGCAGCAGCGCCATACTGCCAGCGGCAGTGGCGAATTCACCGGACGGCTACAGCAAGCCAAGGTGAGCCACTGCGGAACAACCAGGCGGGATTTTTCAGCGCAGAGAACATCTAAAGCTCCCAGTGGCTGAGCTCAGCACACGCTGCAAGGACTCAGAGTGGAATTCAAAGCCAAGAAGAAATAAGCCAGCCTCACGGCTGAGGGTGTGGCAGCGGCGCCATATTGCCACTGGCGGCAGCAGCAGCGAATTCAACGAGTCCAGTACAGCTACATCTATGAACTCAGAAACAGTGAGTCAAATTGCGGGCCACAGAGGAGAAATCCCAGTACTGTAATTCCTGGGACTTGACCCAGTGGGGGAGTGGCAGTGGAAGAGATATCACACCATAGGAGAATGTGCAACCTGGCACCCCCCCCCATAGTTTAAAGCAGCCTCTATCAACTCCCTGGGTCAGAGACTCTGTGACACAACCCAGTAAAGGAGTAGTGGGGTCTGATATACTACAGACTCGAGATCCAGAGCAGGCACAAACTTCCAAAATCATGGGAAACAGGAATAACACTGGAGCAATGAATGCCCACAAGCCCACAACATCAGAACCCGATAAAACAGAAAATCAGAGATTTCTAGAAGATCAAATCAGGAAAATAACTGTAGAAATAATAGAGGTGCTTCAAAAAGAATTCAGAGAGAGCCAAAAAGAGATAAAGGATGCAATTAATGAAGTAAAGGCCTCAATTCACAGCACAAACAACCGATTAGACCACATGCAGAACAGAATCTAGCTCTTAGAAGATGATCATTCCAAAAATGAACGCATAATTTCTAATCTAGAAAAAACTATCCGACAGCAGGAATCTGATATTGAAGAAATATGGGCCCATTTTAAGAGAGCTAACCTAAGAATAATTGGAATAGAGGAGGGAAAAGAAAGTGAAACCAAAGGGATCAACAATCTCTTCAAGGAAGTAATAGCAGAAAATTTTCCAAACATAGGGCAAGAGGTTGATACACAGGTCCAGGAAACTTATAGAACTCCCTTTAGACAGGATCGGAGAAGAGGATCCCCACGCCACATAAGTGTCAAAATGACCAATGTGGAAGCCAAGCAGAGAATCATAAAGGCATCAAAAACAAAGGGCTAAGTGACATTCAGAGGCAAACCAATTAGAATCACTCCAGACTTCCCAAACCAAGTCATGAGAGCCAGAAGGGCTTGGAGTAACATATTCCAAACTCTGAAAGAAAACAACTTCCAGCCAAAAATTTCCTACCCAGCAAAACTTTCTATCAAATTAGATGGAAAAATAAGAAGCTTCCATGACAAACAGAAACTGAAGGAATTTATGTCTTCAAAACCAGCGCTAGAGAAAATACTCAAAGAGATTAACTACAAAGAAGAAATAGGTAACACACACAAGAACCAGAGAAACAAGATTTTCCATCCAACAGACAACTAAGATTGGTTATCTGTGGAGATTCATTATTTATGTTAGTCTTTTACCTATCTCTAAATTGTATTGTTTGCCTTTATTGTTGTTAATTTTTAGGATGTCTAGTTGGAATATTAATATACCTTCAGATATAGCATTTGGAAATATTTTATCCCATTCTATCAGTAACTTTTAACTCTGTTTACACTGTCTTTGGATATACAATTTTTTTTAGGGAGTTTGTATACTCTTCTGTTGCCTGTGCCATTGAAATCATATCCAAGAAATCACTGCCAATTTCAGTGTTGTGAGGTTTTATGACCCAGATTTTCTCCTAAAAGTTTATAGTCTTAAGATTTATATTTAGGTCTTTTATCTATTTTGAGTTAATACTTGTATATGTGATTAGGTAAGGTCCAATTTTATTCTTTTCCTTGTAATCATTATTTTTCAACCATATTTAGTTAAAAGATTATTATTTCCACCACCAAATGTTCGTGGAAACCTTGTCAAAAATAACTTGACAATATAGGGAAGAATTTAGCTCTAGGCTTGTATTTAACTCCAATGGTTTATATATCTGCCTTTAGAACAGTACTACACTGTTTCAATTATGGTAGCTTTATATGGTTTGAAATCAGAAAATATATATCTTCTTGCTTTGTTCTTTTTTAAGATCGTTTTGGGTATCTAGAATCCATATTCCATATTAGGATAGATTTTTTTCTGAAAAATAAATATATAAATATATAAATATATGATAGTTTCACCTAAAAAAATAGAAAAAAATATTCTCTGGTAAGAAAGAAAGCAAAAAGAAATATTGAAATGTTATCTTCATGTCATCAAAATCTTGGTATCAGACAAATGAAACTGTTATGTGAGATTATCATTTTTAGTTTTTGATAAATTGCTATAATACTAGATGTCAACCACTAAGCCAAGCATGGGAAGGAGGGATGAGGAGGGAATGGGGTGGGGATCGGGTGGGGCTGACTTGGTGATGTGTGTATGTATGTCTACAAAAGTTTGTATCCCACTATGATGTATGAATACAGTGCACCAATAAAATAAATAAATAAATAAATAAACAAATAAATAAAAAATAAAAAAATAAAGCAAGCCAAAAACAAAGAAACAAAAAAAATTTTGTGGCAAATTACCTTCAATGGATAGGGGAATCATCTTACACAATCCCAACTTGGTCCTGCTAAATATGCTACAATGGGATTATTAGAGATTTACTCAGGTTAGATGGCAGGTTTGGTGTCAAGAATGAGATTTTCATTTACTATTTATAATGCAGAGTTTACTAGATTTACTCTGTATCTAACATTTCTGTGTGGGTTGCCTATACTTAAATTCAAAAAGTTTTGCCTTTTTATAATCTAAATAGTTCAAAACATCTTCTCTAACTTTGATTAAGCATAACATTCCTTTTTTAGAAAGTGAAAAATGCTGTTCTCAAATGGAAACAAATTTTGCATTAAAGAGCTTAAATTCAATGTAGAGGGGGAAAATCCAAATATGTAAGGCATTCTAGAAGCTAGTGAACATATTGGCAAAGGCTGTCTCTAAGCAGACAAAGTAAAGAGATACAAGGATGTTTTTAAATAATTCCAGAAGTTTCACATCTTTGTTGTAATTATTTGAGCAGTCAAATGAAGGTATAAGTTAGCTTGAATGATATATAAGAAATTACTCAAACTCCACTTAACTTTATGTTGGAAAAAACACAGACCTTATCATACTACAGACTTTTATGTTTAGGAAAATTTGGGTAATTGACAAATGTTTTCATTCTTCATCCAGATGCTTACAACATAGAGCCAAAACTAAGGCCAATGAGACTATGCAACTTTTTCTAAAGGGCATATCAAGTTGTTTCCAAACTATTTTATTAGAGCAAGACAAGGAATGGGGTTATCCCAGTCTCATATAATTATAGAATTAGGATTATAATAGGCTTAAAGCTGCTTGGATATTCAGAGCCTAGACAACCTCTTTGGAATGCAGGTAATACCTTTAACCATGATTTGTAATTACTGTTGGTTAGCTCTTTGTCAGAAAATATTAGTTTGGTTACAAGGTGGTATTTTGATAAGATGACTAGGAAAATGAAAGATATTTAAGATGCCCCTTGTAAAATTGCCTAATTTTCCCTATGGAAGAAAAATAAAAATGAAACTGTAGTTGTTTAGCAACATATTCTAAATTAATAGAAAAAAATAGGAGAGAGGGAGGGAAGGGGGAAACGAGGAAGGGAAGGACAGAGGAAATGAGATAGAGGATACCAGACCAAGATCCCCTTTCTGTGTTGACTCAGTGGGCAATGAGATTCTCAAACTATTCTGTTGCAACATCATTCATTATTAATTTGGCTAATATTGTGCCTATTCATGATTATGAAGAAAAAGGAGAGAGTAAGAGGGTCATAATTGATAGAGGTGAGTGGAAGAGAAAGAAAAAAGAACAGAAAAAGAGGAAAGAAAAGAAAAGGCAAAAGGAAAAATAGGGAGGGGAAAGGCATGATGAAAAAGTAGAAATAGAGAGGGCAAGAGACTGATTTCATTCAAATGTACCAAACTTTTATTTGACCCCTAATTTTTCTGTAATTTTGGTTGCCAAGCAAATGAGTGCCACAAAATGACTGAAACCAATAACATGAAAAAAAATCTCCATTGTTGAGCTACAATAGAATATTAAATATAGGTCTTTTTATTTTCTTAAGAAAATAATAAAACCTCATTGGTGAAATTGAAACAATACTTTGCCAGTGTATAATACATTATGTGGTTAAATCAGGGTATCTGATAATAGAGAAGAAAATGAATAAAATAAAATCAAACTACCCTCACAGGCTCTATTAGTTCAATTAATGGTGGTAGAATAGAAAAATAATGGACACATATGTGATACACCACATTTTTAACTGTTTTAACAATCTTTTATGTGGGAATATTTAAGTGCATAATTTTCCTGTCAAGTCAGCACTTCAAAATTCTGAACTAAGATTTTTCTGATGGATGAATGTAGTTTTCTATTTCTTTTGACAAAATATATTCCACAGATGAATTAACTCTATAATTCATTTGAGAATTGTATTTAGTTTTTATTTCTTTACTAAAAACATACAAATTAGGGAGTCACAAGTAATTGTGAACTAAGCCTCCGTTATTTAAAAATATGACTCAAGTGATTTCTTTATGGTACCATAGGTTAAGAAAGCAAATAATCCGGCTTTAAAAATATAGTTGTGAGCTTCAAGGAATGAATGTTTTAAATGTAATAATTACTTCTCTTGAAACACTTATTCTATGATATTTTAATCTCTATAACTCAAAAACATTAAGTTAGATTATAATCATGCCAAGCACATAAGTTTGTTAAATTTATTTCTTTTGATATGACTTTCTGGAAGTCTACATTACTTAGAAGCCTCTAAGATGAAGTTTATTTGATATCATATGATCATGAGAACCCTGATGCTCTTTATCCCTGGAAATATTTTACAAATATATGTCTTTTTGAATTCCGTGAAGATGGCAACGAAGAAAAGTGGGGCTTATGAGCCCTGCTAACAACCAATCTCTATTACCACAAAATCAGCACCTTTCATAGCCAGAAAACATCATCAGCAGAGAAACAAAAAATGTAAATACAAGGGACAGAGAAAAAGAGGGCTGGGAAAACGAGATGCCAGAAAGAAACCAGACCACATTGCTGCAGCAGTAGCCATGGAGCGGTGCGTGCGCCATCTTCCCTTGCAGCACCAGGCTCCAGAGAGGAGGGGGACTCAGAATGGAGCTCAGAACCAGAGAGGAGATACACCAGCCTCACGTCCAAGGACGTGACAGCAGCGCCATACTGCCAACTGCAGCAGCAAGCTCACTGGATGGCACCAGACCAAGGCACTCAACAGGCCACCAGGCTCCAGAGAGGAGCAGCGGACAGTGAGCCGAGGTGAGCGGCTGTGGATCAGCCAGGTGGCATTTGGCAGATATTTCTGCGCAGGGAGCGTCTAAAGCTCCCAGGGGCTGGGCTCAGCACACCCTGCAGGGACTCAGAGTGTAACTCAAAAAAAGAGAAGAAATACACCAGCCTCACAGCTGAGGGCGTGGCAGTGGTACCATATTGTCACCAGCGGCAGCAGCAGCAAATTCACCGAGTCCACTATAGCTCCATTAGCACACTCAACAACAATGAGTCAAATTGCGGCCCCTAGAGGAGAAATCCCAGTACTGCACTCCCAGGGACTTGACCCAGTGGGGGAGTGGCAGTGGAAGAGATATCACACCATAGTCACAACTCCCTGCAGGAGAACGCCCAACCTGGCACCCCCCATGGTCTAAAGCAGGCTCAATTGACTACATGGGTCTGCGACTTTGAGATACAACCCAGTAAAGGAGTAGTGGGGTCTGAGATACCACAGACTCGAGATCCAGAGCACCTTAAGTGAACTCGTAGTGACACAGGGAAGAACCCAGGGAAGGCACAAACTTACAAAATCATGGGAAAGAAGAATAACAATGGAGCAATGAATGCCCACAACCCCACAACATCAGAATCTGATAAAACAGAAATTCAGAGATTTCTAGAAGAACAAATCAGAAAAATAACTGTAAAAATAATAGAGGTGTTTCGAAAAGAATTCAGAGAGAGCCAAAGAGAGGTAAAGGATGCAGTTAATGAAGTAAAGGCCTCAATTCAAAGTAAAAACAACTGATTAGACCACATGAAGAATAGAATCATGCTCCTAGAAGATGATCACTCCAAAAATGAATGCATAGTTTCTAATTTAGAAAAAAAATCCGACAGCAGGAATCTGACTTTGAAGAAATATGGGCCCATTTTAAGAGAGCTAACCTACAAATAATTGGAATAGAAGAGGGAAAAGAAGTTGAAACCAAAGAGATCAACAATCTCTTCAAGAAAGTAGTAGCAGAAAATTTTCCAAACATAGAGCAAGAGGTCGATACACAGGTCCAGGAAACTTATAGAACTTACTTTAGACAGGACTGGAGAAGAGGATCCCCACGCCACATAATTGTCAAAATGACCAATGTGGAAGCCAAGCAGAGAATCATAAAGGCAACAAAAACAAAGGGCCAAGTGACATTCAGAGGCAAACCAATTAGAATCACTCCAGACTTCCCAAACCAAGTTATGAGAGCCAGAAGTGCTTGGAGTAACATATTCCAAACTCTGAAAGAAAACAACTTCCTGCCAAAAATTTCCTACCCAGCAAAACTTTCTATCAAATTAGATGGAGAAATAAGAAGCTTCCATGACAAACAGAAACTGAAGGAATTTATGTCTTCAAAACCAGCGCTAGAGAAAATACTCAAAGAGATTAACTACAAAGAAGAAATAGGTAACACACACAAGAACCAGAGAAACAAGATTTTCCATCCAACAGACAACTAAGATTGGTTATCTGTGGAGATTCATTATTTATGTTAGTCTTTTACCTATCTCTAAATTGTATTGTTTGCCTTTATTGTTGTTAATTTTTAGGATGTCTAGTTGGAATATTAATATACCTTTAGATATAGCATTTGGAAATATTTTATCTCATTCTATTAGTAAATTTTAACTCTGTTTACATTGTCTTTGGATATACATTTTTTTAGGGAGTTTGCAATACTCTTCTGTTGCCTGTGCCATTGAAATCATATCCAAGAAATCACTGCCAATTTCAATGTTGTGAGGTTTTATGACCCAGATTTTCTCCTAAAAGTTTATAGTCTTAAGATTTATATTTAGGTCTTTTATCTAGTTTGAGTTAATACTTGTATATGGGATTAGGTAAGGGTCCAATTTTATTCTTTTCCATGTAATCGTTATTTTTCAACAATATTTAGTTAAAAGATTATTATTTCCACCACCAAATGTTCGTGGAAACCTTGTCAAAAATAACTTGACAATATAGGGAAGAATTTAGCTCTAGGCTTGTATTTAACTCCAGTGGTTTATATATCTGCCTTTAGAACAGTACTACACTGTTTCAATTATTGTAGCTTTATATGGTTTGAAATCAGAAAATACATATCTTCTAGCTTTGTTCTTTTTCAAGATCGTTTTGGGTATCTAGAGTCCATATTCCATATTAGGATAGATTTTTTTTCTGAAAAATAAATATATAAATATATGATAGCTTCACCTAAAAAAAATAGAAAAAAATATTCTCTGGTAAGAAAGAAAGCAAAAAGAAATATTGAAATGTTATCTTTAAGTCATCAAAAGCTTGGTATCATACAAATGAAACTGTTATGTGAGATTATCATTGTTAATTTTGGATAAATTGCTATAATACTAGATGTCAACCACTAAGCCAAGCATGGGAAGAAGGGATGGGGATGGAATGGGGTGGGGATCGGGTAGTGGCTAACTGGGTGATGTGTGCATGTATGTCTACAAAAGTTTTTTTTTTTTTATCACAATATGATGTATGAATACAGTGCACCAATAAAAAAATGAAAAAAATATGTTTGTTTTTTTTGGTGGTAATGGGGTTCTTGGAAACCCTTCTACTTCTGAGCTACACTCCAAGACCTATTTTTATACTTTTTTATTTGGAAACAGGGTCTCTTAAGCCAGCGCAGCTAGTTTCAAATCTGCACAATCCTCCCATCTCCGCCTCCCAAGCACAGAGGTTATAAGCGTGCATCACCATGCCTGGCACAAATATATGTCTTATAAAACTGTATCTACAGAACACTATCAGAAAAAAGAATGGATGTTGAGACCAATCTAAGATGCTTTCACATCTATATATTCAATTTTACCTGTTCAAACAAGCAAGCAAATTGTATTAAATGATAAATGCTAGTAAGTTCAACCTAACCCCTTTATACTGTATCTTGAAAATCTATAGAATAAATTGATAATGAGATATGGGATGTTTGATTTGCTTGTGCCCAAATGATCAACCCCCAGAAATAATAACTCATTACCACAGAATATACAGGTGTTATACAGTGGAGATTTTAAAAAGAGAAATATATAGAAAATGCCTTTATGGATATTTGATAGAGAAGCATATTTTATGTTTTGGTTTGAGAGCATCATTTATATTCAAGTCAACTGATTCTTTTATGTGTATTTGTTTAATTCCTAGAAATTTAGACTTAAGACTCTTTAGTGGGAAAAAGCTAATTTCTCTTTGAAACTATAGAGAGAAATCTTGTCTCCATATGAGAATGTGAAAAAGGTTTAAAATTGATGTGTTCTGACTTTAAGCATGAATACTTGAGAAAGTCCTTTGATTTCATAGGTTTTAAATACTTGCAACACTGCAAGAGGCCATTTATGGAACTGAGTCATTGATTGTGCTAATCTATGTAGCGATTATCAGAGTCAGCCTAATGAATAGGTGCTACCTCAACAATATGTTTAAGAGGCACCATGCAAATATGCAGTCAAAAAGTTAGTTCCTAAGCTGGTTGTGTTGGTGCACACTTTTAATCCTAGTACTTGGGAGGCTGAGACAGGAGGACTGCAGTTCATGGACAGCCCCAGCTACTTAGGGCCTTTACAACTCAGTGAGACCCTGTTTCAATATAAAGAATAAAAAAAAATAGGGCTGGATATATAGCTTGGAGGTAGAATGACCATGGATGGGTTCCATTCCTAGTACTACAAAAAAAAAATGTTAGTTCCTTTGGGTCTGAGCTTTCTGGTCTGAGTTCCTGATTAAAATAGCCATACTCTTGTAAATATATACACCCTAAGTCATTTTTATTCATTAATTAATTCACTCTTCTAACAAATATATTATATCTACTATGTATAATGTATTTGAAGAGGAATAAAAATGAATATGATTGAACTCCTACTTTAAAGAATGTTTAAAAACTTAGGAGAGTAGATGTGATTTGTGCATACAAATATAAATTGAACAGAATGAGGAGGGATTTCCTAGCAATTAATTGGATATATAGAAATCAGGAAAGGTTTGTGATATGAGGAAGACATCCACAAAAATAGTAAGAGGAAACAGAAAATGGAGAAAACAAAACATTAATTTTGCAAGTCATAATTATTTATTCTTATTTTATCTTCCTTGAGCTACCCTGAGTGATGGGGGAAATTAAAAAGCAGCTATAAACTAAATAATATTATGCTAAGTGAGATTAGCTAATTGCAGAAAGTCAAGAGTCATATGATTTAATTCTTATGTGGAAGCTAAAAAGAAAATAGAAAACAGAAGAGATTTTAAACAGATAAGGAAAGAGACCAATAGAATAAGCAAAAAAGGATTGGGAAAGGGAGGTGGAGATGGGGAAAGGAGATCTAATAAAGAAACAATTTAAATAATATTATGTTCATATATGAAGGTATCATTACATATTTTACTAATATGTATGGTGAAAGGGTAGGTAACTTGGTGGGATATTGAGGAAATCACACCAAGTTCTGTGTCCATGTGTGACTGCATCACTTTGAACCTCACTATGCTGTATAATTACAGCACCAATAAAAGTATAAAAAATAAAATATATGAAAAGAAGCTGTAGGCCGTAAGCACAATCAGCTACTCTTAAACAGGGATTTAAAGATAGGAGAAGTAAAGGTACTACTAATCTTCCAGTTCATCTGAGAAAAGCATCAACCTCAAAGGATTAAGTTTTAAACAAACAAGTGAGAATTTCAGGCCCAGAAATTTTAATCTGCATTTATTCCTTAATCTAAAACAGAAAAATAGAAAAAAATAATGTAACAAATGCCTTTAACTTGCATGAATATTAAATGAGAACTGGGTGAAAATGATGAGTTTAGAAATAAGTTTGCAAATAAAAATATATTTTTACTGTTTCCTAAATTTTTTCTTTGATAGACTTCTAATAATGTGATTGTCATTTAAAGTTCTTTATTTATAAATCCCTAGTATCTTCAAATTGGGTGACAGGATAAACAGGAATCAGTAAAAAAAAAAAAAAAAACTTTCTCTCTCTCTCTCTCTCTCTCTCTCTCTCTATATATATATATATATATATATATATATATATATATATCACATATATATCCATCTCTCTCTATATATATTTTATATATTCTCTTTATATTATATCTTTATACAACTATTTATATTATACATCTTTATATGTATATATGAGTATATATGAAGAGAGAAAGGGAGAGACACACATAAAATTATACATATTTATATAGAACAGTGTAATATTTCAATACAGGTATATAAAATGCAATGGTTAATCAATACATGTTTATAACATAAAATTATTAGATCAGGGTAGTTGCCATACCTTCACCACTAGTTATTTAAAAATATGCAATTAAGCCGGGCGTGGTGGCGCACGCTTGTAATCCCCGCACTTGGGAGGCAGAGACAGGAGGATCGCGCAGGTTCTAAGCCAGACGCGCGCTGGCTTAGGAGACCCTTTTTCCAAATAAAAATAGGTCTGGTAGTGTGGCTCGGAGGAAGGAGGGCTTCCAGGAACCCCAGTACCACCAAAATATATATATATTTAAAACTTGCCCACAGTAGCTTTCCTACTGTGCTACAGAAAAGGAGAAGTCTTTCCTATCCAGTGTATCTGTTACCATTAACCATCCTCTCTCCATCCTCTTCCCTTCCTAGCCTTTAGCAACTACTATTCTACTTTTTACGTTTATGCTATCAACTTGTTAGATTTTACTTATAAGTGAGATTATATGGTATTTGCATTTTGTGCCTAATTTATGTCATTTAACATAATATCTTAAAGTTATATAAATGCTGCTACAAATGACAGGATTTTATTCATGTTTGAATCTTACTCCATTGTGCATATATACCACATTTTCTTTATTATTTTACCCATCTTTGGACACCTCAGTTGATTTCTTATCTTGGTATTGTGACTAGTGCTACAATAAACAGAAGTTCAGATATCACTCTAGCATACTGATTTCTTTTATTTTCAGTACATACCCAGTAGTAGAACTACTGAACTTTAATAACATCAGGAGAATAATAGTCACCATTGTTTATATATAGATGCTGCTCCTGCTACTGATGATGATGATGATCATGATTCCTACCTCCAGAAGTATTTTTCTGGTAACCATTGTGTGCTAAATAAATTTAGGTATATTCAAATATATCTTCTTCACTTATAAACTGTACTCAATATTAAATGTAATATTATCTATTCTTAGAAGCTCATTACAAATAAAATTATTTTAGTGAATGTGTACACAGATTGAATGGCTATATTGAAAATATATAAGAAACCATTGCCAATTCAATGTTGTGAGGTTTTATGACCCAGATTTTCTTCTAAAAGTTTATAGTCTTAAGATTTATATTTAGGTCTTTTATCTAGTTTGAGTTAATACTTGTATATGGGATTAGGTAAGGGTCCAATTTTATTCTTTTCCATGTAAGTATAATTTTTCAACAATATTTAGTTAAAAGATTATCATTTCCACCACCAAATGTTCGTGGAAACCTTGTCAAAAATAACTTGACAATATAGGGAAGAATTTAGCTCTAGGCTTGTATTTAACTCCAATGGTTTATATATCTGCCTTTAGAACAGTACTACACTGTTTCAATTATGGTAGCTTTATATGGTTTGAAATCAGAAAATATATATCTTCTAGCTTTGTTCTTTTTCAAGATCGTTTTGGGTATCTAGAATCCATATTCCATATTAGAATAGATTTTTTTCTGAAAAATAAATATATAAATATATGATAGTTTCACCTAAAAAATAGAAAAAAATATTCTCTGGTAAGAAAGAAAGCAAAAAGAAATATTGAAATGTTATCTTTAAGTCATCAAAAGCTTGGTATCAGACAAATGAAACTGTTATGTGAGATTATCATTTTTAGTTTTGGATAAATTGCTGTAATACTAGATGTCAACCACTAAGCCAAGCATGGGAAGGAGGGATGAGGAGGGAATGGGGTGGGGATCGGGTGGGGGCTGACTGGGTGATGTGTGCATGTATGTCTACAAAAGTTTGTATCCCACTATGATGTATGAATACAGTGCACCAATAAAAAATAAAAATAAAAAAATATTGTCAGATAGTTTCTCTACATAGACTTTACACACACACACACACACACACACACAAACACACACACAGAGATATACACACACACATACACAGGGAACCACACATTATATTAACTTCTCATTTATTTCACTTAAGTATTAAGGATTTTTCTCTAAGTCTTTTAGCCTCTGGTATTCTAATATGCAATATCAGGCATAGGTTCTTTTCAACACAGAAAATTATCAAATACTGGAAAAAATTGTATATATGAATTTTTAAAAAGAACACATTATTTGTTTTTTGTTTCTTCAAATGTATTAGAAACAAATTTTAAGATGAGAGTAGTTTGCTTCTGACTAGAATGCATGCTTGTGAGCATTCATAAATGAATAAACAAGCAAGCAGTATTTTATTGAAGAAATCATCCTGATATTTTTAAAACATTCATTAAAATGAATGTTAAAAATCAGATTAAGAAACCATAGAGAATTTAATAGAAGTTTCACTCTATTTAGCAAAATGTTCACTGAAATAGTTGAATTTATTAATTAATTCATATTTTCATTCATTCATATTGATAGATATTGTGCTTTTTATTGGTGATATTTAGGTAAACAAGCCAGTGTCTCTTTCCTCAGAAAAAATATAACTGGAGGTGGAGAAGTCAGTCTTTAAAAATTTTATGACATTCCAGTAAGTTCTTTATTTTCCTAGTTTCTTCAGTGTTTTTATCATGAGTGAGCTTTGAGCCTGGGTTTATTGAGTTGAGAATTAACTCAAATTATGAAGATAAGAGATAAAAAAGAGATATTATTACTGAGCTGTAGAAATCCAGAGGATTATCAGAAACTACTTTGAAAAACTATACACCAAAAAATGGAAAATCTGGAGGCAATTCACAACATTCTAGATAAATACAACTTTCCTAAACTGAGTGAAGAAGATATAGAAAATTTAAACCAACTAATAGCAATCAATGAGATTTTAACAGAAATAAAGAGCTTACCATCAAAGAAAAGTAAAATTCTATTGTGTAAATATCCCACAGTTTTGTAATCCATTCATCTCTTGATGCACATCTTGGCTGGTTCCATATTTTGGCAATGGTGAATGGTGCAACTATGGACATAGATACAAATGCTTTAGTTTGGTAGTTTGGTTTTCTTTCTTTTGAGTAGATGCCAGAAGTGCTATTGCTGCAACATATGGTAAATTTGTTCACATTCTTCTGCGTATCCTCTATCAAAGAAAATCCCAGGACCAGATGGTTTCTCAAGTAAATTTTATAAGGCATTTATAGAAAAGTTAATCCAGATATTCCTCAATCGATTTCATGAAATAGAAAAAACAGGACTCTCCCAAATATATTCTATGAAGCCAACATCACATTAATACCACAACCAAATAAAGACAGCTAAAGGTCTATATCATTGATGAACTTGGATGCAAAACTGCTAAACAAAATACTAGCAACACATATTCAAAATCACAATAAGAAAATCATACACCATGACCAGGTAGGGTTCATCCTAGGGATGCAAGACTGGTTTTACATACAAAAATATATCCATGTTTATTTATGTGGATAAATATAAATAACAACACATCATATAAACAGAACCAAAGACAAAATCACATGATTATTTCAATAAACACTGAAAAATCACTTGATAAAATCTAGCATCAATTTATGATAAAAAAAAAAACACTGCAGAGAATTGGAATAGAAGGAACACACCACAACATAATAAAGGTAATCAAAAAAAGCCACAGCCAACATCATATTAAATGGGGCAAACTATGAGAATTCCCCCTAAAGACAGGAATGAAACAAGGCCGTCTATTATCACCACGTCTCTTCAATATAGTACTTGAGGCTCAAGACAGAAAAATAATGCAAAAAAGGATATGAAAGGAGTAAAATTATGAAAAGAAGAACTCAAACTTTCACTATTTGCAGATGACATGATATGACACGATGTTGTGTCTTAGTACACCTAACAAACTCAACCAAAGTGCTTATAGAATGGATCAAAATATTCAGTAAAGTGTCTGAATACAAAACCAATCTTAAAAAATCAGAAGCTTTTCTGTACACCAACCATAAATCCACTGAAAAAAAAATCTAGAAAACATTTCCATTCAAGATTCCCCACAAAGAAAATAAAATACTTAGGAATAAACTTAAACAAGGAAGTAAAATACCTCTACAAAGAAAATTATAAAGCATTGAAAAAAGAAATCAAACAAGATCTTAGAAGATGGAAAGATCTTCCATTTTAATGAATAGGCAGAATAAATAATATCAAAATGGCCATACTTCCAAAAGTGATCTACAGATTCAACTCAATACCCATTAAATTACCAAGATCATTCCTCAGAGATGTAGAAAAAAATGGTCCTTAAATTCATTTGGAACAACAAAAATAACCAGAATAGCAAAATAGTTCTCAGCAACAAAACCCATGCTGGAGGTATCACAGTAACTGACTTTAAACTGTACTACAAAGCCATAGTAATACAAACAGAATGGTACTGGCACAAAACCAGATACATAGACCAATGGAGCATAGTAGAAGTCTCTGAAACAAATCCACACACTTATATTTTTTTGACAAAGGGGCCAAAAACATATACTGGAAAAAAGATAGCCTGTTCAACAAATGGTGTTGGCAAAACTGGTTAACCATATGCAGAAAAATGGAAATAAATCAAACATTCTCATCCTGCAAAAGAGTCAATTTAAGATGGATCAAAAACTTGGAAATTAGATCAGATACCTTAAAGCTCCTTAAAGAGGGAAAATGAATTAAATAAACACTTCACAAAAATAAATTTAAATGGCCAATAACTGCATAAAAATTTCTCAACACCATTGGCAATCAGAGAAATGCAAATCTCAACTACCCAGAGATTTCACCTAAATTTATCTAGCATAGCAATAATTCAAAACACAAACAAAACAAAATGCTGGCAAGGATATGGAGAAGTGGGAACTCTAAAACATTGTTGGTGGGATTGAAAATTAGTGCAACCACTTTGGAGAACAGTATGGAGGATCCTCAGAAGAATGAGAACAAATTTACCATTTGATCCAACAATACCACTTCTGGGTATCTACTAAAAAGAAAGGATACCAAACTAATGCATGTGTATCTATGTTTATAGCTGCACAATTTCACCATGGTCAAACTATGGAACCAGCCAAGATGTCTATCAACAGATGAATGGATTTCAAAACTGTGTGATAAGTACACAATAGAATTTTACTCAGCCATCAAGAAAAACACAATTACATCATTTACAGGGAAATGGAGGACATTAATCTAAGTGATATTAGTCAGTCACAAAAAAGAAGAAATCAGATGTTCTTCCTAATATGCAAAAGCTAGGGAGAAATGGGTAACAGGAGGAACTCTAGATAAAGAAGGAGATCCTACAGAGGAACAAATAAGGCAACCTAATGAGAGGATTGCAGAGGGGAAGTGGGAAACTGTATAAAGCACATGGGGCACTTAAATAAACATATCAAAGTCAATCACTAAATCAAGCATTGAAAGGAGGGATGGGGAGGGAATTGGATGGGGTTTGGATAGGGGTTAATTGGTTGATGTGTGCAGATATGTCTATACACATCTTTTATCTCATTAATATGTATGACTGAAATGCACCAATGAAAAGTTTTTAAAAATAATTGAGAAACACAAAACTGATATCATAGCGAATGGAGAAAAACTAAGAGCATTTTATCTAAAATAACTAAAAAAAACAAGAATGTCCATTCTCACCACTCCTATTAAATATATTGTTTCATCAAGAGCAATTGGGTAAGAGTAGAAAATACAAAAATAAAAATGATAAAAAGAAGCCAAACTACCACTGTTTTTAGATAAAATGATCCTATACTTAGAAGAACCCAGAGTCCAAAAGCAGTCTTCTAAAAATGATATGCAAATACATAAAAGTAGAATAATGAAAAATTAAAAATCCAATTGTTTTTATTCACATTAAACATACTGAAAAAAATCAGAAAAACAATTCCATTCACAATAGGTACAAAAAATAAAATAACTCAGAATAAAGCTAACCAAGGAGTAGAAAACCTCTATAATGAAAGTTTTAGAGTGCTAAAAAATAAATTGAATAAAATACTAGAGAGATGACCTTCTATGTTCATGAATAGGCAGAATTAATATTTTTAAATGAACATATTATCAAAGTGACCTACTAATTCAATGCCACCTCCATCAAAATATCACTGGCATTCTTCACAGAACTAGAAAAAATTATCTTAAAATCCATATGAAAAAATAAAAATCCAGAATAGCCAAAGCAATTCTAACCAATTAAAACTGTGCCAGAGTCATCTCAATACTGACTTCAAATTATCTACAGAGGGAATCAAACATACCACATTTGCAACATTTTTCCTGTTTGTGGTCTGGGGAAGTTTTGGTATCTGTTTCTACTGACTCAGAGAATCAAACTTTTTAGAATCTTAGGTTAAGTGAATATCTTAGAAGCTGCATATATGGCTTGTAAAAACTAGAAGAGGCAAGATATTTTTGATGGAGGAATAAAACAGAACAGAATACTCAGAGAATAATGAGTGGTAAAACCTAAAAAAATTAAGACATTTAAGAACAATCATATTTTTTGGGAAACTGTAAATATTTACACATAAATTCCTGGAGGAAAATCATGCCAAGAAAAGACTAAGAACACTCTGTGCCTTAAACTGGGCTGAATTGTGAAGATCTTGACTTGCTCTGGGTCAATTGCCAAAGACTGAAAAAGTTTTCCAAATTTTTGAATGCACAATCTTCAACAACAACAACAACAAAAATAAAATCACAAGGCATACAAATAAATAGGAAAAATAGTCTACTGAAATGAATAAAATGATCTCCAAAAAGGGTTTCCTAAAAACACAGGCTTTAGATTCATTAGACAAATATTTTCAAATATGTCTTAAATATGCTTAAAGAGCTAAATACATCATGAACAAACAACAAAAGGGAATCATAAACGTTATATATGAACAAAATGAGATTATCAAAAAAGAGAGAGGAAATATAAAAAATACCATTGGAAATCCTGGAACTAAAAAATATAACAAAAAAAAACTTTTCTAAAGTGTTCAACAGTGGACTCAAACAGCTACAAGAAAGAATCATCGAACTTGACGATATCCACTCATGGAGGCACATTCCTGTAATACTAGCTAGGAACATAAGTTTAAGACCAGCCTGAGCAACTTAGCAATACCCTTTATCAAAATTAAAAAGGGGTAAGGCATCTTTCATCTTAGTCACCAATACCCAAAATATAAGTAAATAACTTGAAGACAAGCCAGTTGAAATTAAGTTTAAGGAGCAAAAAGAACAAATAATGAAGAAAAAGTGAACAGAGTCAAAGAACATATGGGACATCACCAATATATTCAACACAATCATGGAAATTCTAGAGGAAAATACGTGAAGACAACTGAAATTACTTAAAGGAATAATGACAAAAAATCCCCATATTTTAATAACCCTAGTAATAGAAACATTATTACCAATAGCCAAAAATGTAAGCAATCAGTATTTATAGATAGGTGGATAAAGAAAAAAAAATATATATATATATGAATATTAGTCTTCAATATAAAAAAGATCTATTGTGTCCTACAATATGGATGAAACTTGCTGACATTATGTTAGATGAAATAAGCTAGTCACAAAAGTATACATATTTTATGATTCCACTTATAGGAAGAACCTAGAATACTCACATTCATAGAAAAACAATATGGTTGTTGGCAGAGTAAGAGGGAAATAGTGAGTTATCCTGTAATGTACACATAGTTTCTGTTAAGAAATAAGACATAAGTTCTGGAGATGATAACAGCCAATCAATTGAATATACTCCATGCCATTGGGCTGAACTGTCTTAAAAACTGTAACATTTTTAAATTTTATTTTGTGTATATTTTACTACAATAAAAGTTAAACAAATAAAAACAAAAACACATTAATGAAACCATCTAGGACAACCTGATAAACCCAATAGGAATTTTTGGAAGCATTTCTGACAGACTTTGAGCTTTGCCTAAGTAATTCCCCTTCTAACAAGAGCATAATACCTAATAGTTAATAATGTTAAAAATTACTGCTTTAGGATGCTCTTCATTTCTCATTAGGATAACATGATTTTCTTGTTAAACTTGCAGCAATCTGGTCACCTCCAAATCCTCAACACATTTTCTAAATTTGAGCCTCTGCCCAAGTAAAACATGTCTAATTTGACTATGGTGAATTGTGCAGCTATGAACATAGGTACACATGCATTAGTTTGGTAGTTTGGTTTCCTTTCTTTTGGGTAGATACCCAGAAGTTGTATTGCTTGATCAAATGGTAGATTTGTTCCCATTCTTCTGAGTATTCTCCATACTGTTTTCCAAAGTGGTTGCACTAATTTGCAATCCCACCAAAAATATTTTAGAGTTTCCACTTCTCCACATCCTTGCCAGCATCTGTTGTTGTTTGTGTTTTGAATTATTGCCAAACTATGGAATCAGCCAAGATGTCCATCAACAGATGAATGGATTAAAAAACTTTGGGATATATACACAATGGAATTTTACTCAGCCATTAAAAAAACTCAATTACATAATTTTCAGGGAAATGGATGGAACTGGAGGACATTATGCTAAGTGAGATTAGTCAGTCACAAAAAATAAGTAATAAGATGCTTTCCCTATTATGTGAGAGCTAGGGAGAAATGGGCCATAGGAGGAACTCTAGATGAAAAAGGAAATCCTATAGAGGAGCAAACAAGACAACCTAAAGGAGGAGAAAGGTGGGGGGGGGGGAGGAAAATCTCTAAAACACACAATGTACTTAAACATATCAAAGTCAACCACTAAGCTAAGCAAGCGAAGGAAGGATGGGGAGGGAATGGGGACGGAACTGGGTAGGGCTTAAATCAGTGATGTGTACATGTATGTATACACAAGTTTTTCCCCCAATATGATGTATGAATATAATGGACCAGTAAAATATTTTTTAAAAACATGTCTATTTTGAAATATTCTTACTGTAATCCTAGAGTGCTAGTTTTTATTTATGTCACTGTATCAATTTAAAATGTGAGAGTTACTTCTTGTGACATTGGATACTTTTCAAGCTCATTAATATAATCCACAGAATGACAAAGTGGAACTTATAGTATATTATATGATTTTTGCTTGTAAACTTTACAATCAGAGCTCTAATGGCCAATACCAAGATAGCAGACATAATCTGCAAGAAGTAAACGATAATATTAGTGTTTCATGTGTGTGTTTGTGTGTATGTGTGTGTATGTATGTGTGTGTGTGTGCATAGTACTCAAGATTGAATCCAGGAGTGTTCTACCTCTAAACCACACCTCCAGTTATATTTTCTTTTTTTAAATGTCCCACTAAATTGTTGAGTGTAGCCTGAAATTTGCAATCTTCCTATCTCAAAATCTTAAGTACTGGGTTGATAGGCATGCACCACCAGGCCTGGCAAACTATACTAGTGTTTCTTCAAAACAATCCTGAGCATCACCTGCATCATTACCACCTGGGATAATTATTAAAATGGAGACTCCTAGTCCTCACATTACACCTGCTAAATAAGAACATCTAGTAATGGAGACTGAGACACTTTTAAATGTAGTGATTCTTTATGCCCTCTAAATGTAAAAATATTGACATGCTAATGCCCTAAAGTTTAGAATAAGAATTGCGTCTAAATCACATTTTCATCACTTAATGGCTTTACCTTTTGTGACTTCTTTCCTAAGCATGTTTCACTTTATCTCTTTTAGACATTACTTCTACCACCTTAGCTCATCTCATGTAAATCTTTCATAAATCAAAAGTGGAGTTTGAGACACCAGCCTTAGCAATTTAGTGAGGTTCTCAGCAACTTAGCAAGACCCTGTGTCCAAATAAAAAATAAAATAGGGCTGGGAATATAGGGAATATAGTAATATACCTCAGAAGTAGAATGCTCAAGGGCTTACTCTCCAGCACTTCACAAACACACACACACACACACACACACACACACACACACACACATGCACACACACAAAAATATTTTATAGCTGAAAGTTGCAAAATCATGTCAGAACATCCTGTTCTCTGACTAGATATATTTTGTTTCTTTAATGTACTCCTATAGAATAACTACGTATCTTCCTCCTCAGACATTAGAAATAGAATGACTGTTATTATTGGATGATCCAGATTTTAATTCTTGTAATAACATAAATTTTACTGTAAAATCATGTAACCACAATTTCTGAGTATTTATGAGTATGATTCTTAGATCCATCCAATCTACTTTATCTTAATATCCAATTTCTCTCTTTGTACTTATGATCTCAGTCCCTCATTCTATTCCATAACAACACTGGAGTTTTCTACTTGTGAGAGAGGACTCATCATCAAAGATATCATAAAAAATTGTATTTAACCTCAGTCCTCAAAAGCAGGCTAGGATCTGAGTTGTGTGATAAAAAGTACAGTGATTAAAATCACTTGCTGTCTCAAAATGTGATAGTTTTTAAATATGCAGATTTCTCTGCTTGATCCTAGCATTAATGAAAAAGAACTTCTAAGTGTAGGGTCACAATTTATCCTATCATCAGGTGATAAAGATATATCCCAGGAGTCTTCATTATAGACCTTGTAATGTTGTTAGTCTTGCAAAATCAATGTTAGAGACTTCCATGCTTTCAAACATATGATTTATGATTTCAGTCACAGTAGAAACATACCATCTCCCATTATTTCTTGAATGTTTTCAGGGTTTCTTGTTTTAGATATTCATGAGAAAAATAAGTTGTATGACTAGATAATTAGTTGTAAAATAAAGAGATGTGGAAGACAAGCACAAAAGGATGTCAAAATGAATCTTTCAAAGTAGTGTAATGGGATGAGGAAAACATTAGAAGTCTAGTTTTGGATGAAGATTTGGTGTAACTTAATGCTCAGCACTGTATCTGAGAATTAACATCTATATTTTATTTTCCCAAGTTATTTTGTAAGGACTTCTAGCAATATGATATGAAATAGAAATTCACTCTATTTACATAGAATGTGAGGTAAATGAAAATTAATTGCCCTTTCAGATAATTCATAGTGGACTCATAAAATATTTTAATTCTGTAAGGCCTTTCAATATGCAAACTGTTTCAGCATACCATCTGTTCAGTCTTTGGTGCATCTGCAGCTTCTTTCTCAGTGACAGAGACTGGAAATTTGTACAGCTCTCGAATATTTTAAAAATATTGGAACACTGAAGTATTTGAGAAGTATACTACTATTAAAAAGTGTCATACAATTCTTTCCTAAAATATGAACATTTTATTCAATGAAATAAAGTGATATTTGTGCAACCATCACAGGTTTGTTTATGTTATTTTCCTTAATTCAGATATCATGCCTGTTACTTTTTTCATTGGGCATTTTAGTTGAAATTATTGATATAATCTACAATCTACAAACAACACTGTGAACCTAAAAGTTTGTAATTTATTAATAATAACCTTAAATATGATTGGATTGCATGCTTTTATTTGAGACTGATTTCTAATTTTTATTTACTTTTTAAAATTTTATAGAATTCATATGATAGAAAAAGTTTATGGTTTAATTTTATATGTGAAATCAATATTTTCTTTGCCTTAGGACAAGAAGTATACACTGTTACAGGAGTTAAAATTCTCTCCTACAAAAGTTAGAATTTAATATGAATCAGAGAAAAGCCTAGATTCCTAAGAAATCAATACTTCCAAGATATCTTAACAAAAGAGAAGATTGTAAAATGTTAAATTATATGATATTTTATGCATAGCATGACAACTAAAAATAATAAAATAGCCAATTACAATGAACTTTGTTGATAAGTAATTCATTATTTTATTATTCATTTCTTTCTTGCTTGCTTACTTGCTTGCTTTCCTGATTCTTGATGATAAAGCAAGATAACATCAACATTACATCAGTAATGCCATTTTTATCTCCTTAGGGATAGCAACAAAGACAGAAATTATATTGCCTTGAGATTTAAAACTGACGTTTACTGTAGTTAATGCAATACAAAAAGGTGAACTTAGATACTTTACTGCTACTGATACTAATTGTTGATTTAATTTATGAGTTAGTGAAATGAATTAGACATCAACCTTTTGAATTGATGTGATAAATAGAACCTGTATGTTTTAGAGGATACCTTACAAGGAGGTCAGCAAATTCTTAAGTAGAAATGTTTGATAGATGCTATTAAATGTACAAGGTCTAGATGTATTGCTTACTGACCTGTTCTTAAGTGGTTTTTACTCATGCTTGAAGGTCAAATAAGTTACCCTTTGATAAAAAAATAAAATACAAGATAATTTTTAATGAAATGCTGAGCTCTTGGTAAAAATTTAAGAATTTCTCATCAGCATAAAATAGGTCTGAAGGAAAGAGAGAAAAGAAAATATATGGGTTGTTAGGGAACAAGAGAGAGAAACATTACCCATATACAGTTGTTTTTCTTGTGGACAATAAAGCAAGAAATGCCTCTCATGGCCATCTAATGGGGATATGATAGACTCCAGCCTTCCTAATATGCATATTCAGACATCATGCCATTAGTACAGAGCACCACAGTGCTGAAATATCTCCCCAGTACCTGAATACTGGTTTTCAAAGTACCCTTGGCTCACAAACAGCTAAAAAGGCACTGGTGAGCAGATGGCCATGATGTGATAAAAAGTCTAATTGTATTTGCCTTCTCTAATGGAGAAAGATCCAGGATAGTCAGGCAGGTCAAGGCATGTGGGCAGAACTAACATATTGTATCTAAAAAGAAAACTTTGAAAGCTCGGTTGGATAGCTAATGAGATAACTTACAGGCCCTGGGGCTGAGTCTGTACCAGAAAAATGATAAAGGAAACAAAATAATTGAGGCTTTAAGCCAGAAAATTCAGGCTCACAAAGACTTCTGCACAGTATCATAGAACATAGGAGCATTGAAACCAGATAGAATTGGTTTTGGATCATAGCTATAAACCCTAAACTGTATTATATTAGACAAACGAATTCACCTCTCTAAGCCTTACTTCTCTCAACTATAAAATTATGATAATAACCATATTATTGTATTAATATTATACATATAAATAGCACCTAGAATAATATCTGATTCATGATAAGGACTCAAATATTATTTGAACAATTATCTTAAAAAAAGAAGGCAAAAATATTTTTATGCTGGATTCTGTAGAAGCAGAGCATGAGATGAGGATCATTTGGAAGTGAAAACAGTGGCAATTTCAGGGCCACTTCTATATTCTAATAGAATATAATGGTGATTCTGGAACCTAACTGTGCATATTTCTTCCCAATTTTGTATACAAGGATACTATGTTGGTAACTTGAAATCAACCATGGTAGAATGTTTCTTCCTTATAAGCAAATGTTATACCCATCATCTTTTATTTCATTTCCTCCATATACTTGTAAAATAATTACCAATAGGCATAGGCTGGAAGATGGTGGTCAAAGGAAGCAGCACATACCAGTCCTGCTGACACCCAATTTAAATTACCTTAAACACAGTGTTCTACAAAAGCCAGAAAATGATTAGAAAAATAACACAATAAGTACAAGATGGCAGGAAAAAAAGGTTAAAAGCCCAATCCGAGAGCAAGAGATCAGAAAAGAAACCCACTTGCCTTGCAGCTGTGGGCACCACACTGGCACCATCTTTTCTAACTGCACCCAATTCCAGAGACAAAGAGGAAAACAACCACGATCCTGAAGTGAGCAGCTATAGATCATGGAAATTGTAAGCCATCAGTTCTTCCTGTGCAAACACCAGATACAACCTCCATCAGTGGTGGCCGAGCTCATCATGGTCTTCTGAGATCCAGATCAGTGCTCAACAACACCAAAAAAAAAAAAAAAAACCTGCCCACCTTGTTGCAGCAGACATTGCAGCAGTGCCATCTTGCCTCACTGCACCTGACTCCAGGAGCAGAGAAAAAAAAATAAAGGTCCTGATGTAAGAAGCCACAGATCATCAGAATGGTAAGTCATCAGTACTTCTTGCACAAACATCACCTACAACTTGCAGCAGTGGCAGCCAAGCTCACAACACTCTCCAGAGATCTAAAGAGCAGAGCTCAGCAAAATTGTAAATGAAGCCACCATCTTGCAGGAGAATGCCCAGTGTGGCACTCCCAGGGACTCACACAGCTGCATAAAATCCCTGGGTCTGAAACTTTGTGGTTCAACCCAGAGAAGGTGGGGATGGAGTCTGCTGTTGAATATTGCAGAGTCTCAGACAGACTCAGGCTCTGCATCAATTGAAAGTGAAAGACCTATGCTTAACACTAGATCCAACTAGTAGGATATTCCGGATCACCAAGACCACCCAATTGTAGTGAATGGTAAGAAGTCACTTTAGCCCAGAACAAGCTATGAAAAACCGAGACTCATACATATATTTTGGCATCAGAGGCACTTGGCACCTAAAGAGACAGGGGGAGACTGAAACTCCACATCTGTGGAAAGCAAGGAGGGTGACCTGTGCTTAACATAAGATCCAGCCTCATTAATACCAACTATCTGCATAGACTGAAAAGACTCAGAGAATCAGGCTTACAGGAGGAAAGGTGCCGAAGACACTCAGTGTCAACATAGAGAGAGACTGCAAAGGCCCAGTCTGCTGAATATTGCAGAGTTGAATTAATTCGTTGTTGGTGTTGTTTTGGTATTTTGTCCGTGTGTGTGTGTGTGTGTGTGTGTGTGTGTGTGTGTGTGTGCATGTGTGTGTATCAGTTTGTTTAATCCCTTCCCAATCTCTCTTCCAAGCTTCTACCATTGTATACACCTATTGTCTTCTGTATATCCCTTTTATTTCTTTTTTTCTCTCCTTTTTCTTCCTTGGCCTGTATTAAATCCACTTCATATTACTATACCAGAAACCCTACATTGGTTACTAGAATACTACTACATATTCAGTATTTCTAATATATACTACATACTAGCTTTCCTTATTCCTACTCTCATTCTATTTGATCCAATCTGAGGCTTTACCCTATTCTTGCATTTACAACTTCCCTTCCATACTCACTCAACCTTCACAATTGAATACAATAAAAATTGCCCTTGGATATACCAGCTGAGACCTAGAGACTGAGAGAAAAATATCAAAAGCAACAGATCCAAACTTCTGAAATCAGGAAAAATAAAAAAGAAGCAATGAGCTCCCTCAACACCACAATAACAGAATTTGACAACACAGAATTGCAGAGATCTCCAGAAGGACATGTCAGGAATGTAACTGTAGAAATAATACAGGACTTATGAAAAGAATTTAGAGAGTCTGAAAAAAATGCAATCATTGACATGAAGTCATTAATTGAAACTATAAACATATTAGACCACATGGAAAATACAATCTTGTTCCTAGAAGATAATATTTCCAAAAACAAACACATAGCATATAACATAAAAAAAACTGACAGCATAAATTAGACATCCAAGAATATGGAAACATTTTAAAAGAGTGAACCTAAGAATAATTGGCATAGAATAGGAAATAGAAGGTGAAAGCAAAGTGATCAACAATCTTTTCAAAGAAGTAATAGCAGAAAATTTTCCAAACATAGAGCAAGAGGTCGATACACAGGTACAGGAAACTTATAGAACCCCCTTTACACAAGATCAGAAAAAAGGTTCACCATGCTACATTATAGTCAAACAGATCAATGTAGAAGCCAACAGAGAGTCTTAAAGGCAACAAAAACAAAAGACCAAGTAACATTCAGAGGCAAGCCAAATAAAATCACTCCCAATTACCCAAACCAAGTCATAAAAGTCAGAAGTGCCTGGAGAAGCATATTCCAAACTCTGAAAGAAAACAACTTGCAGTCAAAAATTTCTTACCCAGCAAAAATATTTCTCAAATTAGACAGGAAAATAAAAGTCTTCCACAATGAACAGAAGCTGACAGAATTTACGTCTTCCAAACCAACTCTAGAGAAAATACTCAAAGAAATTAAATGCAAAGAAGAAATAAGTAATACATGACAGAACCAGGAAAATAAGAATGTCCAGCCGACAAAAAACTAAGCAAAGAAGAACAAACACTTCCTCAAACATAAATCTTAATAAGAATTAAAAATCATCTCTCAGTAATCACACTGAACATAAATGTCCTCAACTCCCAAATAAAAAGACATAAGTTGGCAAAAATGAATTAAAATCCAGAATCAATATATCTGTTACCTACAAGAACCAATGAAGCAAAATAAAAGTCTCAGAAACAAATATGCACACTTACAGCCAATTGTTTTTTGACAAAGGGACCAAACACATACACTGGAAAAAAGATAGCCTGTTAAACAATGGTGTTGGCAAAAATGGTTAACCTTTGACAAAACTGGTTAACCATATGCAGAAAAATGGAAATAAATCCCACTTTCTCACTCTGCACAAGAGTCAACTGAAGATGAATCAAAGACTTGGAAATTATACCAGTGACCATGAGGCTACTTGAAGAGGGCATGAATCCAATACTGCAACATACAGGGAGAGATAAAATTTTCTCAACAAGACCCCAAAGGCACAAAAAAAGTAAAAGTTGGATCAACACATGGTATTGCATTAAATTGAAAGGATACTTTCAAGAACCTCAAAGGACAATATCAAGAACCTCAACCAAGAGCCAAAAGAATGGGAGATTATTTTTGCCACCTACTCCTCCAAAAGAGTACTAATATAAAGAATATACAGGGAACTCAAGAAACTCAGCACCAAGAAAAATAACCCAATCAAAAAATGGGCAAGTGTACTAAATTGACACTTCACAAAAGAAGAAATTCAAATGGCCAATAAATGCATAAAAATGCTTAACATCATTAGCAATCAGAGAAATGCAAATAAAAACCACACTGAGATTTCACCTAACTCCAGCTAGAATGGCAATCATTCAAAACACAAACAACAACAAATGCTGGTGAGGATGTGGAGAAGTGGGAACTCTAAGATATTTTTGATGGGATTGCTAATTAGTGGAACCACTTTGGAAAACAGTATGGAGACTCCTCAAAAGAATGGGAAAAACTTACCATATGATCCAGCAATACCACTTCTGGGTATCTACCAAAAGGAATGGAAACCAAAATGCCAAACTAATGCACAGGTATCTATGTTCATAGCTGCACAATTAATAATTGCCAAACTATGGAACCAGCCAAGATGTCCATCAACAGATGAATGGATTACAAAAACGTGGGATATGTACACAATGAATTTTTACTCAGCCATAAAGAGAAACACAATTACATCATTTACAGGGAAATGGATGTAACCGTAGGACATTATGCTAAGTGAGATTAGTCAGTCACAAAAATGCAGAAATCAGATGCTCTCCCTAATATGCAGAAGCTAGGGAGAAAATGGATCATAGGAGGAACTCTAGATGAAGAAGGAAATACTATAGAAGATCAAATAAAATGACCTAACTGAGGGGACAGGAGGTAGAGAGGGAAATTTTTTAATGCACATGATGTACATTAACAAACATCAATGTCAATCATGAAGCCAAACATGAGAAGGAGGGATGGGAAAGGAATTAGACGGAAAATGGGTAAAGGCTAACTGGGTGATGTGTGCATGTATGTTTCCACCATCTTGCACTCCATGAAGATGTATGACTATAGTGTACCAATAAAAATAATAATTACCAGTTTATTATTAATTATTACACAAAAATAAAAGGTACTTTGAACAATGATTTCTCCATATGATTTTCAAAATGATGAAAAAATCTCAAATGTCTAGAAAAACTTAAGGGACCCAACTGCTTTCTTAAAACTGTCTCCTATGTACCTAATATCATCTGTGTTCTAACTTTTAAACATTTCTCTTTTCATTACTCATGTTTTTCCTTGGATGATACTAAAAGGGTTCCAGCAATAGACTGAACTGCTACAATAGCAGTAAACTAACACTTGACTGGGAAGATTCATTAGGACAAGAAAACATAACTATCACTAACTTGAAGTCTTTCATAGGACAGTGAAATCATGAACACCACAGTTGATTTCCCCAGAAAGATGTTATATACTGACCAAAACACACAGCTTAAAGTTTGTAAAACTACTTCACAAAAAAGAAATCAAATTCACTAAAAACATTTTCAAGCCATTGCTAGTATCATTGTAAATCACTATATTTTCACTGACTTCTGGACAGCAACTCATAGGAACAATTTCAGACCAGATAACACTTAAAAGGTACAAAACTCAGCCCCAAGGATCCCTTTCAGGTGTTAGACACAATAATTTAAGTTCTGTCTTCTGGATCTTCAACTACCACCTCTTCTTTTAGGGAAAACAAAAGCAAAAAATCATTAAGACATACTTTCAAAAATCAGTATGTCTCCCCAGGGAGTTCAAAGTCATTTAGAACAAAAGTTTGATGATTCCCCCTGAAGGTGCCATCCCATCTAGATATATGGCAGGTATTGAAAGAATAAAAAACTGCTCAGTTTCTCCTAACAGCACATGCTATTGATGGATCATACTGTCAGGTATCTTAAATCTAATATAAGAAGCCATAATAAAATTTTCAAGTTCCCCTGAAACTCCTAGAGCAACACATTTAAGCCTACAAGCAATCTGACATTTGGATGTGCCCTCGGGTTTATATGTGACATTGTAAGTTAGGATAACTACTGAATACAAGTTAAAGAGTACATACGGGTTGTATTTTTAGTAGTTAATTGACTAAGTACACCTTAACTATGTAAATAATATATTTTAATGCTTTAAAAGTCATGTAGCTGGGCATGGTGGCGCACGCTTGTAATCCCTGCACTTGGGAGGCAGAGACAGGAGGATTGCTTAGGTTCAAAGCCAGCCTTGCTGGCTTAAGAGACCCTGTTTCCAAATAAAAAAATATTAAAAATAGGTCTGGGAGTGTATCCCGGAGGTAGAAGGGCTTCCAGGAACTCCAGTACCACCAAAAAAAAAAAGTCATGCAAAATGTTATAGTATTATTGGATTCTTCTCATATCTGGCCCTTGTCAATTCTTTAGGAATCAGCTTCCATGTGACCTCTTCAGAGACACTTACTCTTTCCAAAGTAGCCCTTCTTGTTTTCTCCTTTTTATTAGTTATTATATATTACAATTTGTAATTATTTCATTTATCTAACATATCTCACAAAACCTAAAATGATTGTCACTAACACTATTATTGTCTTAATAACTTACAAACAAGGGGGTTCATAATTGATATAGTGAGTTTTTTTAATATGAATTTTGTAATGCCTCCTCTATAATATAAATTATATGGGAGTATGACCTGTGTTTTTTATTCTCTTTAACATTGTTAAATTTTCAGGTGCTACTATATTGCCAAACTCTAAAATGTGTCCTCTGAATGAATGGAACAGATCACTTAATCACATTACTCTGTACCTTCCTACATTAAAAAACATTATTTTTCCTTTTTAATGATGTGCACTATTCCATTGTATCTATCTCTTTTATTTGGTACTGGAAATGGAACCCAGTGTTATTCTACCTCTGAGCTACATCCCCAGACTACTTTTTTAATCTTTATTTTGAAACTCGTTCTCACTACGTTGCAGAGGACCTCAATAAGTTTCTGAGACTGGCTGTGAACCTGCAATCCTCCTGTCTCAGCCTCCCAAGTACTGAAATTAAAAATGTGCACCAACATATCTAGCTTCCGTTGTCTCTATAATCACACAGATACACTTGCAGTCCTAGTATTTGGAAGGCTGAGACAGGAGGATCACAAGTTCATGGCCCAGCTAAGCTATTTAGTGAAGTCCTCTGCAACTTTCTGAGATTCTGTTTCAAAATAAACAGTAAACCAGGTGTGGTGGCACACACTTCTAATTCCAACACTTGGGAGTCTGAGAATGGAGGATTGCCGTTTGTGGCCAGCCTCAGATACTTAGGTCCTCCACAACTTAGTGAGATCCTGTTTCAAATTAAAGAATAAAAAACAGAGCAGAGGGTGTAGTTCAAAGGTTGAATGCCCCTGGATTTCATCCCCAGACCTGCAAAAAATAAAAAATAAGAAAATAAAAAAGTAGGGCTGGTTGCTGGGCATGGTGGCACATGCTTGTAATCCCAGCACTAGGGAGGCTGAGACAGGAGGATCATACAGGTTCGAAGCCAGCCTCAGCTACTGAGTGAGGCTCTCAGCAACTTAGTGAAATGCTGTTTCCAAATAAAGGATAAAATAGGTCTGGGAGTATAGCCCATAGGTAGAAAAGCCCCTGGGTTTCACCCAGTAACACACACACACACACACACACACACACACACACACACACACACAATAAATAGGTTTGGGAGTGCAGCTTGGAGGTAGAATGCCCCTAAGTCCAATCACCTGTTCTGAAAAAGTAATAATAATAATAATAATAATAATAATAATAATAATAATATTGTTATTATTATAGAAGTAATAATAATTTCTCATTTTTAATGGTGATTGTTTCTAACTTTTTATATTAAACAATGTTTGATAACAATTTGTGTACATTTGACTCTTGGTACTTGTTTAGGAATATCTGTGAGAAAATGATGTATATTACAATATTCTAATAAAATATATATTTAAAAATTACTAACCAATTAACCAAAAATATATAGATAAAAATTCTAATTGATGAATAAGATAGACTCTTAGTAGAACTGTTGGTTCAAAAAGTATATACATTTTAAGTTTGGATATATATTGCTAGATTAAAGATTTTGTTTTTAGAATATACAATATGGATGAAATGTTCTAACAAAAGAAATGTTTGGAGTAGCCTATTTGGAAATATATCATCCCATCTCTATAGTGCTCTATAATGTTTCTATCTATATATGGGTCCAAAATTGCAATTACTTCTCCAGATTTCTTAGACAGGTGCTACAAGATGTTCTATGTGTTATCATATTCTCCCTATTTGGAAGAAACTAGGTAACTCCCACCCATTACCTCTGTCTTGCAGACCACCACCAGATCAACCTATGCTTAATACTATTTTAATTATGTTATATTATTTTGGAAGCGTAAATTGATCTGAGATTATATGCAATTTTATTATTTGATCTTTTCTTTTCTGTGTGTGTGTGTGTGTGTGTGTGTGTGTGTGTGTGTAAATTTTACTTGACAAATACTAATCATATATGGGGAACAATGTGGTATTTCAATATTTGTATACATTGTGGAATGATAAAATCAGTCTAATTAGCATATTTATCACCTAGAATATTTACCATACTGCTGACACACAACCCTGCATATAGTATGGATAAATACATATTTGAGATGTTTATGCAAATAATGCTTACTATGAAGAAAAATGTTCATGCAGTAACTCTTAAATGCTTGAAAAATTTTAGTTATGAATGTCCCCTCTCTGTGGTATAAATACTATGAGTAACAAAAGAGAAAACATCAGGCAGTATGTTAGATCCAAGAAGAAAGCTATCTCTTTGGGTTAAGCTAAGAATAGTTAATAATTAAACAGACTACTATTATTGTTATAAATAATATTAGTTTTATTAGTTTTTAAAAGCTGATAATGAGCTAGTATTTTTGAGTGGTGAATATATTTCAAAATGATGGAAAACTATGTAGTATGTATTGTTTTATTGTAATTACTAGTGAATATTAATTTTACAAATTAATGGTTTTTAGGGGGAGGGTACAAGAGGGTGCGTAGTGGTATACATACATACATATGTATATATATATATATATATATATATATATATATATATATATATATATATATATATAAAATGTTATTTGATTTATCCAAAGATAAATCATTATATATTTTTGTAAATAAAAATTTAAATACTTTGACCAAGGCCTAACATAACTATATTGTTTTCTTTTTTAAATAGTATTGGAGCATTGCAGTCATATATCTTAATGAGGTACAAGACACTAGAGGCATACATGCACACATCACTTATTTAACCCTTCCCCAATTCCCATCCTATTCTCTCTACTCTTTCTCCTTCTCATGTTTGGCTTAGTGATTTATTTTGATATATCAATGAATTTCCACAAAGAATTAATTTAGAATTTAGGAATCATAAACACAGAAAAGAACAGAGAGTTGTCCTGAAGCTTTTTTTAGCAAAACAAACACATTATCTTAGATCATAAAATTGGTTTCAATTGGTGACTAATGAAAATTATGACCAGAGTTACCACCACCATTAAACTTATAATTTTCTTTGTAAGTGTGTGCTAAGATTTGTACAAAGACTGCTTGGATTTAGATTGTGAATTAAGGACCACTATACTCCCATTCAAATCTGCATTTTATTTTTTTAATTTTTATTGGTGCATTATAGTCATGCAGCTTAATGGAGTACAAGTTGGTAGAGGCATACAAGCACACACACTCATTTAGACCTTCCCCAATTCCCACCCCATTTCTCCCACCTCCCTTCTTCCCATGTTTAACTTAGTGATTGACTTTTTTTTTAATGGTACTGGGATTCCTGGAAGCCCTTCTACCTCTGGGCTACACTCCCAAACCTATTTTTATATATTTATTTGGAAACGGGATCTCTTAAACCAAGGAGGCTGGCTTTGAACCTGCGAGATCCTCCTGTCTCTACCTCCCAAGCATGTAGATTACAAGCATGGGCCACCATGCCCTGCTTAACTTAGTGATTGACTTTGATACATTTGTGAAGTACTCCAATATTCTACCCTGGGGAGTGGGCTCTGGGATTTGGTCAGGTTTCATTTTTAAGAGGCAGGTTATTTCAGGAGAAACTTCAATCTGGAACTTTTGTGTTTTAATAATGCAGTGCTATTTTTGCAAATCAATTGACAGGGAATTTCAGATTTACATATGGAAAGATTTTTACATTATTGTACTCAATGTTTTCTCCTGGCTGCCCCCAGGCAGTGCATGATCTTTGAGGAGGGCTTAATTCATCCATCAGTGTGGCTTCTTATTTTCTGTAGCCAAAGACTTTCAGGTGACTCATGACCTCTGCAATGAAGATGATTTCTGCATCTGCCAAAGAGAGCTCTGTAAAAGGAGAGTGAGATGGCTGCTAGGTTTTTCCCTTGTAACTTACCAAATCACCTATCAGTAGTGTCACCTTTCAAGGCAACTATCAAATAAGATAAACTGCAAGAATTTGGAAATTTTTCTAAGGAGAAAAGGTACTTGAGACCCCTAGCCACAGAGATTGTCTCATTTTTTTTCTGTCAAATTTCAGGGCCTGGTGCTCTGTAAAAAGTGAAAATGATCTTAGTGAGTAAGTTATTGTTCAAGGTCTGCCTATTATCTGCTGAACAAGTGACAACATGGAACCCTTATGGGTTTTGGAACCATGATGATTCCTATCTTTGTGCTATAATACTCAATCTAAAAAAAGGCACATGATGACATAGGTCATATATTAATTTTAATATGTCCTGCTTATCCAAACATAAAAAAGCAAATGCTGCAGATGTATGCCTTCAGCTTATATCCATAAAAAGATGCTAAAGCTTAAGAAGAAAGCGGCAAAGGTTAAAAAATATACTAATGTTAACGAGTATTATAATACATGATTCAATATTTTTTAATAAATATCTGTGGCCTTTATAGATTCACATTTAGAGAAAGCCACAATACTCTTTCAGGAACTACTTCTGGCAAAAGTTAGATAACCACAAATCTGATGTAGTGGAGTTATTTCACTCAAATCAAGAGTTTTTTTCACTGGTCATTTTTGTGTGATATTCACTTTCAAATAAAATGTTTAGAATTTTAGGCCATACAGCATCCATTTAAACAAATGCTAAAATATTTATTGAAGGATGCCATGATGATCTGAGAGATATAATCATTTTTTTATAAGAAATGTCTGGGCCTGGTGTGATGGCACCTAACTGTAATTTCATTATCTGTAAGGCTGAGACAGGAGGATTACATGTTCAAGGAAAGTTTTACATTAGAGCGAGACTTTCTCAGCCTAGCAATACCCTGTTTCAAAACCAAAGATAAAAAGGCCTACGGATAGAGCTCAAAGGTAGAATCTCCCTGGTTTTAATCCTCAGTACCAAAATAAAACAAAACAAAAAATTACAAGAAATATCTAATTTACAATCCCACTAACAATGTATTACAGTTTCCACTTCTCCACATTCTCGCCATCATTTGTTGTTGTTTGTGTTTTGAATTATTGCCATACTAGTTGGAGTTAGGTAAAATCTTGGGGTAATTTTAATTGGCATCTCTCTCTTATTGCTAATGATGTTGAGCATTTTTTTCATGCATTTATGGCCATTTGAATTTCTTCTTTCGTGAAGTGTCTTTTTAGTTCACTTGCCCATTTTTATTGAGTTATTTGTTTTCTTAGTACTTAGTTATTTTTTTCTTGAGTTTTCTGTATATTTAAATATTAGTCCTCTATTAGAGAAGTGGACAATATGAAAAATTCTGCAAAAATTAGAAATAAAATTACCATATGATCCAGCAATACCACTTCTGGGTATCTACCGAAAGGAATGGAAACCAAAATGCCAAACTAATGCACAGATATCTATGTTCATAGCTGCAGAATTAATAATTGCCAAGCTATAGAACCAACCAAGATGTCCATCAATAGATGAATGGATTACAAAAATATGGCATTTGTACACAATGGAATTTTATTCAGTCATAAAGAAAAACACAATTACATCACTTACAGGGAAACAGATGAAACTGGATGATATTATGCTAAGTATGATTAGTCAGTTACAAAACATAAGAAATCAGATGCTTTCTCTAATATGCAGAAGCTAGGGAGAAAAATGGGTCATAGGAGGAACTCTAGATGAAGAAGGAGATGCTACAGATAAGCAAATAAGGCAACCTAACTGAAGGAATGGGAGGAGGAAGACAGAAATTTTCTAATGCCCATGATGTACTTAAACAAACATAACAATATCAATTATGAAGCCAAACATGAGAAGGAGGGTGGGGAGGGAACAGGGCAGAAATTTGGTAAGGGCCAATTGGGTGATGTTTGCATATATACTTCCACCATCTTGTACCCCATTAAGATGTATGACTACAATGCACCAATAAAAATTTTAAAATAAAACAAAAATATCTAGCTCAAAATGAATTTAATACAAACCGAGTGGCAAATAGAGAACAGGATGTCCAGGTAAAAGAGAATCAAGCAAACATTTCTTCCCTGAATCTTGACACAACTTCAGACTTTCTTTATGTGTACCAAGAACTTTCATTAGGTTGTGTAAGTCAGGCTTTTTAATTGGTGCATTGCAATTATATATCATAATGAGTTTCAGAGTGATAGAAACATACATGCACACATACTTGTTTCCCTATGAGGCCCAGTTCACTCTGTCCCTCTCTCCATACATACTAAAGTTTGTAATGGATAAATTTATATATGGACATAAGATTATTTGAACTGTTTCCTTTGCTTTCATACAGCTCCTGACAGATATAGATTATTGGTAATTTTAGCCTTAGTAGACATTGGGGCTAAGAAGTAAGCTACCATCCTTATGCTATATTTTAGTCATATGTTAGAACCTCTAATTTGTTTTTATTTTTACTTTTATCTAGATATCAGATATGTCAGTGTTTTTGGTACCTATGGATAGATACCTAGGTGTTTGACTTATCCCTGAATTTCAGCTTTCCCTATATTCTGCCTTTTCAGTACTTATTGAATCTATAGTTTTTGCTTTTTGTCCTGAAAGCAAAAGGACATATTTTTTTAGCCAGACTTCATTAATTACAACTATTATATTCTATTACTGGCTTAATATGAATATTTGTATAAGTAAATTTCTGTAAAGTTCAATTTTCAAAACAAATATTAGGATAATAATCCTAAGTGTTTCAGAGTCACTAGGAAAAGTGAATAAGATGCTGCATTTAATATAGTTAACCTAACAAGGATATGCTAAATGCTAACTATTGTTACTTAGTGATTCAAATAAACTATTTAAAAACATGATTATCTTATAGATCAGGAGCTTTTTCTAAGCTGCCACCAGCACAGTGATTGATAAGAATTTGTGAAGGAAGAGTTAGCTAATGCCCTACATTATTTTTTGTCATTTACAGTCTCTCCTTATACACAAATATACCTGTGAACAGGTATGCTATGCTTTCATTCATATAGCTACCTCCTCATCTCCAGTTTCATCAAACCTGATTTTATACTCATCCTTCAGTGCTACCAACACAGATTGAATACTCACATATAACCCTACACCGAGATCCCAACATCCTCTCTCACTACCTCTTTAATACTTCCTTGGGTGAACCTAAGTTATGACAACAAATAATAAGCTAATAGCCATCTTAGGGAGCTTTCTTTCTTTCTTTCTTTCTTTCTTTCTTTCTTTCTTTCTTTCTTTCCTTCTTTCTTTCTTAAGTCAACCATGTACCAAAGGTCTATAATAGCACTTTTATTGAAACATTAATCTATGTGAATATCAAAAGTATGAAAAAAGTGTTCTTTCTCCATCCTTTATTTGTTTCTAATTTTTTTTATTTTTATGTAGAATATATTGAAAATGGCATACATTCAGACTATGCTTGGTACCCTCACTCCCCACTTCACCTTTCTCCTCCAAACAATGAGTGCCCAGGATAACCATGCCATATATTTTTACACAAATTTGAATGTAGCTCCTTCATTAATCAACCTCAGCCTTCTTCCTCTTTTATCCTTCCATTTTAGTTTTGGTGAGGTTTCTCCTCTATTGTCTGGAGTCCCTCTGGTATCCCTAGTACTCCCTAGATTGATCATGTTAGAGAAAACTTAAGTCCCTTCTCTTTCTGTGCTTGGCTGATCTCACATAACATAATGTTCTCCAGGTCTTTGCATCTTCTTGCAAATGATATGATTTTGTACATTTTTTTGTGTGGTACTGGGGTTCCTGGAAGCCCTTCTACCACGGGGCTACACTCCCACGGGCTACACTCCCAGACCTATTTTTTTTTTTTTACTTTTTATATGGAAACAGGGTCTCTTAAGCCAGCGAGGCTGGCTCGGAACCAGCACAATCCTCCTGTCTCTGCCTCCCAGGCACGGGGATTATAACTGTGCTCCACCACACCCGGCGATTTTGCTCTTCTTTATAGCTGAGTAGAATTCCATTGTGTGTTTTTCCCTAATTTTGCAATCCATTCATCTATTGATGGAGACCTAGGTTGGTTCCATATTTTGGCTGTTATAAATTGTGCCGCTATGAACATGGGTATTCATATGGTACTGTAGTTCTCTAAATTCAACCCCTTCAGAATGATATCCAGAAGTGGTAAATCTGGATCATATGGTAGATCCATTCCATTACCATTCACTGTGCACAGGAATCAACGTGAGATGGATCAAAGACTTAGAAATTAGACCAGAGACTGTGAAGTTATTAGAGGAGAGCATAAGCTTAATATTTAGGTACAGGCAGTAACTTTCTCAACAAGACCTCCAAAGCACAGGAAATTAAAGCAAGAATTAACAGTGCGATGGCATTTAACTAAAAAGTGTCTTCTCATCAAAGGAAACCACCAAAAATCTAAAAAGAAAGCCTACAGAATGGTAGAAGATCTTTACCAGCCACCATTCTGATAGGGGGCTAATATCCAGAATATACAAAGAGCTCAAAAGACTCTACACTAGCAAAACAAATAACCCAATCAAGAAATGGGCAAATGAATTAAATAGACACTTCACAAAAGAAGAGATACAAATGGCCAATAGATACATGAAAAGATGTTCAAGATAATTAGCCATCAGGGAGAAGCAAATCAAAACTACACTGAGATTCTACCTAACCCCAATCAGAGTGGCAAGCATAAAGAAGTAAAATAACAACAAATGCTGATGAGGATGTGGGGAAAGAGGAACTCTTTTGCATGGTTTGTGGAAGTGCAAACTAGATCAGTGTGGAGATTCCTTAGAAAACTGGGAATGGATATCTATCCTTTTTTAATGGTATTGGGGATTGAAGACAGAGGTACTTTACCTATCAACTACACCTCCAGCCCTATTTTTAAATTTTTGTGGTACTGGGAATTTGAAGGACACATGTTTTGGGACTGAACTCATAAACATTCTACATCTGATCTACTTCCCCAGCCTTATTATAGTTTTATTTTGAAACAGGTTCTCATTAGTCTTTTGAGAATCTCCCTAAGTTGCTGAAGCCAGCCTTGAACCCCAAATTCTCCTTTCTCAGCATCCTAAGTACAGGTATTATAGCTGTGCACCACTATACTTGTCTATTTTTGCATCCTTGAAGTATATATTTTTACATGCAGATTGGTGCTCAAAATCCCACAGCTAAAACATTGTCTCCAAATTAAGAGTTTGATCTTTGGTTTATGCAAAACTTTATGGGACAGCTAAGATCAGTCTATTATCCATCACAGATTGCCAACTTCAGGTCCTTTCAATATTCAATTTTCCTCTCTAATGGGTACAGCTGTATATTCACCCTCACTTGTTGAGCCAATACTAATAGAACCATTATTCATAATAACAATATATCACAGCTTCCCTCATCCCACAGAGCATAAGAAATAGATAACAGTGCTCTCAACAATATTATACATTTTGAGCCATCAGGCTATCATTTCATATATGTAAGAAATTATGTCATCTGTTAGTTTACTGATATTTTTACCTAAAATAAAGTTGGAAAATAATATGTAAAATAAAATTTGAGTAGGCTGTTGCCTCAACAATAATTTGTAGTTGAACTAAGAATTCATCATGCAGAATTCTATGCAGCTGTGCATGATTATGTGTATGCACACATAATAAAAGCAATAAATTAATACAGGTGGTATGTTTAAATAAAACTGTAGAGAGATGAGATGTAAGAGGCAAAGTGAGGTGAGATAGAAGTAACAAAAATACATTTTTAAATAATAACAACTGAAAAATGAAGTCAGTGAGAATAGATGCACAGGAACTCCACTGAGGAGCAAATGGAGATTCCGCAGAGCAAATGGCATGAGTCTGTGTTTCCACACAAACATACATACGAACAATTTAAGATTTTCTCTAACACATTAATGTTTTAAATATTTAGAAATGTTAGTGTAAAAGGATGAGTTCTTGTCAGAAATTGCAAGTGCCACACTAGCAGTATAATCTAGTATAATATTCAAAGATTATATATATATATGTGTGTATATATATATATATATATATATATATATATGTGTGTGTGTGTGTGTGTGTGTGTGTGTAGGTTTATAATACTGTGTTTAAAAAGCTTATTAGGTGCATCTTACAACCAAAGATAATAATCATGGCATTTTTCCTGTAATGATTTTTGAAAATGATCATATATAAAATTTCAAGTATATAAAATGCATGCAATGAAAAGTTACCTTATCCTAACTTTTCTGGCTATCACCAATTTCAATTTCTATATACATATCGAAACAGGAAAAGATACAGTTCCCTGTGCAGCTTTCTGGTGCTACAGAAAGCATACAACTATGAACAATTATTGTTATCACACTCTCACTTTTATAAAAATGGCTGTGCACTAAGCACATTTTTGCTACCTTTCACCTGTTCATTTAGTTACATATCTTGAAAAGCTTTGTCAGTAAATTATTTATTTATTATTTATTTATTTATTTATTTATTTATTTATTTATTTATTTATTTTTGGTGGTACTGGGGATGGAACCCTTCTACCTCCGGGCTACAGTCCCAGACCTATTTTTTTTTTGCCTTCATTTTATTTTTTTAAACAAATTTTTTATTGAACATAAATGGTATACATTTAAACTATATTTGGTGCCCTCTCCCGGCAGCCCCCATTTTCCCTTCCCCCCTCCCACCAATGGTTGTCCAGGTTAACCATGTCATATTCATAATTTTACAAATATTTGTATGTAGACCCTCATTAATCAAATTCAGCCTTCCTCCTCTTCTACATTTCCATTCAAACTTTGATGGTATTTCCCCTCCAGTATCTGGAGTCCCACTGGTACCTCTGTGTTTCCTAGTTTGGGCATATTAGAGGAAACATATGTACCTTCTCCTTCTCTGCTTGGCTGATCTCACTTAACATAATGTTCTCCAAGGCTTTTCATCTTCTTGAAAATGATATAATTTTGTTCTTCGTTATGGCTGAATAGGATTCTATTGTGTGTATTTCCCAAAGTTTTGCTATCCATTCATCTGTTGATGGCGATCTGGGTTGATTCCATATTGTGGTTATTATGAATTGTGCTGCTATGAACATAGGTATGCATATGTTGCTGTAGTTCTCTGAATTCAACCCATTTGGAAAGATACCCAGGAGTGGTATAGCTGGATCATATGGTGGATATATTCCCACCTTTCTTAGGAATCTCCACACAGATCTCCATAGTGGCTGAACTAGTTTGCATTCCCACCAGCAGTGTAAAAGAGTTCCTCTTTCCCCACATCCTCGCCAGCATTTATTGTTATTTTATTTCTTTATGCTTGCCACTCTGACTGGGGTTAGATGGAATGGGAAAAGATCTTTACCAGCCACCATTCTGATAGGGGGCTAATATCCAGAATATACAAAGAGCTCAAAAGACTCTACACTAGCAAGACAAACAATCCAATCAAGAAATGGGCAAATGAACTAAATAGACACTTCGCAAAAGAAGATATACAAAGGGCCAATAGATACATAAAAAGATGTTCTACATCACTGGCCATCAGGGAGATGCAAATCAAAACTACACTGAGATTCCATCTAATGCCAGACCTATTTTGTATTTTATTTGGAAACAGAGTTTCTTAAGCCTCTGGCTTCGAACCTGCGTGATCCTCCTGTCTCTGCCTCCCATGTGCAGGGATTACAACCTTAAGCCACCATGCCCAGCTTTACTTATTTATTTTTATAGCTGAATAACAGTCCATTGGATAGATGTACCATGATTTAACCAGTTACCTAAAGATAAACATCTTTATTACTTTTGGTATTACAAACAATGCTACAATTAATAAGAATATACTTATATAAAATATATTTTATTTTTTACAGTGGGAGAATATATCTGTAAATTAACATCCCAGAAATGAATGTGTTTGAATAGTTAAGGGACACCACTGGATTGAATTTTATATGGGTTACACTGTATGCCTTCCTATCAACAATATGCAAAAATGCCTATTTTCCCATGCTACAGACTCACTAACCTATGGAAATTTTTTTAAGTCTGAAAGGTAATAACTAGTATCTAAATATATTTTCAATTATCAGATCTCTTATTATTAGTGAAAAGGATACCTATCAAATACAACAAGGTTCATGTATACTTTTTATACTAGCTTAGTTCTTAATATTCATTTGAAAATAATTATCTATTATTTTTGGTGGTACTGGGGTTCCTGGAAACCCTTCTACCTCTTGGCTACACTCTCAGACCCATTTTTATATATATATTTTTGGAAACAGGGTCTCTTAAGCCAGCATGGCTGATTTCGAACCTGCGTGATCCTCCTTTCTCAGCCTCCCAAGCGTGGGGATTACAAGCGTGCACCACCATGCCCAGCTAATTAGATATTTCTTTGTATAATTTGCCTCATGCTTTGTGACCTGTACTAGACTACCATTTATTACTTCCAGATTTTTATTAACAATTCTAGTTTTCACATGAAAACATAAAAATTATAATATTTCTTATGAAACACCATTTAAAATCCACCTTTTATCTCATCTTTAATTATAGCATGAGATGAATATCTTGCATATGATGGATATAAAAGGTTATGGCATTGCTATATGAAATTAAGGAGTATTAGTTTATTTCCTATTGCTAATATCACATTATCAATTGGTTGTAGGTGGGTAAGTTGTAAACAAAAGAGGTTTATTGTGGCTCAAGTTTATAAGTCAAATGTGTAATTAAATTTTATAATTTTAAGCCAGGTGTGGTGGTGCATGCTTGTAATCCCCATGCTTGGGAGGCAGAGATGGGAAGATCACATAGGTTTGAAGTTAGCTGCGCTGGCTTAAGAGACCCAGTTTCAAAAATATATATATAAAATAAATCTGGGAGTGTAGCCCGGAGGTAAAAGGGTTTCCAGAAATCCCAGTACCACCAAAAAATCTTATAATTTTAAAAATTATTACCCATCTTGAGGTTATCATTATATTTTAAAATTCCACATATTATCAGTTTGACACATACTTCAAGAACAATAGGCAGTGTTCATGGGATCTAGGCCTCAGAAAAACATAAAAATATAATCGGTTGCCAGAATTAGCAAAAACATAGAAAGTCAGGTTAAATTTGTCAACAAAGGACAGTATTTAAGTATATGTATATCCTATGTAATATTTGGCATGTACTTAGACTAAGAAAATCAATTTACCTGAAATTCAAATGCATCCAATGTTATGGTTTTAAAATGGTTTGTTCCCTCTCAAACTCATGTTAAAATTTAATTCCAATTATGTAATATCCAGATGTGGGATTAGGAGGAAACTTTAAATAGGTAATTAGGGCTGTTTCCTCAGAAACAAACCAAATGTATCGATACATTTAACTTAGTGGATAATGAGCTATCCCCAAAGCTTGTAAGCTATAAACACAGTTTTGTCACACCTCTCTGTCTCTTGCCATGTGAAGCCCTGTGCCACTTCAGAATTCTGACAACTGGAAGGCCTTTACCAGATGAGATTCCCTATATCCTTCCATCATTTCATATTGGATACTTTCAGAGGCAGAAAGTTGCCTCTAGTGGGTTAATAACAACTCATTTAAGTATTTCATTAAGCAATTGGTAAAGCATTTTTTAAATTAAATCTCTTCTTTTATATTTTCTCTTGGGTTTATTTATATTACTAAGAAGTATAAATTAGTGTTAGTGAACAAAGCTTATGGAAAAGTTACAAAATAGAACAACTTTTAGACAATATGGCCTTCTTTAATGTACAATTCACACCCCCAAGATTTAGTCTTAATGAACAAATTTATTAATAAATTTTCATTTTGAGGATTCCTTCTATTCATTCTAATATTGGGGCCACAGAAAAGTTAAACTAATTTTTCATAGGTCAAAAGTTCAATTATCTGTGGACAGTGGGACAATCTTATTATATTTTCTCTTTGAGAAATATTTTCAGTTAATTCAACTGACTTTTGTAAAATATTTTTCTATTTTTACACTAACACATGTTGAATGTTGATTTTTGTGCTTTCCATTGTGTGAGGTGCTGTGTTCTATAGACACTGTAATGAGAAGCATAAAATATCCCACCCCTGCAGACACTCTTGGTCTAATGGAGGAAATGGGTTACAAATGCTATAGTTAAAATAAGGACATAGAAGAGGGAGAGTCTAAATCTATTAGGAAGAATGAAGAGAGTGGCCTGCAAGAAAGATTTCAGAAAAAATTTAGTTTTATGTTTTATGTGTGACTTGTATGTCCTATGAGAATTTTACATTTGAAAAAGGAAAGAAATATCAGAAATTGTTAATGTCACTCAACATTTCAATGTCCCCATGTTATTGGGTCACTTTTCTACATCAGGAGTTGATAACTTCCTTCTTGAAAAAAATATATATCACAGTACTCTGATCTACCCATTAATTTTCTCTTTCATGGGTTCTAGTCTTATCTATTTCCCTTCATTTTTGTCATTTTCAATGCTTTGTTTTTCTTACACAGTTTTTCTCTTTGTATATATAGTCTTTAACAGTAATTTAATTTGCTTTTATAAATTCTGTTGCTATATAAATGTTGATGACTTTTAAACATTTGTCTTCATCTCAGACCTCTCATCTAAACTTTACACATATGTGAAAGTTCTCTTTTTGAAAATTCCATCTAGATAATCCCCAAACATCTCAAACATATATGTACAAACTGAAGTCCTCATTCCACATTCATAACTCAGGTGGAACAAGCTCTAAGTACATAACTCAAGTGGAAATAGCTCTACCTATATACTCATCTACATTAGAAGTCTGGAGGAACTACTGATTTCTTCTACTTACTTCATACATCCAGCCTCTAAATTCTACATATTCATTCTTATTCATCTCACTCTTGAATCTATCATAAGCTACTCTCCAAGTTTATACTCTAGTCTATGTCTTGAACTTACATACCAACACCCTAATTTAATCTCCCCAATTCTCATAATTGTCTTACCCATCAACTCTACTCACAGCAATCAAAATGACCTACATCAAACACTAATTGAGAGCTGAGTATGGTAGTGTACCCTATAATCCCAGTACTTGGGAGCCTAAGACAGAAAGATCACATGTTTAAAGCCAGCCTCAGAAACTTCTCAAGTTTCTGTTTTAAGAACAGAAAATAAAATAGGCCTGGAGGGTGTAGATTAGAGATAGTATGCCCCTCAGTTCAATCCCCTGGATCAAAACAAAACAAAACAAAACAAAAAACCCAAAATACTAATAAAGGATAATTATTCTGACATGATAGAATTATGAGCTTCACTGATCTACTTCCCAGTGAAGTTGATGAAAATTAAAACCAAAGAAAACCATTAAAGCCTCAGAAAATGGCCCCACAGGTTAGCAATAAATGAAGAAAAATCTATTTGTGTTTGCTGATTTTCCATTGCTGTGGCAAAAGACCTATGATAATTAGCTTATAAGGAGGACAGGAATTATGATAATTAACTTATAAGGATGACAGGAATTATTTTTCCTCACAGTTTCAGAGATTTAAATCAGTGGTCACTGGGATTCCTTGCTTTTGGGCCTGTGATGAGGCAGAATATCATGTTGGGGAGCATATGCTAGATAAAAGCTGCTCACTTCATGGCAACCAGGAAACAAAGAGTGAGGAGGAAAATAAGTCAGGATCCATATATTCTCTTAAAAGTCATGTCCCCACTAGGCCCCACCACTTCACAAGAGCACCAATAGTGCCATGAGCTTGGGATCAAGCCTTTAACATGGGGTTTTGGGGAACACTTATGATCTACACTATAGCACTATCCAAGAAAACATGAGTACATGCTTATAAATACACCATTTGGGAGACTGAGACAGGAGGATCACAGTTCACGGACAGCCTCAACTATTTAGTGAGGCCCTTTGTAACTCAGTGTGATACTGTTTCAAAATAAACAATAGAATATAGGGCTGGGGGTGTAGATTGGATATAAAATGCCCCTGAGTACCATCCATAATATTGCAAAAAGAAAACATAAAATTTCACTAAGAAAACCAAGAGACTGTAATATTGAACTAAGACCATGCCTTCCCTCTCCTTTCTAGCTCAGTGAGAAAGACCCACTCTGAGTTCTTCAAGCAAGAACATACAATTTCCTCTTCCACTGACCATATGTAGGGATTTTCCCTAAGAGCAGGATACTTACATCTCTTCTCTTGCCCATACTACTTGATGATAAGGTTAAATACATGGCAAGTGAATCTGAGAGGTCTGGGCTCTCTTCTTCTCAATACCCATTCATAGAACAGAGTCTCTGCTTTTGTTAAAACACCAATAACAATGGGGCCTTGATCTCTCCTGCTCTTGCTTGTAATAGTTCCATCCCAGAATTGAAAAGCCGAAGGTATATCCGTTGCTTCCTACCTCTCTATTATGAACTCTAAGCAACTAGAGCAGGAACATATCTCAGAGGAAAACTTGTGATTGTAACAAACCCTAGCTATAAGATCTAGGCTCAGAGTTTTTCTTGGGAGAGAAAAGGCCATAAACTAAGTAGATTCTAATCTCTTACCAAATGAACTATTTATTTGCAGAATAAAAATAAGTTGAACCCGAAAAGCACTGTAAAACAAAGAAATTTATGATAAAAAGCAATTAGAAGATATTGAGGATAGAGGCTAAACTGTAATCCATTTAGATTGCTCCTAGATGATAATCACTCCAAATACCAAAGTATAGTATATAACTTAGGAAAAGAAACAATTTGACAGCATGAATTGAACATTGAAAAAATATGTGCCCATTTAAAAAAATCTAACCTCAGAATAACTGTCAGAGAAGAGAGAATAAAAAGTGAATCAAAAGGGATCATCATTTTCAAAGAAGTAATATTAAATTTTTTTTCCAAAAATAAAACAAGTGGTTGATGCACAGGTACAGGAAACTTAAAGAACCCTCTTTAGACAAGACCAGAAAAAAAGTTCACTTACACCACATAATAGTCAAACTGACAAATGTAGAAGCCAAGGAAAGAGTCTTAAAGGCAACAAAACAAAAGACTAAGTGACATCAGGGGTAAACCAATTAATATCACTCAAGACTTCCAACATCAAATCATGAAAGCCAGAAAGGCCTGGAGTAACATATTTCAAACTCAGAAAAAAAATTTGCAGCCCTAAATTTCCTATCCAGCAAAATTCTCTCTCAAAATTAGTTGGATAAATAAAAATCTCCCATGACAAAGTAGAATCTGAAAGAATTTAAGTCTTCCAAACCAGCACTGGAGAATATAATCAGAGATTAACTACAAAAAAGATATAATACACACCAGAGCTAGATAAATAAGAATTTCCATTCAGCAAACAACTAAGCAAAGAATAAAAAACAGTATCTCAAACAGAAGTTAAAACTCATTATGTTATGAACTAAAAATCATTACTCAATAATCACACTGAACATAAATGGACTCAATTCTCCAGTAAAAAGACATAAGGTGGCAAAATGGATTAAAAACTAGAACCCATCTATCTGCTGCCTGCAACAAATACTCCTTACAAGTAAAGGTAGTAACAAACAAACTTAGGGTAAAGGGCTGGAGCAAGGTAATTCATTCCAATGGAACTCTAAGTAAAGCAGGAACACCAACTATGATATCAGACAAGTTAGAATTCAAGCCCAAGCTTATTAGAAGAGACAAAGCAGATCATTTTTACTGGTAAAATAACAATCCAGCCAGAGGAAATAATGATATTTAACACTTATGCCCCAAACATAGGAGCAGTTACTTTTATAAAACAAATTCTTTGTGACATTAAGTCACACATAAGTTCCAATACAAAAAATACTGGGAGACTTCAACACTTCTCTCACACTATTAGACCAATCTTGTAGAAAACAGGTCAGTACAGATGTCTCAGACCTAAAGAACACCATAAACCAAATGGACCTATTAGACACATACAGAATATTCCACCCAACTACAGCAGAGTTCACATTTTCTCAACTTATCATGGAACCTTTTCCAAAATAGATCACATCCTAGTTCACAAAGTGAGGAGTAAGAAATTTAAAAAATATATGATATACTTCCCTGTGTCTTTTTAGATCATAATGGAATTAAATTAGAAATAAACCTTTAAAAATATCCAGAGAAGCCACACAAACATATGGAGAATTAACACCACGCTGCTTAACTGAAGAATGTGTCATGTAAGAACTAAGGGGTGAATTCAAGAAATTTCTAGAAACAAACAAAAATAGAGATACAATATATAAAATCTCTGGGACACTTTGAAGGCAGCATTAAGAGGAAAATTCATAATACTGAGTGCTCACATATAAAGAACAGGAAATTACCAAATAAATAACCTAATGACATACCACAGACTTAACTCACCAAAATAGTGGAAAATAAAAAAATTAAATTCTACAGTAAAACATGTTTTAATGCAATCAATTAAACAGAAAAGGAGTAATAGAAGAATAAAGTAATTTACATACAGAAAAAAGCAAAATGATAAAATAAATGTAGCTATATTAAAGTCATGTGAATTATAAATGGATTAAATGGAAGCATCAAAAAGAAGCGATTAGCCAGGCTTAGTGGTGTACACTCGTAATCCTAGCATTTTGGAGGCTGAGACAGGAGGATCACAGTTAGTGGACAACATCAGTTACTTATCGAGGCCCTTCAAAACTTAATGAGAGGAGAAAATGGTGATGGAAAGATGTAGCATATCTCACTAGCTGAAGCAAATTAAGTTCAACTACTGAGAATGCAGCATCTTAATAAAGAAAATTAAATTCAGCGTACAACCCAAAACAGACTCGGGGACTACGGCAGAAGTAATCCAATAACTCTGAACTGCCATATTCACCACAGCACACAAAGAAAGCAGAAAGTGAGCTGAAGACGCAGGCAGCCGTGGGGCTGCAGATGCAGGCGGCAGCTGGGCCACGAGCCCAAACAGAGCTTTTGGAACTGTGGCAATCTGAGATTGGCCCTAGAGTCTGAAAGTAGCCATAGAGCTCCAACATCCAAGTTGCGAGCTCACTCGAGCTCCTGAGAGGCACCATTTTCCCACCAGAGGCAGCCCCCACAGAGGTGTGCGGAGACCTTCAGGGATGCAGAAGCGGACCTGCTAACCATGGAAGCAGAGAATCAGAGGGATATGGAAGAGCTGCCAGAACTTCAGAGCCCCAGACTGGGCTGCCAGGTAACAGCATGAGCTCAGATAAGCCACTGGACCCAGCGAACACACAGTGAGTGTCACCAGTCACGGCGATAACTGTGGGTGCCAGTGTGCATCGAGGGGGCAGTTTCAACTCCAGCAGTACAAAAGGGTGCTTAAGGTGTAATACCTGCACAGGGCCACAGTGGAGTTGCTTCAAGCAAATATGAGAAAATGGCATATACACTGTATATTCATAACATAGTAGGACTGTTTTTTTATTTTTTATATTTTATTTTTTATTTTTGCTGGTTTGTATTGTTTGTTTTATTTTTTTGGTCTTTGGGTTTGTTTTGGTTCTTGGTTTTCTGGGAGGATAATCTTTGGTTTCTTCTTTTTTTATTAACCTATATTTGGGTTTCTTTGTTGGGTGCTTTCTCTTCATACCACACGGTGGTTAGTTCATTTTGTTTTATTTTATTTTATTTTATCCTGTTAATTCTCTTAAAACTTTTTGTTCCTCTTGGCAGTCTATTTTTGTTGTTGCTTATACAAGATGTACAATAGCCTTTGTACCTTATTTTGTTTATTTATCCGTTTATCCTTGCTCCTTCCCTCACTGCTTCGACAAAGTCTTCAATTTAGACTATATGCTATCTTCCCTCAAAATTTTCTCTTTGTCCCCTAACTGTATCTCTTTAATACACAATGCTTCTTAAATATCCACACTTAAATATTCCAATAAATATCAGAGTCTTACTATCTAAACTCCTCCCATTCTCAACCTGATACAACCATATTATACTTACATTCTTCCACAACCTAATAATATTCTCTACCTTAATTTGCTCCTGCACCCATAACCCTAGCTACTGCACCATCACCCAACCCTCCTCACTGCTTACTGGTTGACCTATCTAAATTTCTACTAGTAAGACTGGACTAAATATAGTACCCACAAATGATGGGAAGACATCAGAAAAACAGGCCTGAGAAATCTGAAAATATGAGAACCAGGAAGTCACGAATAC